>NC_051178.1:41968339-42283931 GCF_013339695.2 Rhipicephalus sanguineus
TTGATGGTAATACGACTGAGAGCGTCCGCTGCACTGTTAAAACTGCCTTTTACATAACGTATGTCTGTGGTGAATTCGGCAATGAAAGCAAGGTGCCGAAGTTCTCTAGGAGTGTGCGTGGCACCGCAGGAACGTAAAGCCGAAACAAGTGGCTTGTGGTCGGTAAGAATGGCAAATTGTCGCCCTTCAAGGAAGTACCTGAAATGCTTCACCGCAAGGTAGGCTGCGAGGAGCTCCCGTCCGAAAGTACTGTATCGGCGCTCAGTGTCGCGTAACTTGCGGGAGAAGAAGGAAATTGGGGCCCATGCACCATTGATCCATTGATGAAGAGCGGCTCCAACTGCTTCTGAAGAAGCGTCCACCATGAGGCTAGTGGGAGCAGTTGGTGAAGGGTGATGCAGGAGGGTGGCCTGGGCGAGTTTGGTCTTAACGGCGGCAAAAGCTGGATCCGCGACCGTGTCCCAGGGAAGTGCGGCTGACTCGGCTTGAGAAGTCGAGAGTAGTGCTTCCAGAGGCTGCAGCAGTGTAGAGCATGTAGGGATGAAGCGGCGATAAAAATTGACGAGTCCGAGAAAACGTCGCAGACTACGTACGGACGTGGGAGGCGGGTACTCGAGGATAGCTTGAACCTTGTCAGGTAGAGGAGTGATGCCATCTTTAGTGATCTGATGTCCGAGGAATGCTATCTCCGAGACTCTAAACTGACACTTTTCTACATTGATGACAAGGTCGTAATCACGCAGTCGAGTGAAAAGCTCACGTAGATGTGCCTTGTGCGTTTCAGCGTCCTTGCTGGCAACGAGAAGATCGTCGATATAGGCGAAACAAAACGGCAAGCCTCTTGTGACTTTGTCTATAAAACGCTGAAATGTCTGAGCTGCGTTTCTCAAACCGAAGGGCATTCGTAAATACTCATAGAGCCCAAATGGGGTAATTATTGCAGTTTTGGGAATATCAGAAGGCTCAACGGGGATCTGGTGATAAGCTTTCACGAGATCAATCTTCGAGTATACTGTTGTGCCGGTTAAAAAGGCAGTACAGTCCTGAATATTGGGTAACGGGTATCGATCTGGAACGGTGACTGCATTGAGAGCCCGATAATCACCACAGGGCCGCCAGTCATTGTTCTTCTTGGGAACCATGTGTAGCGCCGACGACCACGAGCTTGATGACGGACGAATGATCTGCAGCTGTAACATATGATCAAACTCGTTGCGAGCAATGCGAAGTTTATCAGGGCCAAGTCGGCGAGGGCGGCAGTGAACCGGTGGGCCTGTGGTTACGATGCAGTGGGTCACAGTGTGCTTGGGGGTCTTATCCATTGGAGACTGCGTTGTAATCTCCGGAAACTCGTTGAGCAGAGCTGTATATGGTGACGTAGGCGGTTTCACGAAAGTGGGGTTTAGGGCCGTAGCGCGTGACAGAAAACCATTGACCGATAAGCCGGTATAGCTATCCACCAGGCGACAGCGGTTCATATCCACGAGCAGATGAAAATGCCTTAAGAAATCGGCGCCTAAGATTGCGTAGCGTACGTCTGCTATCCAAAATAACCACTGCAGTTTCCTTTTGAGACCGAGATCAAGGGTCAGAGACTTCTGTCCGTAAGTTTCGATGACCGAAGAATTGATCGCTTGTAAAGGAGTAGACTTCTCGCGGAGACGCCGGTCAGTTTTGGACGCTGGAATTATGCTGACTTCTGCTCCAGTGTCCACCAGCAAGCGAAGACCTGTGGTTCTGTCGGTGATGTGGAAGAGGCGGCTTGATGCTTGGTCTTGATCGCCCGCCGCTGTTACTGACGATCGGCCGGAGCGTTTCCCATGCGCCATGAGCAGGGTGGCACACATCTGCGAGCCGCGGCACGAAAACGCCGGTGATAGTAGCATGTGTTCTGCGGTGAAAAGCGGTGCTCGGGCTGGTGGAGGGGCCGTTGCGGAGCAGGCGACGTGAGAGATGGTCGGTGTGGACGAGGATGGTCATTTAAGTTATGAATGCTCAGCAATTGCAGACGCAAGTTAGCGACTTCAGCTGCGAGATCTTTTACCGTTTCTCGAAGGGAATCTGCTTCAGAAATCGGAGAGGTGTGGGCAGCGTTTATGACTGCCGGAGCAACGTCCATCATGTCATCGGCCATTTCTGCCAGCTCCGACAGCGTCTTATCCTGAGCTGGGACAAGAGCCATTCGCACGGTAGGTGGAAGACGCTGTAGAAACAACTCACGTAGTATGGATGTTTCTAAGCCGTCCGGCTGGTCCCCAAGCAGGTGCTGCAGGTGACGTAGAAACTGTGTGGGACGGCGGTCCCCGAGCTCTTCGTTGCACAGAAGTTGCTGAATGCGCCGATGCTTAGGCGGAACGAGTCGGTGAAGAAGAGCCTGTTTGACTGTCGTATATGGAGTGTCACCAGGCGGGCCCACGAGGATGTCGCGTATTTCGGCCATTGCCTGTGGCGGCAACGCTTCAACGAGGAGCTCATGCTTGCGAACTTCTGACGTGATGCGATGAATGCGGAACTTGTTCTCGACTTGAATGAACCATAAGGAGGGATCGGCAAGCCACAGCTGTGGTAGCGTTATGGTAGTAGTACCTCCAACAACGCCCGAAGAGGGTACATGGCCGGGTGCAGCGGCAGCGGTACCAGGGCTGAGGCCGTCGAGATGCTCACGCTGCTCCATGGAAGGTCGCGTTCGTAGTCCGGGTCACCAATTAATATAGCACACTGAAACGCGGTTCCGAAAACACAGCGCGGTTTATTATTGTATTTCCGCCATTGTTCCAACTACTTCTTCTTTCTCCACAGCAGACTACCCACTACTAGTTTATGTCCCAAGTGCGTCGTGCCAGAAGAAGAAGAAAAGTATGCCACACAGGTATAAAGCCAATAAATATAAATGAAAAGGGGTTTTAATATAACACAAAGCGCAAATTTAGTGGAAAAGCCAATTAGATAAAAGAAAAATTTGGGCAACGGTAACGCTTATGGGTCCCAAGGTGTTGGGACGACGAGCACAGAAACCGGGCATTTTTGTTTTTAATGAAGATGTGAATAAAACAGGACGCAGTGGGGCGAAACTTGCCCAGTGAACGTAAGTGAAAAAAATTAAAAAAAACAAAAAATACTTGTGGATGACATGGCACGACATGAGTGGCCGCATTGTCTTGAAGCAGGCGCGGAGATTCGTGAAAGACGCAGTCCACATAGGATCACCAGGCGACTGTGTGGCCCGCAAGTCCATGCGTCCTTCACCGGCAAGGTGACTGAAGACGGCGACGAAGGCTGGAACCAGGGGGTCCTGGGACGGCAAAGTATTGGCAACAGCTGGCGGCTAGGCGTCATGCTGAGGTCAAACCAGTACGGCCTGACCGGCCCGCTCACGGAAAAGCTCGAAGAAGCGTTGCGTGGCTACACCCACCGGGACCAAAGGGCCCCACCGGTATGGCCCCTGGGAGGGTACTACCACACAACGCTTCAGGTGTGCTCGTGTCGTGAGTGTCAGGGAGATGAGGGCCTGGTTGAAATAACGCGAGGCATGCGTTCCGAGTAGGTACGTACCGCACCGATAAGGAGCGCCCTGTTTCGAGGGCATGCCAGAACGTAGCTATAACACATGTTCTTGTAAGCATCCTGAGGAGCAATGCGCGACGTGTAAGGTGTCGTTATGGGGCACGTGTGCAATATGTGCGACATGTCGACGCTATAAGAGCCACAGGGACAACGGGGCGCGCGCATGAGGTGGAAACGAACGAAATAATGCGGGAAGCGTCCGTGCCCCGTGAGGAGCGTGACGAGAGAAGGCGGTGGTGGAAAGTAAGAGGGCAGCGTACGCAGGTCCGTTATCCACCGGAAGAGTTCGGCGCGTGAGTGTTCTGCTCGCCATCGAGCCGTCCAGAGCACGAGAAGCTCCCTGCGTAGCTGGCTCCTGCCGCGCGAAACGGCAGCGGCAACGAGGCCTCAATGCCGCGGTGCGCAGCCCGTTCGGCAATGAAGTCGGCGACCTCGTTGCCGAAAACGCCGGCATGTCCAGGCACATGGTACAGGTATACGTGTGCCGTGCGAGACAACTTCCGCACAAGCGCGCGAATCTCGAGCACGTGCGGCTCAGCGTTTCGCGGCGAAGCAAGGGCCTGTAATAAGGACAGGCAGTCGGTATAGAGGGCGACCGACTCGAAATAGCGGGCAGCTATGAGGTGTCTCAGCGCCTCGCGAAATGCGACCACCTCGGCTGAGTATGCGGAGGTCGCGCGCAAGAGGCGGTAGCGACCGACCGCCAAGACTCGGTCCGGGGGAGCGAATATGACATATGCCGCCCCTGCCGCTTGCGAGGTGAAGGATGTGTCGGCGAGCGGTGACCGACGGCGAGGGCCCGAAGACTGGTACGAGACGCGCCGCGCGCCGGCACGTCCCGCGACACGAGTGGGAGAAGTGAGAGTCCGGAGCCCGCGGAAGCCCAACAACGACAGAGCCGGCCAGCGGCCGTTTATTCGAAACATGACACAATGGACACGCGTACACCCGTGATTGGCCATATGCCATCACGTGTGCCGATACAAGACGGCCTCTGCCGACAACACAGAATAAGGCGCACTCTAAGTGCGCGCGCCATTCGCAGATGGCGCCACTACACTACAAAGGATCCGTCCGTGTACACCTGCACCGCGCGGGCGCGCGAGGCGGCTCGGGCCTGCGCACTAGTGAGCCGAGTAAACGGCACGATGGCTGGCGCGGCCGGGTGAATGGCCTTGGCCGAGTGCGGGTTTGCGACCCAGTCGGGGCAGTAACGGAGGCTACCGAACGCTACATATTTGCGAAGAGTGAAGAGCCTGAATTCAATGTTAATACGCTCTAGCTCGAGGTCGATCGGTGGCGCCTGCATCAACACGTGTAACGCGGCAGTGCTGTTGGTGTGATAAGCGCGCGTTAGTGCTAGTAAGGCGACTCGCTGTATCGTCACCATGCGCGCGTACAAGCGGCAGTCCACGTGGCACTCCCCCCACCACACCGGGCTCGCATACGTGAGCGCAGGAAGGAGGACCTGCCTATAGAGGAGTACCTTGTGCGTTGGACGCACGCAGGAGCGCTGCATCGCGAGGAAGGTAGCTACTCGCGATGCTAGTGTTGCGACCTTATTGCGGAGGTATTCTGCGTGATGAAAGAATGTCAACCTGCGGTCGAAGATGACGCCGAGAACGCGCAGGGATTCTTTAAATGTGAGGGAAGGTTCGTCCGGGCCAAGGAGAACCGTCGGGTGGACTCGTTCCATTCCCCCTACGCCGTGTGAGAATAAGACACAAAACGTTTTGTCACAGTTAAGTGCGACCTTAACTGTGCGCGACCACGAGACCACGCGACGCAGAACCTCTGACGCCAGGTCTCCAAGAGCAGAGCGCGTGGGCGCCGGTACCAGTATGATCGTGTCGTCGGCATACGCCTGCACGACGACACCTGGAGGCATAGGCAGGGACAGGAAACTGTCAATGATGACATTCCAAAGAAGCGGCGACAGGGGGAGCCCTGTGGGCTACCGAGCGTTGGGTGGGCGTCGACCCTTCCCGCGTGCGATTGCACGAAGACGGACCTCTCCTCTAGAAATGTGCGTAGCAGGTGATAAAGACAGCTAGGCAACGCGCATTCCCTGAAGTATCGTAGCACCAACGGATGCCAGACGCTGTCAAAAGCGCCGTGGAAATCTAGTGACATCAGTATGGCCGGCATCCGTTGCGTCTTCAGGCGTACGAGATGGTCCTTCAGGTGATGAAGCGCGAGGAGAGAACTGCGACCTCGCGTGAATCCATATTGACGCGGATGAATGAGTACGTGCCTCTCTAGATGGTGTTGGAGGCGGCCGTTTAAGAGCCGTTCTAGTGTCTTCCCGAAGACCGAGCTTACGCAGATCGGCCGATAGGATGACGTACGCTCCGCGGGACGCCCCGGTTTGTGATTGAAAGTCACCCTGGCAGTTCTCCAACAACGAGGGAAGTAGCCGAGGGCGAGAGCCGCATTAAAAACCATCATGAAAAAGCGCGGGTGGTAGTGAAATAGCGCTTTCATGATGACCGGAGAAATGTCAGGTCCGGGAGCCGACTTGTTGGGCGTGCTACATAACACGTCCACCACCTCCGAATAGGTGAACGGTACGTCATGACCGAAAGTGTCGTACGGTGCTGACGCAAGCGCACGCGTAGGTAGGTGCACTGCGTCGTCAGTGGTGGGGTCATCTACTACGATCTGCGTACGCAGTAGCAGCGCTGCGGACTCTAAGTGGGTTGACGTGACGGTTCCGTCGGAGCCCACCAGGGAGGGAAGACATCGAAACTGTCTTAGTCTCCCGAAGGCCTCTTTAAAAGGCTTCGAGAAGAGGTAGTCGTGCACCGACGAGAGCGCATAGCCTCTAAGATGCGCGTCACGAGCCTATCTGATGTGTTGGCGATAAGCTGCCAGTGCGGTGGTGTAGTCGCGCCGGAAAATCGCACGCATCTGTAAATCGCGCGTGCGCTGAAAACGGCGGCGTTTAGCGGCGACTGCTAGCCGTTCGACGTTAAGTTCCGGCGTGAACCAGGGCTTGCTCGTCGGTCGCGTGCGCACTGGCCTGAGGTGTCGTCTGTATAAGTTGTCATATCGATGCGTGAATGCGTGCAAAACGCGGTCCAATGCCTCTGACGATGTTATGTCAGCGCCGGACACCTGAGAGAACCAACGCTCGTTGCGTAAGGCGTCCAAAAGCTGGTGGAGGCGCATACACCGACACTAACACGAATGCAAAAGCCTCTGCTTCGCAGAAGATTGCCACGACATTCGATGACACGTGCACAGGACAGATGTCGTATGGTGGATTACGCGTGACAATTGCGGCTCCGGGATCCTGATCAACAGCGTATACAAGGTAGCCGTGCGGCAACGCAGGAATCCTTCTGGACGGCCTGTACGGGTCGCTGATTGCTGCCATTCTGACGTCACGCGTCTCCATCGTTTCAGGCAAATTCGCGAAGGCTCGCTTGGCGTGGTCGATGTTTAATTGCACAAAATTAACGTGAACGATCCCCCGGTTATCCCCCCTAACGGCAGGCGAACCACGATTACGTGCCGCCATAATTGGTTCTTGCCCGAAGTCGCGCTACTCGGTCAAGAAGCAGAGGACACTGGGGGAAACCGGTGGGATGCCCCTCGACCTGGAGTCCGGCGCGTCTGCACTCTGCGCAGCAGACAGCAGATTCACCCAGGCGGACTGTACATGCCGTGCCTAGGTGGCCTTCAGTGCCACAGCGCGTGCACACCGCACGCGCTGGTTCGCTCCGTAACGGACACGAACACCTTCCGTGCCCGTACGTTGCACAGAAGGTGCACGTCGCGACGTGGAGGTCCTCGGTCACTCGGACCGAGGTCCAACCCACGGAAATTCGCGGCTGGCGCATGATGCGTGCAAACGCTTCCGGGTCTACCTCGGCCACGAAAGCCGAAGTGCCGGATCGTTCCTTAAATGACGCCCGAACCTTGCACTTGTCGGTGTCTAACTGTAAGTGCGGGTTTCTTTCGGCAACGCGTGAAATAAATTCCTCGCTAACGATGTCGGGGTCGACGCCTGAAAAGCGGACGTGGGGATTACGTTTATCGGGTATGCGCATGGAGAGCGCGGCGCAGGTGATGGCATTAGCGGCTATCGCTTGTCTCATGTTGGTGAGTGTTTGTCGAGAGTGAGCGAGCACGGTAAGGCCGTACCTGGTTTGTCTCAGAGTGACGTCTCGGATGTCGTGGGCGGCCGGGTCAATGTTGTCCTTCAACAGTCGAAGAGAGTCCCGGGCAGGTGTGGCAGACGGGGCGATAGGCGTGACAAAGGCCCCGTACTCGTGCAGAGTCGGGCCCCGACCCGGTGCAGTTACAGATGGTCCAGTAGGCAAGGCAGCACCCGCTTGGAGTACCGCCGCGTACGTCATGGCGGCGGTCGGCGGCACAGAACTCGGCAGGAGGGCTCCCAGGGGCCCCGCAGGAAATCCAGGTCGTGCTTGGGACGTCTGGAGGTCCGCAGGTAGAACGGCGGCCTCCGAGAGTGCCACGGTGGCCGTCCTCGTCTCCGCCAGGACCGCTCGCCTGTGCAGGTCGGCCACCTCCCTCCGGGTCTCCTGGAGTTGGCCCTGTAAAGCGGTAACCACCCCGCGCTCCGAGGCGGCATCAGCACGTAGGTCTGAACACAGCTTTACGAGCTCAAACACTCGAGCCATAATAAAATGGCGAGCGTTGACCGGGATGCGGTTGGCAGTTTCGACACAGTACCGGCTCAGCTCCTCCTCTATCTCGCACGCCCTCGTCTGCACTCGCGTTCCGACATCTGTTCTCAGTCTGTGGGGAACGGCAGTCCTCTGAGAAACAGACGAAATCGCGTCCTCGTCATCAGGATGCGTAGCGGGTATGTGCCTATCCGATGTTGAGGCCGTAGAGGGGTCATGCCTCGGTGAGAGGTTAAGACCCTCTCGACTGTTTTGATCAACTATTTCTGCTATCAAATCGTTTCCAGCCGGCGAAAAAGCGGCAGAAGACACGCCGGAAACATCTCCGAGGTCGGGAGAAACCGACCCTGCCGGGGAAACGGCATTCGTTGAGCTGGGAGTGCTCATGCCCTCAGCAGTGCTGGCCATCCATGGCCGCTAAGCCTAGCCCGACCAAAGGCCTCAAAATAAGAAAAATAAACAGTTTTCTTCCGGAAAAAAGGCGGTCAGATTGGTCCCTAAACGTTTAAAAACAAAGGCAAGCTAAAATTTCAGAGGAGAAGGTCGAATTTACTGACCTTTCGCCGTACTGGTCCAGGAGCCGAAACGCCAAGCAACCGCACAGTGACACTGTGCCCCAGTAAAACACACCGCCCGACACTGTACACGCTCCTCCTGCAGCTGCTTGGCTGAAAAAAGTGCCGCCCCAGTCAAAATCACCGCCCGACACTGTACACGCTCCTCCAGCAGCTGCTTGGCTGAAAGAAGTGCCGCCCCAATCCAAACTTCATTCCCACCTCTTATAAATTAATACCAAAAATAAATGTGTGGGAGAAACCTGTACCTGCAGAAGCATACCAGGTTTAAAGCCAATTGAAAATAAATGAAAAGGGGTTTTAAAAGATGCCCAAAACGCCGAATTTTGTGGAAAAGCCAATTGGAAAAATAAAAGTGGGGCAAACGGTAACGCGTGCGGATCCTAAGAGCGTTGGGACGACGAGCACAGAAACCAAGCTGGATGTTTAATGAAGACATTAGACGACACAGCGGGACAGGCCCGTATTGAAAGTGATGTGATATGAGATGAAGATGAGAAGAAGAAAAGGAAGAAAATGAAAAAAAAGGAATGAAAGGGCATTAGAGTGAAAGAGATCGAAATGAGAAGATGATAAGAAACAAGAAAAGTTAGATAGAGATGAAGGAAGGGTGAAGAGACAAGACGTAAAGATGAAAATGAGAGGAAAGTTACAGGAAAAATGTGAATGAGTGAAAGAGAAAGAGAGAAAGTACATCGGTGAATGCGAGTACATCAGTAGATGCAAACGTCCATTGTCCGTGGCGAGGTGAGGCGAGCACCAGGCTTGCCACTGCACAGGTCCATGGAAGCTATTTATGTAGTACTACAGAGGGTAGTCCAAGTCCAAGCCATTGAGCTTCCTGTCTGCGAAGTCCAGGCCATGCAGAAAGGCCTCGCAAAGTAGATGCGGTGAAAGTATTACAGCTCCGTCACACGGGGGAAGGCGTCACGGATATCAGTTACCCCGCACTGGGAAAATGCAGGCGAAGGAGGCCACCGAGGTTTACCCTCGCCAGTTCATGGCACACGAAGCGGCTCCGCCCCCACATCGTTCCAAGTGCACGGGTGAGTGTTGTGTGTGCATTGTACGCATCATTTATATTAGACAAGCCACCCCTGACGGACGGGGTGTCCTAAGGTTAAGCCTGGTGTACGCTACATGGCTATGAAAGGGTGTGCCTCGAGTATAGTGGCTTGTACAATGCGGGAGTATCTATGACCTGTCGTGTGCAGGCGCTTGTTGGTACTATGCCAGGTGAGCCCCCAAGCTCTACGCAATATCGGGGATGGTATGGCCCACCAGCCTGACCAATCTGATGAATAGTGCCCTGTTCTTGGCGAGCTGCAGCAGCGTCACATAATCTCTATGCTCGTAGGCTTCGCGAGGCTGGAGTTGCATTGCTATAGATCGGGTCGATGGACATTCATACAGGTAGTAGTCGGTCCCCTCGCAATCCAACCCGCAAGAGCAAGTCGGTGCGGCCATCAAGTTTAATCGATGAAAATGGGACGGGAACCGGCCGTGTCCCGTAAGAAAGGTAACTAAGGCCTGGTTAGGAGGAAACCAAGCTGGGATGCTCGGAATATGCGGGACCCACTTGAACAGGTCCATGTCTGAGTGATGCTTCCACTCTTTCTCCCAGATGTGGAGTTCTTGGTTACGCAGGGCTTTGCGAACCGCTCGTGGGGTGAGTGGAGCGTGTCTCACCTCGCCGTATTGAGCCACCCTTGCCGCTAGGAAATCGGCCAGCTCGTTTCCAAAAAGACCCGAGTGGCCCGGGACATGGTATAGGGCGACAGAACATACCGCGGACACTTTACCTAATAGGGTCTTGATGTCTCGAATCCTGGGGTCAGTTGTTCTGTGTTGCGAGATTGCCTGTAGCAGAGAGAGACAATCGGTGTATAGCCGAACGACGGAAACCGAGCCCCTGCTATGGACGTGGCGGAGAGCCTCGAGTACCGCAATGACCTCGGTGCAGAACGCGCTCGTGGCCCGATCCACCCGAAAACTGCCGACTGTTCCAATGCGGTCATGAGGTCCAATGACGACAAAAGCCGCTCCTGCCAGGCGTTCTGAGTACGAACCATCAGTGTAAACGTGCAAGCCTGGCAGGCGTGCTAGCTTTCGCGCCTCGTATCGCGATAGCCGGCGATGGGGGTAGGCAAATCTGTCGGCAGGGTGATCATGCCACACGTCCAGAGGGGACAAAACTTGGACGGGATCAAATGACAGATCACCGTAACGAATCGATCTACGCTCGACCAAAAGTCTAAACTCCGCATTGACGCGGGCAAGCTCGAGCGTGATCGGGGGGGGGGGGGCTCTCATGAGCACCTGCAGTGACGCTGTTCGCGTGGTACGATAAGCACCCAACAAGTGTAAGAGAATAGAACGTTGAATCAAAACCAGACGGGATCTCAGTCGACAATCGGGGCAGACTTCGTCCCACCAGACTGGGGAGGCGTACAAGATGGCAGGCAAAAGAACACTACGGTAAAGTGTCACCTTTTGCTCTGGCCGCAAGAAGCCCCCTTGCATTCGGGCTAAAGTCCCCGTCTTTGCTGTTAACAGCTCAGTCTTCTCCTTAAGGTAATCGGCGTGCTTAAAGAAAGACAGACGCGAGTCAAAGACCATCCCCAATATTCGGAGCGAATCGCGAAACTCAAGGTTCTTGCCGTGAGGGTTGAGGCTTATTCCCGGCCGTTGGTTTATCAAGCCACGGCGTCCGTGGGGAAACAGGAGGCAATATATTTTCTCCGTACTGAGGACTACCTTTGCCTTTACTGTCCAATTCACTACTTGCCTCAGCACTGCAGACCCGAGCTCCCGCAATCGCTCCCGAGACTCCGCCGGGATAACGATGATTGTATCATCGGCGTATGCCTGGATGGTAATTCCCGGCGGTAGTGGGAGACATAGAAGGTCGTGTATTATGACGTTCCATAGCATGGGGGAGAGCGGAGACCCCTGCGGGCTCCCCAGAGAGGGAAAGGCCTCCAACTCTCCGGCATGCGAGCGGACGACCACTGAACGATGTTGCAGGAAAGTCCTCAGCAAGTGGTAAAGGTTTGCCGGGACCCGCTTCTCCCGAAAAAACGCAAGCACCCGAGGGTGCCACACGCTGTCAAAGGCCCCCTGAAAATCAAGGGACATTAAAACAGCGGGCGTCCTGGATGCTCTCAATCCAAGGAGCGTGTCCTTCAGATGTACCAGCGCCATTACCGCACTACGACTGTGTGTGAAGCCGAATTGAAACCTATGGATGTGCCCATTCTTCCACAGGAAGTGATATAGGCGTGCGTTCATCAGGCGCTCCAGTGTTTTTCCAAACACCGAGGTGACGCAAGTGGGCCTATAGGAAGTCGTACGTTCAGGAGGCCTACCGGGCTTCGGGATGAATATAATTCTGCCTCCACGCCAGCAACGTGGAAAGTGGCCGAGTGCAAGGGCCGCGTTAAATACGCGAAGTATAAACTGCGGGTGGATTATAAAGAGGCCCTTCACGATGAGCGGCGTGATAGCATCTGGACCGGGAGACGATGTAGGCGGCATAGCAGCAACGACCTCGCTCACTTCCGTTTCCGTGAACGGGGCATCTATGGCATCAGAGTAGTACGGATCTTCCGCCATTCGCCGAATCGCAATGTGTTCTGTAGAGTCTGATCGAGGGTCGTCCACCGCGATTTGTGTTTCAAGCAGCAGGGCAGCCGACTCTAGGTGCGTCATGGTTATGGAACCATCCTTGCGTTTTAACGGGGGTAAAAACCGCGGTGGGCGAGTTCGTCCAAAAGCTTCCCTGTATGAAGGCGAAAAGACATTGCCTCGCGAGCAGGCGGAGTGGCACTCGGTCTCGTAGGCGGATTTGGCCTCCTTAAACCGCAAGCGAAAGCGCGCTAGCGCAGCGATTTAGGCCATCCGCAAGAGAACACGCACGTCCTCCGCTGTCGTTCTCTGGTATCGTCTGCGCACGGCGTTTACTTTCTTGCGCTCTTGAGCTAGCTCCGGTGTCCACCAGGAGTTTCCCTGGGCAGGTGCCCTAACCGGACGCAGATTGCGCCGGACATGCCCGTCTAACATACGGTAAAGCGCCTCGAGAACACTATCCAACGCCTCAGGAGAGCGTGGCTGTATGCCAGCTACTCTGTCGAACCAGGGCTCGCTCGCCAATTGGCGAAGGAGCTGCGCTTGGGCATACCTCGCTAGACGCTTGCGGGCATGCGCGTCGGCATCTCCGGTCCTCACCGCAATGTTTTCGTGCTCGGAATACGTCACGTCGCTCCGAACATCCCACGAGTATCCGTTTGTCAGGGCTGATGGAGTGGCCAGGGTGACGTCTATCCAGCTGGCGGCATACGCCTTCTCATACGTGGGTTCGGATTGGGGATTGTTCAAGACGACCAGGCCTGTCGCGGCCGCAACCTTCATTACTTGCGCCCCGCGATCGTCCCCGGCCCGAGGGCCCCACGCGTGATGTTTCGCGTTAAAGTCCCCGGCGACGACGACGTGCGCCGATCGCGACCGCGACGCTACGTTCTGTATTATACAAAGAATTGACTCCATTGACCTATGAGGGGGCGCATATACTGATATCAGCGTGAAGTGGAATTCCCGCGATTGGCCATAAACCGCAACGACATACTTCGAGAGAAATACCGGGCAGAGATCTAAAGGAGGTCTCCTGACGATTATAACGGCGGCCGGATCGTCTTCGCATGCAAATACAGAATACCCTGCAGGCAAACTTGGCAATCGCCCTTTGGGCCTGTACGGATCCGAAGCCACGGCAATGTGCATGTTAGTTGCAACCATATGATCGCACAAATTGCTTAACGATAACCTGGCGTGGTCCAAGTTCACCTGCAGGAACGATAATTTTAAGCTTCCCCCTTCCCCCCCCCCCCACGGCGCTACTGTCGCCATTACGTCCCGTGTGATGAAGAAGAAGTGCACCCTGAAGAGCTAGCAACCTCCACCAATTATAATAAAGAGGTGAGACACGGCCTCGACAAGAGAAACTGTAATATCAGACAGTAGGCCTAGCCAGCGCGAACAGCAACAACGTTCAGCACGAGCACTTTCTGCTTAGCGCTGACGATCCGACTGTCTAGCTCTTCAGGGTGCACTTCTTCTTCATCACACCCGCCATATTGGGTTCGCGCCCTCAGCCTCGCGACCCTGTCTGTCAACAGAGGGCATCCCGGGTATCCCGCCGGATGTCCGGCGCATTCCAACCCCGCTCGGCGGCACGGTGCACAGCACACGGCTGCGTCCCCCAAACGGACGTTACACGTCACTCCCACGTGGCCCTCCGCTCCGCATGTCATGCAAACTGCTTTGGTTCGATCTGCCCCCACAGGACACGAGCTCCTTCCGTGTCCGTAGGACGCGCAGAAAGTGCACGTGGGGACATGTAGATCCTCCGTTGCGCGCACGACCGTCCATCCGATGGATATGCGTGGACAGACCATAATCCGCTGAAATGCGTCCGAATCTACCTCTAACACGTAGGCTTTTGTGCCTCCCCGCTCTCTAAGTGTCACCATAACCTTGGGCAAGTCGCCTCTACGCGCAACGATGGATTTCTGTCATTCAGAAGTCGAATGAACTCCTCGGGCCCTATCTCCGGATCTACACCTGAGAACTTTACATGCGGATGACGCCTGTCAGGGACGCGGACTGTTATGGCCGCATGTGTGATTGTGTTCTCAACTTACAAACCTCGTGTATCGAGGTTTGTAAGTTGAGGATGGACTGTCTCGTGTTAGAAAAAACCGTGACGCCGTACCTCGTGTGACGGAGCGTGACGTCCCGCATTTCCCTGGCTACCGGGTCGTTGTTCGCCTTGAGCAATCTAACCACGTCCCGCGCTGGTGTCTCCGTCGCTCCAGTTGGCGTCAGAAAAGCCACGTGGTCGGTCCTGGTCGTCCCAGACCCAGTGCCAGAAGTCGCTCCGAACCCGGCAGGGCCGGCATGCCCTGTGCCGAAGGCACCAGCAGGTCCACCCGCTCGAACAATCGCTGCATATGTCAAGCCACCCGGGATTGTGGCACCCGCCGACTCGGCCCCGACTTCCGCCGCGCGGCCAGGTAATCCGGGAGGCGCGGGGGCCACCGGACCAACAGGCGGGACCGCCGCCAGGCCACCGAGGACGTCCGCGACCAGGGGCCGTTCCGCAACGAAAACCTGCCTCTGCAGGCTGGCAATCTCTCGGCTTGCGTCCACCAACTAGCCCTGTAACGCTAATGCTGCGCCGCGCTCCGTGGCCGCATCCGCCCGCATGTCCGAGCAGAGGTTGACAAGCTCGAGTACTCTGGTCATCACATAGTTCCGGGCGCTCACCGTGATTCTGTTGATTGAATCGGCGCAGAATCTCGACACCTCGTCGGCCAGCTCACGCGCCCGGGCCTGCGGCCGCATCCCCGGATCCGTCCTTAGGCCAGACCCGATCGTGGTGACTTCCGAAACCGACGAGCCGGCATCCTCCTCGTCATTGGTGGTGTGAGTTGGTCTGCCCGCACAGGTATGAGCCGCTCCCGTAGTGGGTTCGGCCCTTGTAGCTGCTCCGGTTGTGCCCTGATCACAGAACGACTCCAAATCCGCCAGAACACTGTCGCCTTCAGGCGAAAAACCTGGTCCGGGCGTGTCCGATGGGCCCCCCACCGCGGGAGAGGCCGGCCTAGCGGGCGAAACCTCATGGACCGCCCTCGTCGTAGCCATGGGGAAGCAGGCTTGCCTTATAGGCTGTCGTGGGTCCGGCTCAGACCCGCCATAGGCTGGACCTATCCGACAAGTCAATTGCCTTAAAACGATCAAACTGATCGTTTCCACTCGTAAAACCGGCATCGAGCGAGTCTCGAAAGAAGTGGCTGAAAGAAGTGCCGCCCCAGTTCGAAGTCTCCGCCACCCGAACAGATAAACAAAATTAAAAGAAAGTGGTGGCAAGCCCGCTCCTACTGAAAGCAATAACGGGCGTAAAACCAATCAAGATAAACGAAAAGGGGTATAAAACTACCCAAGACGCAAATTTAGTGGTAAAGCCAATTGGAAGAAAAAAGGTGGGCACGGTAACGCATCTGCATCCTAAGGTGTTGGCTCAGCGAGCACACAAAGCACTCACGCAGGCCTTTTATTGACGATGAAGTGTGACGATGATGCCGGGAATGATGAGTCGGAACAGGGCGCGCCCAAGAGGACCCGAGGGTCCCCAGAGGTCTATTTAATGAAAAAGTTACATTGCGCGGTGTGACACTACACGGAGCTAACTGTTACTAAGGTGTGCCGCGTCTACTACTAAGAAATTAGGAGCTGTACGAAAGGCGAAACTGAAATGCAATTATAGATTTTAAAACATTCATACACTAACTTAGACAAATGAACATTCAGAAGTGACAAAAAGTCGCATTTTGTCGTGAACGACTGCCTTCTTATATTGCAAAGCTGTCCTTCAAAGGGGATTACATAACATACGGTCGCAACGAGCTCACACCGTTTTGTTAGCGTCAGTTACTTTGCGTCAACCTACCTGAGTTAGTGTTCATAGATGACTAAAGAGGCGACGATACTGTCGGACCAGGAACCACAACAATTCGCTCACCTAGTGCGCGTCAATCGCGGAGAATGGCACGCTGCACAATAACACCGCGCTGGCAATTTACCGTGCCGTTATGCAAAGTTCAATTATACCGAGCGGCCCAAGTGCACAGTGTTGTATATCAGGTGGGAATGCTGTCCACTACTCAATATTCTGAGTTTCAGTCGCTTACTGCAGTCAGTTGGCTGGGCGTCATGAAGAATACGTCACGGAACGACTCTAAAATAACCGATGGGGGTTGCAATGTGGGCTTCTTGGTTACTCATATGAAAGGCTTTTGGTGGTGTTCCTGTGTGCTGTGTAGTCTTCCTATGTGCCTTCTCGTGTCCGTGTTTATTTTCGCGCTACACCGAAAGTCTAAAATAACGTACGCAGTTTTTCCAGATAGCAAACATCTATACAATCGGAGATGTCACGATTAAGTATTGTGTTCCGGGCAAAGCCTGGAGCACAGCAGCGACGAGATGTAAAGAAGATGACACACAAGTTTGGTAACTTAAATTCGGGTGTGGTGGTTGTTGCGCCTCCTTCGGTTTTCCCGCTAGTATAAAATTTTACCGCATTGCATTTTATTTACAACTTCTTGTTGTAGACTGGAAATTACGGTTCACGTAGTGCTGTTGCTGTTTTCAGTATGTTTGCCAGGCTCGAATTACTTCAATTGGTATTTCCCTTGCTTAGGCTGACTGCACCTCTGACATCACACTCCGGCTATATATTTTTAGTGCTTTTGCTGGAAAGCTTTCAATTTCGCAGCTGAACGTTACAGCACAATTTTGAACACGCCGCCACTCCGTAGCATAGCGATGCCAACGCCGTCGCGCATTACTTGCATGGCGCAATTTAAGAGCAGCGCCAACGTGAAGGCGTCGCAGTGGTGCGTCTCCGTGAGTAGAACACGCTGTTACGCGTGGGAACGCGTGACCCGAAAATGCCCTATTTCTTCAACAACCAGACGACCGATATGGTAATTATGCACTGCTGCTAAGCCGTTTTGCGTAGCGCGGGCAAGTCATATGCTCCAGCCGAAGAATTCGCAAACGATATACAATCCACTTAACCACACACACACACACACACACACACACACACACACACACACACACACACACACACACACACACACACACACACACACACACACACACACACACACACACACACACACACACACACACACACACACACACACACACACACACGCATGCACGCACGCACGCATGCACAACACTATTAGTCGGCAATTTGTCCGCAGTACGAGGCCCCGTGTCCCTCGAGACTGACCTACTGCTGTTGCCGCCGGCACGTCCTCCCATGGCAGCCACATAACGCAACATCAGCTGGAAAGACGGTGGTGACCTCAGGGGCTGAATAGACAAATTAAGTTTCCGTGCTTCTTTTGTGAAGATTCCTCCTCGTTAATATCTGCGGTACTTCTGAGTGACTTTCCGCCAGACTGTATCACCACGGTCGGATCATTTCTCTTTAATGCGCCTTCCCTGAGTGTGCCCTCTGATACACTCGAAGAAAAAATACAGCATTTCGGGAGTATTTCGGCCACACAACAATAATAGTCATCTGGCTTGATCGCGCTTACTTTCTTGAAACCCCGGCTCTCGTTACTTTCCTATCAAGATGGTTTGGCAAGTTGGCAATGGCTATGACTTGGCTTAACGAAGCGTCAATCTCTACTATGATGCATTTTCGGTTTCGTTGTTCAGCATATTTGGCGTAACTACCGCATGCTCATTCTTTGCTTTCATGATTTGGTTTTCGTGGTTGTCGCCGACCTTGCTTGCATGCTTGCCCTTTCTAAAATACGGGGTGACTAAAAAAACATGCCGACCGAGAGGTGCTTCCGGCTTGCGAAATGTAATTTCGCCCTGCAATGCACAATTAAAAGCGAAGCTTTTGAGTTTCGCAGCTGGTCTTTTGTTGCACGGGGCCAAAAAGGAAAGAAAGAAACTGCTGGAGCGGCTTCCGAATTTCGGCGTCATCTCTCTAGACACTACAACTTGAAGATCATGACTTGGTGCGTACTGACTGGAAGTGCCACTCACAAACGCCAATGACGCATTCGGCGGAAAACATTGCCTTCAAGGCAATGGCCTTGTGTGACCTGTTTGTTTATTTATTAAAGGATCGTACCGCCGCTAGGACGTGACCTACGGAAACGTGTTCTAGCTCTGAAAAATTTAACTGTGGACACAACGAACAACAACAACAACAATAATAACAATAATAATAAATTATTATTATTATTATTGTTATTATTATTATTATTATTATTATTATTACTACTACGATCAACCCCTTGAAGTTTCCCGCTCCAACATCTCTCTTGTACGTCCGGACAAATTCCACCCACCACTTAACGTAAGATTATCTGCATCAGCCGAAACAACGAGCTACAGCAGTTACGTAGACAAATCTCCAAGATTTGCGTTAAAGCGAGGTGATTACACGGGCCTCTATCATCACTTGTCCACCGTTGAGTGGTCATAGGTTACTGACAAACCTAATGTTGATGACCAGGTTGATCAGTTTACGGAGCTTGTACTGAGCAGCATGCTTAATTTTATTCCCCTGTATACACCTAAACAACGTAAATATCCCCACTGGTTCTCATCTGAACTTATCAGTGCACTGAAGCATAAAGATCACGCACACAGGAAATCTAAATGTTCTCCATCCAACGAGTGGAAGGAAGAGTTCAGCTTTTTCCGAACTCTCTCTAAACGCCTATATAAAAAGGATCATAGTTCGTATATTGAATTCTTAGAAAAAAGTGCCTCTGACAGGCCGGCTGAGTTTTGAAGTATGTACGTAAACGGTCTAGCAAAAGCGGAGAGTCCTTCAGACTACACTCTTAGCAAACGACCGCTTAAAACAACGCATATAAAGCGGAAAGTGGGTGAGATTTTCGACGCTTATAAATGGCTCTTTAAGCGGCCTACTTATACGGCTCTTTTATGCGGCCCCTGGCTAAGCGGCTCTTTCTTATGCGGCCTAAGTTTATGCGGCTCTTCCAAATGCGAGGCCACCTCGTTGCCACAAGGCCGTTTAAAAGTGACCGCTTAAAGTAACGCGTACAGTCGATTTGGTTAAGCGGTATTTCAGGTCAAATCTGTCCGGCTTATATACGGCTCAATATGCGGTCGAAATATATGTGGTACTTTTCGCAAATTCTAGAAAAAAAAAGAGAATTCTTCTACATTGTAGTTGATCCTACAGTTTTCCTCTTTTTTTGTTTTGTTCTTTTCAGCCTTCCAACTCATGAATATGCACTTACACATCACAAGAACACTGCACAGAGAGTCACAAACCATATCAACACACACACTCCACCACGGGGATTTGAACCCAGGCCAACCGCGTGACAAGCAGACACTGTAACCACTACGCCACCGCACCACACGATCTGGGTGGACTTCCGCGGCTTTATATATGCACATCACGTTATCTTGGACGATTTTACGATCGGCTACAACGCTATAATTTTGCATATATGAGAGGCATCGTTCGCGTCTAATGCGTGTGTATACGAGTGCACGACCTTAAGCGAACCTTCGCGGGCACTCATAGTCAGTTTGTGTGTGGAATTATGTTTCTCGTCCGACGGCTTGCGCATCCCGCGCGGAGACAGAGGTGAACAATGAACGATGCGTTTCCGAGTGCATTTCCATTTGCCGGCATCATACAGCAGCCGAACGTGCCCTGATGTGCAACCAGCCGCCAAAGAAACGTTTTCTGCGATGTTTGACGCAGTACAGGAGGTGGAAGTCAGAAGATCTCATCTCCACTCGGCGAAGTACAGTCTCCCACGTCCTTCGCGAGCATCGCGTTGATGTCGGTGCGTTTATACGGACAGTATTGTGTAAAGGTTCATCTCAGGGAATCGGAATAAAACACATAATCGCTTATTCGCGCAACAGATGGGTTTGGTGTAGTGCAGCGCGTACGGGGCGACGGAGCAGCTTTCAGAACGGGTGCCCTCATTTCTCTCCCGAGTATAGTATAGACGATAAAGAAACGTTGTTGTTGAGTCGAAAGAAGAACGAGCCTTCGCAGAAAAAGAATGCAGTCTCCCGAGCTCGAGGCTGACGGCGCCGACCAGCGATGCCGTGGAATTGTCATGCTGGGGAGGACGGCGGGTCTGAGGTTGGTCGTTCTCGTGGTTCGTTCGTTATTGACAGTTGGAAGTGATGCTCCCCTTGGCTTCCACAAACGATGAAACGTAGTGCATGACTAGCACGAAAAGAGCACGCATGAAATGGCTTGCATCACCCGTTAGAACATATGTTTCCTGCCAAGCGTCGCATCAAAAGAAGCTAGGAATGCTTGAAATCGAATGAAGTCACAATATGATCCAGCTTTCAAGGATAAAACCATGTGTTAGGAGATGGGTTCGGGGAGCAGGTATAATGCGTGGTGTCAGAGACGCTTGTGAGGGCCGCAAGGAGGAGGACGAGACTGGCACGGCACGCAAACATATATTCGAAGACAAAAATAGACAAACGACACAAATAAAATGCACAGCAAGCACAATGAATTCGCGAAGCGTCTTTAGGAAAAAGTTCAAGTAAACGCCGCGCTCACGCTACGGGCCTTGACTTGGCGTCGTGGCTGCGTCGCGGGTCTTGCTTGAGAAGGGCCAGGCGAGATGTCGCGGGCTCCTCTGCGTCCGCTCGGCGCCGGGGCAGAAGACGTGTCGTTACGAGGTCCCTCGGGCGTTGACGCTCGGCCGGGTCCCTCCGACAGATGTTGGCTTCCCGAACGTTGACGTCCGACCAGGCCAACGCGTCTTCTCTGCACCAGCTTCTGGCTCCGTCTGGTCGGTCGACGTGGCCAGTTCCTTTTCTTTCTTTTTTTTCTCCTCGCGACACGCGGGCACGTGCAGGGAGGTATCTTCAAGATGTGCGTGCTTGCACGTTTTCGGCGTCGCTTCGTCGTCTTCTCAGCGGCGTCAGGGCACTTCATCACATGAGCCCCCATTTGAAGAAGTGTTCGAAGCGAACACTTCAACGTGGACACGATCCCAGTCACACTGTCTTGACAGCACACACTGGCACACGAGAATAGTCAAACACTGCACACACTATCGTATTGTTCCGTGGAAATACTGACACACTCAAAAACACTACACCGTAGAGAAATAAACACGCGTCATGGTCATATTATACTCATGAGTCACTCAGTGTTTATACAAAGTTAACATATGCAAATTGTTCAAAACTAGTTATCTCACCAGAGGAGCCTAACCATTTGGTGCTTATGTATGATCACATGCAGGATCACATGAAATGCGACTCATGAAATGCGAGCACAGCCCCTAGACATTGCTCTGATGCGTCCGTTCTCAGGACGATCTCAACTGTAAAATGAGGCGCCTTTAATACTGGTTCCATAATTAATTTACAGAACTAGGAAAACAACCTAGCAGTGCACTTGCTTCTGGAGAAACTATTCACGCAACGCGCAAGTCAGGACAGCCAGATTATAGCATTTCAGATTTTCAGCATCCGCGATTGAAGGTCCCATAATTACCACTGTTGCCTTAGACCTAACGAACTTACGGTGAGCGGATTCCCACCACAAGGGCTCACCCTGGGACGTCAGTGCCTTCAAGTAGCATCGACCAAGAGCACTTCTTTGGCGGCCATCTGCGTTCCAGTCGAGTTGAGAAAAACATATATCCTTCTTACATTTCCCACGTTTGTAGCTCTCTTTCTTTCTTTTATCATTTTTCCCGTAGTCAAGTTTTCGCGCTACGTACTTCGAACAACGGGGCTTCAACTTCGATCTTCGCCTGAAACGCCTATGTTGATTTGCGTAGCAACGCTTAATGTCGGACGACATTGACTGAAGGAAACCTCCTACGTCTAACTGGGCTTCCTGACTGCACGAAGAAAGGTCGGTGTTGCTTACAATTTTTGAGCATGGTATCTGCTCAGAGCAAGAAGCCATTGTGCATATCTCAACACTTAGTAGGCCTTCATTTGAGTTCATGACGTCTGCTGTGCCTGTTACAGCCTGCAATTTACCTACCTTGCTGTAGTTACCACAGTCATCAGGAAGTAAACTTTCGGAAGTTTTTTTCTGGACAGAAAAGCTATCAGAACTTATGCTGTGCTCATTCGAAAGCATAGTCAAACACACAATGGTCTTAGTTTGTGCATGCTGGGAGCAATCGGTTGCGACCTCTCTATCAATTGGTTGCAGTTCGCACTTCACAGCACTCTGTAATCCTTGACATCTGGATTGAGTCTCAAAACTTCTGCCCATCAGCGTTCTGTTTAAGCGTAGCTTTTCGACAAGCAGGACTTGGTGAAATATGTTGAGTTCAAGCTCCTTTCTGCATATTGCACTATCACAAGCCTCGCGTTCTAGTTGGAGCCTCCTTATAGCATCTTCAACCTCTTCGCTTTGAGAAATAAGTGCCTTGCATTGCAATTCATTTGCTTGTGCTCTCTCTACACGTGTTCTTTGTGCTTGTGTTTCGGCCCATGCCTTAAGCTGCGCGCCTTGCAGACCAAGCTTTTCGCCTGCTTCGATTAATTTTAATATATCCATCTTCCGCGCAGCTCTCCACTAAACTCTCTGACTGCACTGCTCCGACCTTCTGATTTTAACAAACAAAGGAGAAAGTCCTGTCGTGGACGCCATTGTTACGATTATTGCTATTTCTTCAAAAGTCAGAAGTGGCCTGAAGGATTCAGAAGGATCATGTGAGCAATTATACTGAATAATGCAAAGATTAACTTGAAACATTCTAATATTTAATGGGCGCTGTTAAATCTAAATAACAACCCCAAATTAAATATGCACTTGTTTTGCACCTTGAAGGTTCATGAACGTTAAGCTCTACAACATGCCTCAGTTGACCGCATATCAGCGCCGAAGAGCGATCTGGTGGAGGCCCTGTGTTGGGGAACATGGCATGTTGAAGGTTGTTTTCGTATTCCACCCGTTGTCGACGAGTGAAAGTGATTCTTTCCTTGGCTACGAGATGTGATCGGAGCGACAAGGGCCAGTATTACTTCACTCCACGTCATCCAGTCGAGTATTCTTTGAGCTTAACGACGCTTTAATGTATAAACTAGCAAAATGCTGAAAGTGGCTGAACTCGGGCAGCAATCTTGACTTCTAAAAATAAATATTCACCTGTCTTAAAAATGTGCTGTCAGTAGCATCCTGCTTGATTCGGATCATGGGACATAGTAGATATGGAGGAACAATTCTTATACTCAATAAGTGCCATAATTGCAAATAACAGCTGCAAATAAAAAGCATGCATTCACACTAATAGCACACCCATAAATGTTGAGCTTTACGTGTCCCAGTCAACCTCCCTCATGTTCGATACCAGGGGCGTAGCCAGAAATTTTTTTCGGGGTGGGGGGGGGGGGAGTCAACCATGTTTTATGTATGTTTGTGCATGTATTTGCTTGTCTGTGTGTATATATACGTAAGCAAAATTGAAAATTTTGGGTTGACCCCCCCCCCAACCCCCTTGGCTACGCCCCTGTTCCATACCATGTAGCTTTACGTGCACCTTTATTTAAATATCAGCTGCCATGCAACATCCTTAGCTTTGGCTAGTACAGCAGCTAATACAAACTGTGCTTGAGAATTCAAAATTTATTGCCAGTACCAACACTAGCTATACACAAAAACATTCTGTAGTAGTTCAAGCACAAGTGTTGCAGCTTTTTTTCAGTATTAACAGCTCATATAGCGCTCACATAAGCATGCAGACATACACGTCTAAATGCGCAGCTATTCTTTTTTACGAAGAACTGCGCGAAATAAACTGGCACAAGGAGAGACGCACGGACAAGCGTCTTCCTTGTGCCAGTTTATTTCGCGCAGTTCTTTGTAGTCATGAATTACCAACTTGCCCAGCGATCTATTCTTCGATATTATCCTTTACATGCAGCCCACATCCATGGCAGTTACCACGGCACACCATCTGTCAGACATCGTGCCACATAAATGGTATTCGCATAAGTACTAGATTTGTCCTTCACTAAAAGTTGAGACCTGAAATGTATTTGTTCTTTTTCTGGCATCATTTGAAAACATGACCTTTCCCTTGCAGTGTTGAGACATATATTTGCAGCAAGTTAGGCACTGTGTCTAAATCCATCACTGTGCCAGACTGACACTTATTTATGTATGCATGGGTCCCTTATTTCCATTCTGTGCTCCAAGCCCTTCCCTTCACCCATTACTGTAGAACTGTGGCATTTAGGTGTTTCATCTGGCAACGCTAATTGTTGTTACATTTTGTGCCATTTCTTCAAGTACCCATGACATTATTTAGTGCATTAAGTGAATGAAGGAACACGTTATGCTGCTGCACAGCTGCACACTGAGCAGAACAATGAGATTCAGAGCCATGAGAGAAAATATAGAGAACATTGTCACGGTACAACGCAAACACAAGACAGTGAAAAGTTCTACAAGAGTAGGACAGCTTGTTGACACGAAAAATGGCAGGCGCAAATATGTCTAACAAGACTGAAACTTGGGCTAGTTGGTTGTCCTTCATGATGAACCAGCAGCACAACCACACACGGACAGAGGAAAGGTACACGAAATACAGCACTGTGTTGTGTGCTTTCTTTCCTATGTCCGTGTGTGGTTGCACTGCCGGTTCATCATGAAGGACAAACATGATGTCTTCGGCAAAATCCCAAAGACCCACTAGGCATTGATGTTCATTGACGTCGCCATTGTCTTTCTCACCTGCAGAGCACACACGTCAATACGTATACAATAGGATGCATCGTAAGGGTTTTTCACCTATATTCTCTGTTGTTGGAGTAATTGGGCATTGTGTGAACAAAATAATGAATGTAAAAATGAAATCACCCTAATATATATGCCATATTCCTTATTGCTCAGTTCTCAACCTCCACGTGTTCCGCTTCAGCACCTGTGCACGTAATGGCCCCCTAAAGGATCTGGGCAGTAGTATCCTGAAATGGTTTTGAAAGCTGCTATTGGATCAGATTAGGCTAACTGGATCTCATGAATGTATCCTTTCGAAACAAATAAGGGGGCAGTCCACTTGTTATTTTCTAGCAAGCTACCTTAGCAATTTGGCCTGGAACGTGTGCACTTTCCTTGCAGTTGTGTCCCAAACAGCAGTCAGTGGCCTATCGGTTATCAGTAAAAATTTTCTTTATGAACAGTCTTACAAGTTCTGTAATGCAGCACTGTAATGGATGTATTATTCTGGCATACAGTTTATGCATTCAAAACTCTTCATTTGAAATTCCTAATCAGTTTCTCTATCAGTAATGACCACAATTGCTATGCAACTCTCGGTACCATCATCTGCGTGCATGGATTGATGCATTCTGCAATGCTTTAATCATGCATCTTATCACTGGCCCTGTGATCTCACAAGTCACCTGTGTCCTTCTCTAGACAGTAACAGCTATAAATATTGTGCATAACTTAACTAGTTTTTTTCCAAACAGCATGCTTACCTCTATTTGCACAGTCAGTAAGCCTGAACACACAGTGCACACTTTTGTAGTTTGACATATTTTATTTTCAATTACAAACAAAACTGTGCAACAATGTATACACCAATACAACGTTTGTAAACTAATAAGTGAATCTTACACTTTTACAGAAACAAGGTAAAAAAACAATGCGAAAGAGGTGATCAAATAATTGAACAGAACGATTGTTGTTTTTCTACGCTTTAGGGGTTTCAGGCCTTCTCATCTGACGAGAATTAATTGATAATGACCTAGCTTGAGTTTCAGCACGCCTATACGTAGAAAAAACTCCACTTTCTTGCAGAGTGCAGGTCAATACATACATGGAAAATTGCACCACATAAATGGCAGGAGCTACCTAAATGCCTTCAATTATAATTACTTGACTTAAACACAATAAGATAACAAGGTAACAAGAGTAACAAAGAAGTATTACAAGTCAGTGGGCCTTGATTGATGCCATATATGTAGCCTTGGAAACAGACGAAGAGCTTGAGGTGTGCTTCCTGCCTGTTTCTGGCACTTAATTTGCAATATATGAGTAGAATACACAGTGAAAAAAATTCTGTTCTATATCATGAGCTGTGTAGTGCACGTAGGCACTATGATTTATCAGAAATGTATGACTAAACTAGATACCCTCTATATTAGTACGCCTGAAGTTTGAGGACGCAGCTTTTCTGTAGGTAGTGGCTAATAAAACTTTAAAACATGGGTATCAGCTGTGCATGAACGACAAGTGATATGCTAATATAATGCCCTAATAAATAGGACTTTTCATAGTACATGCATCAGAAATAATACGATGACTGTTTATGTTATACTCCGAGGAAACCTACAAAATGAACAATGAATATGTATATATGAACACACACACACACACACACATACAGTTATTATTGCACATGATGTCTGCCACAGATTCCAATGCTAGTGTACCTGCTACTCAGGTATCGTCAAAAGAAAGAGCATTGAAAAGTGCATGAACATAAAACAAACTTAAATGCCTCTAAAGTTTGTGAAAATTCAGCTAGCCAGCAGCCTTATCTACCCAGCCTAACAATGTAACAAAAAACACGCAAACGAAATAAAACTGCACAAAAAAGAACATAAGTTGGGCGTTGTCCTTGAGCTTGTCGAGAATCTTCAGCAGTTTACTGCTTGCCCAGCAACGTGGAAAACTCTCTTCCTTGTGCAGCAAAAGTTTGAATTAGTCCGAATGTTTGGGCGAAAGCAGACGGCTGGGTAACATCCTTTATGTAATGTACGGTCAAACACAAGAAAAGTGTCTTTTCAAGCGTGCAGTCATCTTTCAGGGTAACACGCTCGTCCTCAGCACAAAAAATAAGCTTTGTTGCCGAGCTCCAAACAATTATGGGCCCTGGCCACCCATGGACATCTGCAAGATACTGGAAAAAAGTAATAAAATATAATATATGTTTTATGTTCTGCACAGCACATCTTCATACAAAAAGCTAACAATTCAGAGGTAGTGGATGGATGAATGCCAGCACTAAAATGTTGCGAGCTTTAGATGCAAAACCGTGCATAAATTGAGATTGTTATGGACGTGGTTTATGCCACAGTAAATAAATCAGTTTCAGCCACCACGATACGCAGCTATAGGTGCCACTGCTTGAAATTGTGCTAATGCATTCAAAGCAGCCACAAGTTCAATGCCAGATCTCACAAGTGGATAAGCAAGCGTATCTTTGTGTTTCGCACGCAATGTTCAGATCATATATCTGTTCCATGAAAATGGGTAAAAACAGCAGCCAAATGATTGTACTGAGGCCATAAGTTACGGAAAGCAGAGCCTTGGTTGCTTGAATAGTAGGCTGCAATGGAGACCTGAAGCCACCCCTCAATGATGACATATCACAGGTGGGGACAGATGGCATGTGTGTTGGGCATGTCCTTTTGCACTAAACTTGAGTGCTGTAGTGTCACACTCACAGGGCAAACCTGGAAATACCTGGTTTCTGTTTCTGTTGGGAAATGGAAGTACCACAGGACAATCAAAAAAGGCCTGAATGGATTGCCTACATTGACTTACATGATTGCTTATGTGTGAACGCCTTTGTGCATACAGATGTACTTGAACTATCTTAAACCATTTTAAACAAAGGAATTGACTGGGCCCTATTCAGTTGCAGAAAAGGAACTCTGCTACAAACAAGGTGGACGTAGCGACCGAGTCCACATTGAAAAACTAAAGGCCATGTCCACACTGGAATACATAGCAGTTCCCATTCATCATGTAAGGTGGCTATGCATGTAAGGTGGCTACGCATAGGCTAGTATCAATATTCTTTGCAGCACCAAGGAAACAAGCTTCAATCTACATGGATGTTTCAATACTGAAATTTGACATATAAGTTTTCGTTAAGTGAATGATACAAATTACATTCAAAGTCAATGTCACAGTACTTTAGCAGACTCAAAGGGCCCACTTTGTGTACAGAGATGCATGCAGTGAATGGTGCTGTTGTATATAGACTAATATCACAACTTTGCAGGTCCTTTCGGCTGTCAATGCACACGTCTAAGGGTGGTGCCACCACCTACTTATTGAATATTGTCTTTCATTGAAATTAAAGCTCTTTTGCAGAGAAACATTCTTGTATTCAAAAGTATTTTGTGTTTGCGTATAGCATAATTGGGCATAAAATTACCCTGGATATCTCCTTTCAACGTGGTCTTGACAAATATGTATTTGTCGTCTGGTCAGACACAGAGTAGCTTTTTTTTAATTTCATATGCTGCGCCGAAAATTTCTGCATAATTATGACAAAATTGTCGTGCGAAAGAAAAGTCTTCAATGGAATGAGCTAGCTATAGGCTTAATTGTAATTTATCAACTCTCCACCAGAAACAAATATCTAAGTTATATATGTTGCAGTACCTAAACGCAGATAAACAGTTACATTGTTTACGAAAGTTTTACGATAGTCATGCACGTACAATATTGATTCCGTTTTTGAGCAATATATGAGAGATAGATCAGCTTTAGGTGCACAATTGTACATGGTGCTTGATATTGTTCTTGATTCGCGAACCACATAATAGTGAGCAACAGTGTTTCGCTTTCTCACAATTTGCGACCTTCATGCATTTCGAAGAAAAGGTCCGAGCAAGAGGCTCTACCGATGCGCCTTTCACAGATCTATAGAGATTCGTTAGGAGCGGTGCTTTGTTTCTAACAGCACAACACAAAATTGGGAGCATCGAAATAAACTCACCCAGTCGTGCATGGTTCACGGGGCAGTGCCCGCAGTAGGAGCACCAGGCAACTTGATGTGGCACGCCTGGTTCCCCTGGCTGGCGGCTGTACGCGAGCAATCCAATCTGATGCACTCACACTCACATCGCAATCACACGTGCCATCATAACTGCACGCTCTTCTCTGAATGCCTTTGACGTCGGTCGAGGTGTACATCCCACGCAGCAGCGCCTGCTCGGCACTGCCGAAACGTTGAAGCACGCCAAGACGATCGCGGGACCGAATTCTCAACGAAAACAGAGGCCAGGAGCGGGCGCAAAAAAAAACAGACACCGCTCGACGCGCATGGGAGAGAGAACTGTGGGGGGAATAATACCCCTGTCACACTGGACGTTTTAATGTCATTCGAATGGAATGACATTCGCATCTAATGACATTATGCGGCTGCTACACAGTGATATTTAATGTCATTAGAATTGAATGCATTAAGAAATCGAATGAGTTCGAAAAACTCATTCGCCGTCCTAGCCAAACCGAATGTATACTCTCTACCCCAGAGACTACTTAAAATGTGGCATTCAGCATTCCCAATTTGACACGCATTCATACGAACTCGCTATAGGCACCCGTCACTGACCAGAGGGCGCCATGGAGCTCTTATCGAACGCCTGAGTATTTTGGGCACCAGCCGCCAGGGATACGAAGAAAATGGAACGTTCGCTGGACACATCGACGCGCTCAAGTGTCTCCCTTTTGGGCGCCTCTTTCAACGAACGCTTCCTATGTGCGTTCGTAATCACCTCAGGGATGTTGCCACCGCCTTCAATGCAGCACAAACGCGTTTAGAACGCGCTCTTTTCAGGCTGCCAAGGCAGCACAAACGCTACAAACGCGTTTCAAACGCACTGCATTGAGGGGGTGGAAAGTCACGTTCAAGTCAAGGAGCGTTTCTGAACATGGAGGATACGGAGGATAGACACTCGATTATGCTGCGTCTACTCGCTAGGCTGTGTTTTCTGGCGCTACTATCGTATCTCGGAAACTGCATTGCCGGGTGCCTATTATAGTTGCTTTTTTTGGGGCATCTCCCATTTTAACGAGAACAGGTGTACGCAAGGCTGCTGCAAAATCATTTTACTCTCCCACTCAGTGGCGTCTGGCCGCCTGCGCTGTCGGTCGTAGTGTAAACAAACAGACGCCTGTGTGCACGTGTATCTGCAGCGATGGCATCAGCTCCACGAGCGCACTGGATCCAGGCGGAGGCGTTTGCTCTCATAAGGCTATGGGAAGACTATTTTGCGGAGTTCCTTTGCAAACTGCTTTCTCGCATGGACGCATGTGAGACTGCGTTTTGAAAGCGAATAAACGTGGAACGCTCTGGGTTTCTGAGTGTGTGCTGTCGCACCGCAAACTGCCACGGGTGCCTCTGTCACTTTGCGTTGGGGAAAGCTTCAATAGACGCGGCACATCTTTTTTTTTCGTCACGCCGCGCATGCCTTAGGCGAACGCACTCCGCCTTGTTTCACATTCATACCCAACAGGCTGCGTCTTGATTCTTCTTCTATCTGAAGATCAATGAGTCTCTTCGACTGTCTTACGCGCTTTTCTCGCAACGCGAAGTACAAATCAACTAAATGCTTTATTTGCTGCAGCTTAGCGTCGTTGTTCAGCGGCACTGCCATGTCAGCCATGTTGCTTTTGTTCATGTTGCTACTGGCTAAGCGTCGTCTTGGCTTATTGTGGCCAGATATTATGCGATACAATATTTTAACCGTTTATTTTTTTGTGAAGCGACTTCCCACATGTCTTTTAAAATAAATAACTTCACTTTCCTACAACTCTACATGACCTTCCTTAAAGTTTGCGGCCATTTTTTGCCTGAATTATCGACATAGGTATCATGAACGAATGACATTACTTTTTCCTGTGTTGCACTATCACGGATCGAATGACATTCGTTGCGCCGAATGACATTCGAACCTAATGACATTAACACCTCCAGTGTGACAGGGGTATAAGTCAGCAGCGTGAGCAGGGAGAGAACGCGATCAAAGGTTAAAACTTCCTTCGGACGTTGAGTATGTAGACGTCGCGGGCGTTGTTTGCGTGATAATTTTGCTCACGAGTAAACAGAAACAACGGCACGTCTACAATACGAACTTGTATACTTTAAACAAAAAGGGCGAAGCAATGAATGCGATAGCAAGAAACTAATGCTATACGAAATGAGGCTCGCCAATGGATGCTCTCAGTTTGAACAGCGCTCATGTTACAAAGGCGGCCGAAGCAGCGAAGGAAACTAGCGTGCTTCAAGTGTCGAGCTGTGACACTTGATAGTTCGCGCTCATCTTCTGTTTGTTCGTTTCGCGGCGTCGTTTAGCGGCGCTCCGTAACATGAGCGCGGACATCACAATTAAAGCTTAAAACATCCCTCTTGCCCTCACCACGAGAAAACCGCGCGAGCAGACAGCGGAAGGCCAAGGTTCTCCTTGCGCAAATATAAGAAGAAGCGAGCGAGCTCGCCGACGACTTTTAAATGCGCTCGTCGCGCTCCTAGCGCCATCTCGCTGCTAATGAAGAAACGCTTATGAGCGCCGGACATCTCTGAGTCCGTCCAGCGGCAAAGGGTGTGTATATAACGCTCGCCGTTAGCTATGCGGAGGACCTGCGTGCCGTGGCGTAGTGGCTAGCGCCACTCGCTGCGGAGCAAGAGGTCCCTGGTTCGATTCCGCGCTTCGGAAGCATTTTTCTGAATTATTTTTCTTTGGGGCTTTTAAATATATATATATATATATATATATATATATATATATACTTATACATATACGGTGCATGACGGCGACGGGGACGGACATTTTCCAGCCGAGACTGTCCATATAATTGCTATCGCAATAAAACGTTGCGAGGCGAACGAGGCGACTGACGTAACTCGGCACGGCCGCTGCTTGCCGCTGTCTTTCCAACGCACGTGCTTCGCACGAAATAAGATACGCTCGGCGAAGGTCAGGGAGGCGCTGGCTTTATCTCGAGTTCACCGGCCGCATTCGGCGCCAACACAAGAAACACTACACGACGTCAACGTGGACTTCGAGCCTTGAGCACGCTCGCTCGGCGCTGTTGATATATAAGTTTCTCTCTCGCTTCTCGCCGCGGCGCCGATCTCAATTTCCCGCATAAAACAACGGGCCCTGTATAAGCGTTGCGTCCGCTCGAGACATTTTCGCGTCAATAAGCACAGGGGCCCATTTAAACGTTGCGTCCGCTCGCGGCCGCATATAGCGGGCCCAGCCCGTCACCGCAGAATTTGTCACGCTTAATGGCGGTTGAAGGGCCGCTTATATGGAGTACCTTGTGGTGGAATAAAAATGGGCCGTTTATGTGCCGGACGTTATACGGGACTTGAATAACAGTGTACTAGACTCAAATGGGGTAGAAGTGCATGCCGTCGCTGACTGTTTTGCCACACATTTCTCATCCGTTTATAAGGCCTCAGACTCTAGCACTGATATCAGACAACAGCCCAAGGCAGTTAGCTCATCCAGTGCTCTGTCGCTGAATGAAAATCTTATCAGCGAATGCATTAAGCGCTTAAAACCATCCTTATCATGTAGCCCAGATGGCATCCCCTCCGCCGTACTGAAAGCTTATGGTAGTATATTTGTCCCAGTACTTACTACGATATTTAATAACTGCCTGGACACTTCCACATTTCCTAGCATGTGGATAACTGCTCGTGTTTTCCCAGTATTTAGGTCGGGCTCTAAGACAGATGTTTATTATTATCGCCCGATTTCTCTACTATGTGCCACATCAAATATCTTCGAACTGGCTCTTCACAAAATATTGTCTTTTAGTGGGAAAAACTCATTGATTCCAAATCAACTTGGTTTTCTTGCTGGCCGCTCAACTACCACAAATCTTGCTAGTTTCATGACGCAGACCTCCACACCTATTTCTCAGAGAGGACAGGTTGACGTAATCTACTGTGACCTGAGAAAGGCTTTTGACGTAGTCAGCCACACACTGATTATGGTTAAACTTGCGAACTTTGACGTCGACATGTCGATTGTGAATCTCTTGCACAGCTATCTGCTCAATAGATCTTGTTATGTTGCCGTAAATGGCCAAACCTATTCTTTGTATAAAGCCCACTCCTATTTTTATTTTACGTTAATGATGTTTATTTTGCCATTCGTAATTCTTCTTTCCTCTTGTATGCCGATGACATCAAGATATTTAAGGTGTGAGCGCGAAAAGTGAATGACTCTTCTTCCTCTTTACATATCATCATCACTTGTGCATCTTCGTCATCTGTATATATCATCATCAATGTGATTTCGGCTCGAGCACGGCTGAATAAAGCTGTTCCTCATTCAGTTCATTCAGTAATTCATGCAGTTAACGACTGTCGCTTGCTGCAGTCAGATTTGTGTTCTTTTTCCGAATGGTGCAACGGCGATAACCTTTCCATAAATACCTCAAAGACAAATTTCATGTCTATCACTCACAAAAGATCTAGCGTGTCATTTCAATACTCTGCCAATTCTGTGCCGTTATGCAAGGTTTATGAAATCAGTGATCTTGGTGTTGTTGTTTGCAGCGCGTTAAACTTTTCTTCTCACGTTAAGCGTGCTGCTATGCGGGGCCTTGGTTCTCTCGGATGTGTTTGTAGAATATCTCGAGAATTCAGGTCTCCCATGGCCCTACACAAATTGCACACGGCAATATGTCTTCCGCAACTTGAGTATGCGTCCGTGATATGGAATGGCATTGCTCAATCCAGCGGTAACACCATTGAACGAGTCCAGAAAAAATTCTTCACCATATATAACCATCGCTTTGCTAAAAATGACTCTGGATCTCGTTCAAATACTGCTGAATCATTATCACTGCCATCACTTCACTGCCGACGAAATCGTTCTGATGTCTTATTTCTTTACAAGCTATTCCACGGTATCATATCCTGCCCTGCATTTCTCAATTGTGTTAATTTTCGAATTCCGCGGAAGTTAACCAGAGAGAACAGACCGTGTCTTGTACCCGCCTGCTTCTTCCAACACTCTACCGTTCACAGAATACAAAGTCTTTATAATGCTAATTTTCTGGATCTTGACGTTTTTCATAGTCCACAATCATTGTTTTTATCCGAGCTTTGCACTGTTTCGACATGGTATGGCACAATGTACAAAGTCTTCCCTTCTCCGTCTTTCTGCATAGTTGTATATGTGCAATCTAATTTTTTATTCCCCTTCAATATTTCTCATATTGTCTTATTTTACTCCTCCCCTTTTGTGTTCATTTCTCTTTGTCTACGTTTTTTTGCTCTTTTTTTTCTGAAGACTGTCTGCATTGTATTGTTTATTTTTATTGTTTTTTTTTTGCGTGCGCCTGCGCAAAGACCTCACGGTTGTTCCTGGGCACGTTAAATAAATGATTGATTGATTGATTGATTACTATTATTATTATTACATTGATGGCTCTGTTTGAAAGATTGTCACACTGCACAGAAGAAAACAATAATTATTATTATATTAAGCAGCGTCCTTAGCGCATCCTGCCGAGGATGTTGGCTGGACTTTGGTGAAGCATCACTGGCTCTTTTGTTTACAATCTGTTGTCGGCATGGCTCTGTCGACGTCCTCAGCCCGTCCCGCAATGGGCTTGGTCGATGGGATTTGCCCCAAAGATCCACGGGATGTTTTGTGTTTTCTGGGTACATCTTATTGCCTTTTCCATACAGTCCACTACTTCCCGTACTAGTTCGTCCCAGACAGGGCTGGGCAGTATCGCGATAGTATTTCAGAGATACATTTGAAAAAGATCCTTGTATCTAAGCAGTGATATATATATATATATATATATATAGATATATATATATAGCGTTTTCTTTTTTTTTTGTGGCAAGACAAGCAAAGGCGCGGCGCGGGCGGCGATGGTTTCCCCTGAAGCACAGAATGGCCCACGTTGTAAAGCGCGCGACGCCGCAGACGGCAGATTCCGGAGGCAGTGTTGTCAGCCTCTGCCGACGAATGTCGCTGTCTCCAAAGGCAAGTGCAGCACGCGTAATTTTTAGATGGTAACGCCGTACGTTACGTGCGTCCGTACGAATGCGGCGCAACGCGTTCCCCTCGCCGTAGGTGTGGGAGCGTTGCCAAGTAGGTCACGCCACAGCCTTGCATTGACGTCACGCTCCCCTCGCACGCTTCCCTCGCAGGTGCGCGCTGACGTCACTCTCTCCCTCACCCGCAGCATGCTCGTCGTAGCGCCCGCAGCTGCCGGCTGCTCCGCCCGCTCGCAACACCTCTGAACGTGTCACTTCTGTCTCGCTTCACCCGTGGTAGTCAAGGCGAAACGCGCGCCTGCTCCGGTTTAGCGCCCGTGTCTCGACTCTGCAGAAACAACGACTACGAAGTCTTACCAAACGCTTTAATGAAGCTTACACGAAACCCAGCCCGCCATCCCGTGTCTTTGCGTTTGAAAGAAACGTTTACTCGAGTAAGCGCTGCACCGAGTTTCGCTTCAAACCGTTTTTCCAACACCCGCATCGACGACCGTTTTAACCGGGTCAACGCCGCGCGCACCGCTGCTGCTTCGCATCCCATCAGGGTTCCCTTCGGGGAGATGGTCCCAGTTTTAGGGGCGAAGCTCCTTAAGGCGGCACCCGTTCGTCCCTCGTAGTAGTGGGTAACCAGTCGTAACGCTAGTACCAGATCTTGACCTCCAAGGTGGTGCCGGTGGGAGATTTTTCCTCTGCGTTTTTGAACAATAAAAAATTTGCAGCGTGCGCGTTAACTAAAAGCCGAATTCTTCTGTCTCTCATTCCCCATTAGCAGCCATTGGCATGATCTAGTAGGAAACGATAGTAGAAGTAGAAGTGTAACTGTTAGCTAAAAGCCGACTTCTTCTGTGTCTCATTCCCATTAGCAGCCATTGTTTACCTCCAAGGTAGTGCCTGGTGCGATTTCTCCTGTGCGTGATTAAACAATAAAAATTTTGTTATAAACGCCGTTGATTGATGAAATAAACCAACGAAAGATGCCAGATGTTTTCTAAAAGCAGAACGAAAGAACGCCAGATGTTTCTAAAGCAAAACGAAAAGACGTCAGCTGCTTAACGAATGACGCCAGATGTTTTCTAAAGCAATGGCTTTCTAAACAATGAAAATTCACAGCGTACGTGTAAAATTAAAGTGAGCTGCAAGTCGTCATAACTCATCGAACCTTTAGTATAAACGCGCCCGATCTCACGTCGGTGATGATGTACTGGGCAGAATTCACGAAAGATTCACGGTTTACCGATGAACCTCCGCAGCTTCGCCCACTCATCATCATTCACTCCGTGGATATGCTGTGATTTTTAACACGAAAGTGTTTTATGCCGGGGTCCACCAAGGCTTCAGTGACGTATTTCCGTCACGGAAATGACGTCGAAAAAATATACACGATCAGATGGCAAAGAAAAAAAGTTCCGTCAAACGGGCATCGAACCCACGACCGCTCGGTCCGCAGCAAGAAATGCCGGGCACGCTATCCACTACGCCACGGTCACAGACTCCAGAGGCTTTACAAACGCGCCTTTTATATCTGCCACTTTCCCGGTCAGCGGGGTGGTGGTGTCCTCTGGGAGCGGTAAAGTAAAGTAATTCGTCATTACTGTGGCCTCCGCGATTAGCACCTGCAACGCCTTACACGTCCCTCCCATTCGGCGCGTTTTCAATAGAAGTTCAATTTTGTCAATGCCGTAACACACCGCGAGGTGGCGACCTTGCCAAGCGTTGTAAAAGCGTTGGCCTCGCTCATAGCTCTGCGACGCGCGCCTGCCTCACCTGGCTCCAACACCGCGTTCCCCGCTCACGCGCTCGCCCAGAGAAAAATCGCGGCCGGGCTACTGGGGCGGCACGACGCGCTTTGCGTTTCCCTCTAGTCCGGCCGTGGTGTTCAATGACATTTTAAGATGCCGCGTGATGGCGAACAAGTTCTGCGTCCAAAAATTGGGGGACCCTTAAGCTTCGCCTTTAAGAGTTGAACGCGATAGCGAAATCCGGCCCCTAGTGCGCACTTCAACCACTAAGTGCATACTTATTAATGTGTATTGTTAAACACACACACGCACGCGCGCGCGCGAATTTTACAGGCTTTCGATCAAGGAGGTTTAAAACAAAATTCTGGAGTGGAAGCTCTCGAAACGCCTTGCCATTGAAAGTGAAGCCAGCTTTTGCCCACCAAAGAGTTCGCAAACATGCTCTTTTCTGGTGGTGCCTACTTAGAGATCAAATGGCTTTGATCTGTTATTGTAAATGCTACGTCAATTATAAAATAAAAGATCCTTGTTGCCGACAAAAGTAACCCGTCGAGTGCAGTATTGACGATTGGTGTCCAATAAAATTTGCCATGACTTTGAAGCTTACTTACGAAAACTAGTAACACAAAGACACACTTACAGCAGTATCTGACCCATAAAAGTTACCATAATTAAACTTCTCTGGCGTGCGTGGAAAACGTTCGCTTTCCTTCGCCAAACGCTGATGGTTTATCGTGCCCCTAGAAAGATGGCGGGTGCAGCCGCCATCTTTTGGTGGGCACGGCTTCACTATTGCGCAATAATCGCCACTCCAGCAATTTTTTTAACCTCCTTGCTTTCGATCTAAAGCAAGAGTCGCATGGCCTCCAAGATATACGCCGCGCGCCGGCCCTCTCGGATGCAATGAAAAGTCGAGACATATTTCTCACAATGCCTCACAGATGGCAGCACATTATCTAGCGTTTGCTGCGTTGGCTTGATATGTTTTCCTCTAGATGGACATAGTTGTCCATTTTTAGAGCTGTTTGAAAGTTCGTGTGTGCATAGAGTTAATATACTGACTCTAGAGGAAAAGCTGGGCCGCGAGACCTATAACCACAAGAACGCTGACATCTTGGAACGTTGTCATTTTTGCAATCACATATCAATCCTAAAGAAGCATCTGCACAATTAAAAACTTGCGGATATTGTTTTGTGTTTATTTTGAATACTTCTACGAAAGAATACGACGGCTATTTATGAAATTTACTGCGCGCGGAAAGGAGCGTTTGCAGGCTAGTTAACTAGATGGCACCACCATATCAACACTCGCGAGTACGCGAGCAACGCGAGTGCGTGCTTGCGGCCGATTGCGCCGGTTTGCGCGTCGTGTCAAAGCCCCTGAAACTTCGTTCGCGACGTGTATCTCGTAGTTGTCATAGTGTCCCGTTGTGTGCGTTTTCTGTCGCCGCATACCACTCGACTTCATGTGACAGCCCTTTTTTCTTTCGAGCTGGAAACTTCAGTGCATCAGTGCAAACCAGGACGGACGGCAAAGAAGAGATGAGACAAGCCCTGAAAGTTATGTACGAACTAGTCGCAACCGATTTTTTTAATACTTTTAACGGCGATAAACCTTCGTGGGCCGTGTAACTTTAGTTTCGATTGAAGCTTTCGGGAGATGTCTCACTTACATTCGCCCGCTGCATGCTGCAATCGACATTGTTCTGCTTTACGGCTCTCTGCGCTGAAGTACGGCAGCAATGAGCTGAAAAAGAACGTGGATACAGGTGTCTCGCCATTGCAAGTCGAATCAGCGCGCGACCACGGCCTACGGACTTTGCTTCGAGCTGCGAATCTGTCGAGTGACCTTTGTGCCAGCGAACGGAGAAACTTTGGTAGGGAGTGCCTAGTAAAAACCATGCACAAACAGGTGGAAATTTTAACTGTTATCAACCGGACCAGCTGCACAGACAACCGTACACTGACACACGGCTTCACGCATCAAAACACAGCTGATGTTCTCTGAACAGCGCCAACAGCGCGTAGCTGGCTTAGGTTGGTAGATTAAAACTGATTACCACCGTCAAATATAGCGAGCGTCTCAGGGTCTGGCAACACTGGCAACGATCGTTTTGTTCCATCATGGCGGAACACATGCGGTTATAGGTTTCAATGCATGGGCCCTATGGGGAGCTTTTCCTCTAGAGTCAGTATATTAACTCTATGCGTGTGTGTATTTAGCGGCGATGGCTGCACTATCCCGGCGTTTTTCGACGTAGTTTGATTGCCTCGCGAATGCGCCTACCGTATGGGCTCGTTTTCGTCGTGACACCTGCCGAACAAAATGCGTCGAGACTCCTTTCACTACATGACATTTATGTAGTGTTTTTGTCCGAAGCAGCTGCAAGCAACATCGTGGCTTTGTGGTAAGACACCTGCTTGCCACGCGAACGGCCCGGGTTCGATCGTCATTGGGGCCGAAGATTTTATCGTTTATTGTATTTGCTACTTTCTCGATTTTTCGCTCACGGATGATTTTCCGCTCACAACCAACGGTGCCGACGCCGACAGCGGAATTTCTGCGACACGAGCTCTCTAACGCTACCGCGTTAATATGCGACGCTCTTCTGGGTATCACAACTATACTCGGCGACAACTTTTCTTGGCACTGAAGGGAAAGCTACGGGGGCGGAGCGTCTGCACATGTACTGCTACGCGAAGTAGTCCGGTTTGGCGCGCGTCTCGTAACGCCGTGGAGTGTGATGGCTAGCGTTGCACTTCGGCGCAAACGCTGCTTAGCGTCTAATGTACGGGTAAAAGGCGCGACTTTTTCACGCACGCAAAAATGCAAAGTGACAACGTGTAAAGTAAAAGAAATGCAGATATCTCGCTTGTGTGCGCTGCGTTCCGTCACAAAAAGCTACATGTAGAAAATGAAGGAGCATTTTATATATCTCACGCAGAAAATACGGACCCAATTGTGGGACTACATTCATTAGCGGTAGGATACGTGCATTGTGGCTCTGTAGCCTTCGCTTCAATGCCAAGAAAAGTTGTCCGCGAGTATAGTTCTCTGATTATGCTTTCACCGTTAACTACTACAGCTACCACAAGGGTTCGTTTAATCATTTAGCAGGGACGTTAGTCGTCGGGATGGAGATGTACCACCAATGATCAAAGTGGGCACATCCACGTTAAATGGTGCTATAGCTGTCATACATCAATATTTATTGTGCAAACTCTCTTATACCAATGTACAGTAAACATTCTGTTACTTCTGTAAGGGCACGTTTTACTTTCGTGTTATTCCGATTCCTATGACGGAGGGATCAACCAGGTTTTTTTTTTTTTCGAGTCGCAAGCCATTACTTCGTGACCCCCCGCGCGGATACCGCCTTGGAACAGAGGCTTTGGAATGCTTCGTGTGCGTTCAGTTGTCAAAGTGGCGGCACTTCCAAAAGCAGTTCCCGTAGTCACGGCGGAGTGACTACAAGTTGGCTATCTTTGTCGCGCTTTCCGCCAACTCTCCGGCGTGTCAGGGTGCGTTCCTAATTGATCACAAGCGTGAAACGGTCTTTTGTGGTACCAGGCACTTCACCGCCGGAGCCGTCGTCGCCTGTTGCGGCTTGCTGAAATGGGTGCAAGGAGGTTAAAAAAAATTTGCTGGAGTGGCGATTATTGCGCAAGAGTGAAGCCATGCCCACCAAAAGATGGCGGCTGCGGCCGCCATCTTAGTAGGGGCACGATAAATCATGGGCATTTGGCGAAGGAAAGCGAGCGTTTTCCACGCACGCCAGACGAGTTTAATATGGCAACTTTTACGGGTCAGATACTGCTCCAAGCGTGTCTTTGTGTTACTAGTTCTCATCAGTAAGCCTCAAAGTCATGGCAAATTTTATTGGAGATCAATCGCCAATACTCCACTCGACGGGTTACTTTTGTCGGCAACAATTATCTTTTATTTTATAATTAACGTAGTATTTATACTAACAGATCAGAGCCATTTGATCTCTCAGCAGGTACCGCCAGAAAAGAGCGTGTTTCCGAGCTCTTTGGTGGGCAAAAGCTGGCTTCACTTGTGCTGGCAAGGCGTTGAGAGAGCTTCCACTCCAGAATGTTTTTTAACCTCCTTGAATGGGTGGCACCCGTCGACGCTACCAGCACCTAGCGGTCACCACCACCGACGCTACCAGCACCCATTGAGCGCTGGTATCGTTGGTGGTGGTGACCGCTTTATTGAAGGGTGACCCTTTAGGCCCAGGTGACGAGTGCTTTCTGTACTTTCTGATGGGGCGCTCTGAGCAGAAGTCCGTTTCCACGTCTGTTTAGAGAGCTGGCAGGAGCGACTTGGGAAGGTTTAAACCATATCGCCCCAAAGAACGTGATTTTAGGAAGCCACTGTTTAAATTGGGCAGTGTTGATATATTGGGCTTCATTGCGCGTAGGTAATTATGGCCGGCCTACACGGGCAGCGGAATCCTCAGCCGTCTGACCCGGCGCTGACCGGACCAGTCGGCTGAGGATTCCGAAGATGGGGACCGACTTCGGTTTCTGAACGGTCAGAACAAGTGTTTCGATATCTAGATGACCCGACGCTGCGAAACATGACCCTGGTGGCTGGCCTTTCTAACGCTGCAGCCTTTCTGGATAATCTTGCAAAGATTTCTTCGCAGGGCGGCATTGACCGTGCGTGGTGGTCGGACTTGTGTACGCCGCGAATTATCTAGCCTAGTTGCCGAACATTCTTGGGGCGACACTGGCTCTACCGCCATGGTCTCAATACTGGCTTACGCGTGTCCCGTCGAGGCGCTATATTTCATTGTTGAGCGTTTGGAAACACTGATGGCTTGCGAAAAATGTGAAGCCGTCTGCTGAGCGATTCTGCGCGTCTCCGCACAAGTGCCTCGGTTTTCGAACAGCAGTAGTTAGAGATGGCCTTTAAGAGGATTGAACACTTGAGTTTTCGTTTCCTTTGGGGTCTTGTTCTCTGAGGCTCGAGGGCCGGACGTCCGCATACTCGGCCAGCGCCTCCTCTATTTTTCAGTGCCTGGGCGAACGCTCTCCTCGGGCCGTCGCGCGCGCGCTCCGCGTCCGCTCGCCGCTTCCGCGTGGTGGCGCTGTGCAAGTAGACTACGGGAAGCTGGCGCTGAATGGTCGCGCGTATCACGAAGCTCATGAATTCGTGTTTGCATCCGAGTTTAATTGCATTTGTGCTTTTTGCAGGCTTTCACAGGTACAGGGGGATGGAAAGAAACGCGAACATAGCGGCGCGCTGTTTTCATCACGCTCTAACCGTGGTGGCAATAAAAAGATGCTAGATGGTCTTTTATTGTGTCATGGATGAGGTCGTCTTTTCATCAATCATCCAGGCTATAACCACTTGAAAATAGATGCGAAACAGCAAAGAATACAGATGCCGCATGTTCGCGTGTCTTTCCATCCCCGCTGTACGTATTCAGCAGGCAGTTTGTCAGGCCGCGCTGCCGGTTCGATACTTGCACTCGAGTTTGATAGTATTCGCGTTTCATTTTCTATTTCAGGCTATTTCAACCACCCCAATGCGTTAGTATGTAATACTGTTGTGCTCCACTCTGCAAATGGAACTGAAAGAAATTATGATTCTCTTTTTATTTCCCTTTATTGATAAAGAAAAAAAATCTCGCGGGGTCCCTTATGCATTCATCTAAGACGACTGAAAGGCGAAAACCATCTTTTTGTTTTCTTCCAGTCAATGTATTGAAAACTCCCTGCCTCCCTCCGAGATATTTCTGTTCCTAACGTGGTTTTCTTACAGCCTCAAGGATCGGAGGCAGTGCAAGCTTTTCTGCCCATCAGCGGAGGCATGCACTGCATCCGTGATCGGCCCATTTTGACCAAGCGAAAGTGTAATATGACGATGTCACGTTGAGGGACGTCACGATGATGTCACAAAATTTTATGATCTGTGACGCCATATGATGTCATCACGTAATTATTTTTTGCATCACTCGCGTTGACGCCGCCAACGGTCAATTTTCACGTTTCATGAGGTATAATGCTTTTGCCTTGATACACTATGCGTCTGTCGTTCCATGAAATTCCAGATGTCGCTGGTGTTCAGGAGAGGTGGCTTGAATTAATTAGGCGGAATAATTGGTCTTCTAATACACCTTCAAACTACACCAGAATATGCAGCCGCCGTTTACGACTCGAAGATATCATAGAATATTAAGAAGCGGCGGCTTGAGAAGGATGCAGTAGCGTCACTCTTTGCAGACTACCCTTCACGTTTGCAGCCCAAGGTAACAACTTAACTAAGCATGGCAAGTATCCCTAAACGTGACCGTGTTGCGTCCGAACAGTCAACGAATGCATGTAGTACCAGTATCAACGCTGCCTCGCGATCGCCGCCAAGTGCACGCAGCGCTGACATTAGGTCCCGAAGCTGAAGAATCGTAGCCCATAGACACCACATGCGCTACCGACGAAACAACCGAGGATCATTATTTACAGTGTCACAATAAATGAGTGCACGAGGCTGAGCAGTCTGCTCCATGCGACAAAAGCGTCCAGGTCGACAGCCATTCGGCCTCTACTTTGCTCACTACCGAAAAGACCAAATGGAAGAGAAAAGAAACTTGAAAGAGAGCTCAGGAGCCAGATACTGAGGCTACAACAATCCGTCGACGAATACAAAGACGAGCTCAAGCAACTGACAACAGGCCGCACCATGTTTCACGATTTTCACACTGGCTCTAGTTGAGAGTCGGCACTACGACTTTATACTTGAACAACACATCGGTCAGTGTTGTAGGCAGCGCGCGGCATATGTAGCTGTTTGTGTTTGTTTTTCGTACCACCACGATTTAACTGGTTTAAGCTCTGAAATGGTGGAATCCCTTGGCATAGTTCTTTTTCTGGCACCAGCTGTTGCTTTCTCCCGGTGGCAACAAACGTAATTCTCAAAAGCTTTACGAAGGGAACGGGCAATCACGTATATCCCTGGAAGCAGTCTAGTGACATTTCATGTTATTTAGCGCATGAACTCCAGGCTTGGGTGTAGTGTGCTACACCAGTAGACGGTGAACGCATCGGGTAACTTTAAGCGCCCAAGATTTCAATATTAGCTCTGGGCAAATGCTGCTTTCGAAAATCGACTTTCAAACAGTCAAAAACCGACTCTCAGTCAAGCGAACGTAACGGTGACAAAACAATTTTCCATGCATCACTGGCATGCGCTCTCTGGTGTCGGGCTAGCAGACGACGCGCGAGCGTCCCGATCAAATAGCCGCGAAAGACACATGCCTTCAAAATTGGCTGGTTGTGCAGAACGACAAGTGCTTCATGATTCCAGTTTACAAGTTTTCATTATACTTTAAACAACGCGAATACAGCCGAAAACTGAACCATACATCAGCTTCGAATGCAGCCACGGCATTCGTTTCCGCGAGCGACGATGCGACTGCTTGTCTACTACGGTGGCGGCGCCCGACGGCTAAAAGCCGCACTACCGCCGACGGTCGGTTCCCATTGCGCTCCGCTCCTTCGCCCAGGCACAGAAAAATAGAGGAGGCGCTGACTCGGCCAACGACTGAGGTAACGTCCGGAGATGCGGTTCCGAAGTGGGAGGGTCCATCTTCTTGGCATCATCTAACCGGTCTCGTTTGTGGAGAAGTGGAGTGTCCTCTACGGCAGCAGCCGGTGCGTCCGCGTGTTCAAGTGATGGGGAGCGTGAGAGCACCTTGTCCGACTGATGTTGGTGGCCAATGCTCTCAGCCTCTGGCGGTATTGTGCTGGCATCGCATACGGACGCACACTCGGAAAGCTGTAGTGGTGTACAGCATCTGGGGTGAGTTCCACCGGCTGGAAAGTCGACGTCCTCTGTCGAGGGGTCGTAGGGCACATCTGCAGCGTCGGGATGGTGCCCTTGACGATCTCGATCATTGATGCAGGGCGGGGTGATGGAGGCCCGAGCTGCACTGGCTAGGTGTAAGTCTCACAGCCCTTAGTCGAGGCAGACAATGGGTAGGCAGGGAGGCGGTCGCAGGTATTGGAAAGGGGGCGAAAGAGATTTGTGTACTTCGCACACCATTCAGACCAGGACCGCTGTCTGACGCCTTCGTAGACATGCCATGCCTAGGCGGCAACACGACGGCGGTCGATGGCCGCCAGCCATTTGTGATTTTCCGGGTAGGCATGGCGAGAGCCGAGCGCATTGCTGGTAGCGACACATACATCGGCGTCTTCTTCGAAACCCCGGTACACCGGTAGATCCCACGGAGCCACTGATGGTGATGTGGCCTGCGAGGACCCGGATATTCTCGCGGCGCAACGGTTTAGCTCCTAAGCTAGTGAAGATGTCGCCCTCATGACGTCCGTGAGGTGGCCGAGCGAGGAGCTCGAAGAGCCAGGGGCGGTGTTCGCGGTTGTTCTCTTTCTGCTTCGTCTTCCTCTACTTCGCGCTAGCTGAGCTCGCGCCAGCGCCCGAGTGCCGCGCTGGCTTCCTTACTGTACTCATTTTGTAAAGAGTGATGTGCGGAGCGTTACTTTTATTCATGTGCGGTGCGGTGAAGGGAGAAGCCGTTCACGGTGAGGCTGGCAAACAACATATATTTTCACCCTTAAACATCCTTCCAAGACAATACGCGCATAGCACACAGACTTCAACAAGATCCACTCTAAACTAAAGGTTCAATGAACCTGCATTGTCCTACACTGATGCGCTCACATTCCTTCACGTCCGGGTACACGTCTGCCGCACAGCAGGCCGACGGTCGACCGTCCCAGCAGATGAAGGGCACGGTGTGGCGCGGCTTGACGAGCAACAGTGCGAGTGGTGGCGGGACAAACGTTCAGGCAGGCAGGCAAGAACCACCCAGCGCAGAAGGAAAGCAGGAACCGAAGAGCGCAGGAACCGGCCACGTACAGCGACGGAGTTGGACGACCTGTCAGGAGGCTGCCCAGCGGTTGTCGCGGGTAGCCCTCACGAACGTGTCCTCCCGACCGCTGTGCTTCCGTGGCCGCTCCTCCCAGCTCCTTACTTCTTTCTCTCTTCGCCGCCACCACCACGCGCTCACTTTTTGTCCGCAACGTGACGCATTTGTTGATGTAGATTTCTCGCTGCTGTCCTCGCCTTCTTTAGTGTTACACCACGCCCGTTGTCCCCGCTGCCGTCCGAAGTAGCTGCCCATGTTTCAGTGTGCCGGTCGGCGGCGTTCCGGCTGCCGTTCCTGGTAGCGGATCCCGCATCCGTGAGCTGCTGAGCGAGCGTAGCAGACAGAGATACGATGGCGGCTCTGACTGCCGCTACTGCAAACTTGACGCCGTGCTGCGTCTTGGGAAGACGCCTTCTGACGTCATCACCGAGCCGGGCAAGGCATTGACGCAGAAGACAGCGTCGACACGTCCACGGTTTGCACGATAAGCACGGCGAGTGACATTTTTTGTTTGTAGAGACAATCTACAGTGCAGCAATCAGAACTACATTACTGAGACAATTTCAGTAGTGGTTACTGTAGATATTTGTGTGGCTAATCTGTAATTTCTGAAGGCAGCACTTCATTTGCAAGGCGGCTCGAGCTTGGAGCTGCGGCTCCTTCTCGGCCCGTGGTGAGAGAGCGGTTGCACGATGCGCAACGCAAGAGCACTGATGGTGTTTCTGAGGAACACTCTACTTTACCAAAATTTGTAAATGATAATTTTGTGTGTATATTTGCGTTTGTGACTGTACCTACTATTTGTGTTTGTATGTGATCACTGCATATATCAGTCATCACCGGACACCTGGAGTAACAAACCAGGCTAACCTAACCCCTACGGGGAATTTCATTAAAGATTATTATCTCTCTGGGAATGTACTTTGGTTTGTGTGAATGCACTCGAGTCCATTGTGTTCCTTGGTGAGCGGCCCTGCGCCCACATCTTCACGCGTTCATAACACTTTCACGCGCGTTCCGTCACACCGAATGTCGAAACGTCCGCTCCAGTGACACCCCGTCTTCAGGAATATTTCATCTCTTCAAACTGTAACATCTGTACAGCCACTTCTGGCTGTCGACGATTTATTTGATACAAGAAAACATGAAACGTTAACAAGCGCAGATTAGGCTTTGGAGTCACAACCGGCTAGCGTTCGACACAAGAATCACGCTCGTGCCCCAGCGCCAGTGCATTATCGCGCGCACTTCATTGTCGTCGTCTTCAAGCGAGACATGTCACAAACTTCCATCTCTATCTGAACTTCGGCGTTTTGTGGATGTGAAGTAGTGTTGAATTACATACCAAATTCGATTGTTGGCCTACATGCAGCAGAAGATGAGATTTCTTTTCTTTTTATCATGCAAAATGCATTCAGTCACAATAGTGACATGACTAATTTTGCTTTAGAGGTCTCGGCTGTTCCAGTGGCCTCACTAAGGGATTGTCTCCACGAACACCGCCCACTTCTGCAATGCATTTAAGGGTGTCCGCGGGTGTCCGAAGCACGCCCAATCCAGCCCGCAGAAAACATGCTTCTGTATACAACCCAAAACAACAACAAAAAAAAACGTATGCATAGCCTTCTGACTCGAAGAAAGAGGTACCACAAGGCAGTAGCAAGAATAGGCGGTTTTATGAGCATCCCCTTTATAACGGGACGGTGACAAGTGTACCAGCAGGCTCGACAAATAATAGGTTCTTTCTTTTAGATGTGAAGCATCTTATAGCGGAGTTCAATCCGGTGGTGGTGATGGTGGTGGTGGTGTGCAGCGTGGCCACCCTTACGGCGCATGCGCAAGCCCTCTCCACAAACCTCCTCTTCCTCTCGACTTCCCCCTCCCCCTCTCCACCTTCCCTCTCCCAATTTCCCCCTCTCCACTTTCCCTCTCCCTCTCTCCATCTCCACTCCCCCCTCTCCACTTTCCCTTTCCCCCTATCCACTCCCCCTCTGAAACGCGGACTCTACATGCCGAAACGCTGCTTCGCATCGCCGCATGGTCCGCTTTAGCGGGAGATGTTGTGATTTTTTTTTAATGTTCGCCTATACCTCTACTTCGATTAAATCTATCTTACTACAGGAAAGCAAACGTAAATTCTCAGCCCACTTATCTGCCATTTATTTACGGCAGAATGGCCTTATTTTTTCAAATATTTATTTTCGCCCTTTCTCTCTAATTTTCTGCCGCCAATTCTCTCTCATACTTATTTCAATCACAAGTGTGTTCAGCTTTCCAATGTTGTCCCTAACACACAAGGCCATCCAGGTGGAGATATCCACCTGGGTGGATATCTCCACATTCAATGAGAACATGCTCCGCCATTTCCTTATCTCCCCACAGCGTGTACATTGTTCTTTTTTACCGAATTTCGCCCTATAACTACGCGTTCTAAGGCAACCCGATCTCGCTTCAAACAGAAAAGCGCTTCCCCGTGAATTATCGTAAAATGCCTCCCTTCTTATTTCAGTTTACCCCTTGCGATAGTTACTCAGAGCCGGTTTGTTCTCCATAGCTGTCATCCAGTAAATTTAGAAGCAGGGATGCTTCGGCGAGTTTGTAAGACATCATGGAACAACTTCAAAGCGCCAGTGCATTCGCTCGTCGTGTCCACGCTTTATCGTCTCCTTCTTTTTTTGGCGCTTTGAAGTTGTTCCATGATGTCCTGTAAATCCTTTCCGCCTCTCTCACTTTTCACTTAACGCTCTTTGTTGACATATTGCTTACACTACCAGCCGTATATTTACTAGTGAGCCTCCTAGTTCTTTTCCTCCACTGTGTGTCCACGCTCTTCCTATACAAATATCGGAAAACCTTATCTGCCCATCTTCTCTCCTTCGTATTGCTTAGCCTATCCTCGAACCTTATCTTGCTCTGAGCTTCCTTTGCCTCCCAACACGTCACAGTGTAAAGACAAAACTACAATGAAGGCACGCCGAAGCAGAATCTGGTCAGAAAAACCGGCAAGCATTCTGAAACACGCAAGTAGACAGCTTAATGTTTGCGTACGATGGGTGGTGCTTATATGTTTCTTTCTGAAACTGTAAAGAGGAGGGAGAAACTATTTCGTCGGTCTGCAACAGGAAGCGCCGCACACGCTGCTGCTGCGTTTTATGCTTCCCAAAGATAGAAGAGGTTGATATTGCGGTTTTTTCGTGCACACTTGGAAAGAAACGGATAAGCATCAAGCATTACGCGGAAAGTAATGCCGCGGGGCGCCTTCATTGAAATACCGTCACTCCCTCGTCATGGGTAGTTTCGATCTGACGTAGGAAAACGGTCGCGCTTCGTGCGTGCCTTGCGCGATATGTTTGAATTTCGCCCTTGAAATTCGACGGCGAATGTCTCGAACTACGTGCAATTTTCTTGATTTCTAAAAAATAGCTATGCCATCAATTGGCAGGCAGTACAACTTTGATATAGAAGCACCTGCACTCAAGTCAAAATTTAAAATGTTAACTAACGTTTTTTGTTGTTTAGTCGCAACGATGTCATTTTAACTGCGCCAAAGTATTTCCGCCTCGACGTGCAGTTCGCGTTTGGAAACGACACGTGCTTACTGTGATAGGATTTTTATTAAAAAATCTTTGTTCTCTACAAAAAACACCCTGTATATAATCGTGCCATTGAAATGTTGCTTTATTAATGTTTTTGTGCATCATCAATCCGTTCTGTTCTCGTCCAGTGACCACGCAACTACACCGCTCTACAAAACCCTCACTACAGTGAGAAAAAGTTCGAAGTAAGTTCAAGAAAACACAGGTAACGAAAACAATTACAAGCCCTCTATCTAGAACGCTTTACGAGCCCTCCACTCAACCCCCCCCCCCCCCCCCATCCACACCCGCCATTGATAGGCTAGATAGGCTGCCGAATGCGAGCAGCCATGTTGCATTGTGTGGTTCGATGCGGCGCGACAGGCGAACAGACTCTCATCGCTGGAGCCAGCAAAATCGTTTTGCGCAGTGAATTTTTGCTTTGTGAACTGCCTCAAATTGCCAATAATATACAGCGCAGTTTGAAACGAAATGTACAGTTTTCTTACGTCTATTGTAATCTTCGTTACTGCTGAAAATTATATAGATTTTCTTTTATCAGTGCGATTGCCTACACAATGCAGACGGCGCTACGATCGCCTCCAAAGTTTCGTCACCACTCGGGTGCGTCGAGCGGGCCGATCGCCAGTTGACGTTCGCTCTTCGCCGTGCGCAGACGCCACTGGCGCGTTTCTGGTAGGTTTTCGGCCGGTTGATTGTGTGTGATCCGATGTGGTAGAAACTTGCTGCTCAGACGATACAAGCGCGTATCCGGGAGATCGGTGTATTATTGAACGTGGCGTTGTCGCCTGCTTGTATGCGAAGAATTCAGAAGACGCGCGACGCGCGTTTGCGTTAGCTGAAGGGTCAGGTAGTTCCTTGTCGCTCTTCAAACAGCTAAGACGCGCTGAGCGCGCTTTCCATGCAGTCGGGCACGGTTAAACGTGGTGTTATCGCCGTTTCCTGCTTGTTCGAAGAGTTCGGACGCGTCAAGCGTTTTTCTCGTGGATACGCGGGTGGTTGAATGCGGTGTGATTGCGCTATGGCCGCACCTCGAAGAGCTAAGCGACTATGAAGCGTGAAAACTTGGGCAAATTGGTAGGTCATAATTGAATAAACGAACAGCGCAGCGGACAAGGACAGAGGAAGGTAACAACACGGGCGCAGAGCGCGTTCCCCATAGATGCCCATAAGGTTGAACGTCGTGTGGTCGCCAGTTGCACTTCTTTCTTGGATGAGTTCGGACGTGGTAAGCGTGTTTTCGCCCCGCACATTTTCGCACTTTTTGACGTGAAGCGGTTGCTCGCTCTTCGAAGATTGGAGATGCTCTAAGGGCGTTTCCAGTATTCTTCCAAACTCTTAATAGTGGTGTGGTCACCATGTAAATGGCTGTAGAAGCAGTTGAGACGCGCGAATCGTGCTTCCGGCAGATCAGAAGGCTCAAATTTAGGTCGCAAAACTTTATGAACTCTACTGACCGAGTATTGGTGTTCGCCTGTAGTTTCGTGTTGGAAATACACAGACACGGCACTAGGATGCTTGCTCACAGCATAAGGCCGCGTAAGCATCACATAGTCGTGCGGTGGAAGAGTGTTTGTCCCGAATGTTGTCCGTGAAACGCGATGAAGGGAGATTTCGCTTCAAAGCGCTCGTGCGTGTTACCCTTGTTGCTTGGCGTTGATGGGGTGTGCGCCTCGTGTGTGATGCGCTAAATGCAAAGAAAGCGTTCGCCGGCACAGCGTTGTGTGTTTCTCCTCTGTCTGCTCCTGAAACCGGCAAGAAAGAATACTTGAGTACAGTACCTTTTTTTTTCGCCATGCAGAGCTGGCTCTGCGGAGCCACTTTTCGCTTTTCGTTGCAGCCTCGTTTGGCATACAGGAGAAAAGAAAAAAAAAAGTTGAGGTGACTCTAATCCTTGACTCAGGTGCCTGGTAGTGGCACTCTCACGCGGGAGTTTGTGTGCAGTGGTGTATTTTTTTTTGATAACTTCGTGTTAACTTTGTGTTTGCCTATGTGTGTCTCAGAGGCCACATAGAGGAAACCACGTAGTTGAGATCTGCTCCGCCAGCTGCCGCAATGATCTCAACTGCTAAAAAAAAAGATAGTTTACCAGTTCGTTGTCTGCCTGGCCGTTCAATGAACTCATTGAAATAATATGAATGCAATCTCCTGACAGTTAATTTGCCCTTACGTTTACGTGGCACTTGGTGCTCCTGCAACTGATAAACAATGCGGGATTGCCGTGGTCGGCCTCCGTCATTTGTGTAACGCGCTCAACCTGAAATATCTCTCTTCACCATGCTGGCAAATGGAAACCGGTAACATGAAAAGAATGACTTCTATGTCACTTATTCCACACAGCAGGCACAGGCGCTTCCAGGGGCAGACAACCATAATGTCCGTGTACAGACCTAGGTGACGACGAAATCGACTGTTATTTTACGCTGCATTGTACTACAATAGATATCAGCCTAACAGATTACTCCGTGTGTCGCGCATGTTTTTGTCTCTATTAGGCCGCGTCGCTTTTATAACTTGATTTATTTCGAAGGGACTGCGCAATTTCTCTTTAACATTTCTTAACAAAACTTGGTTATTACTGCACCTTGCATTGTCAGCTACAATGCTTTCTGTGGTCGGCGTCCTGCGTGGCGGGTCTTATGATATAGTCAACTATGGTGGAGGATCGCAGTAGTGGTTGATCCGGCAGTTGGACGCACCGACCATTTTTTAGGACCACGCGTTCCGGACATTTAGTTACATGATATATAGCATCGTATAATGTTATATTCCTGCATTCATACCTAGATAGACAGCAAAGAGGGCTCACACGGAAGAGAGAGAGAGAGGAAAAAAATTCTATACGAAGTAAGGCTCGCCAATGGATACTCTCAGTTTGAACAGCGCTCCTGTTGCAAAGGCGGCCGAAACAGCGAAGAAAACTAACGTGCTTAGCAGTGACACTTGATAGTTCGCGCTCATCTTCTGTTTGTTCGTTTAGCGGCGTCCCTTGAGCTCGAGTGACTTTTGTACGCTCCGTAACATGAGCGCGGACACCACGGCGCCACGAGAAAACCGCGCGAGCCGACAGCGGAAGGGCAAGGTTCTCCCTGCGCAAATATAAGAAGCGAGCGAAGTCGCCGACGACTTTTAAATGCGCCCGTCGCGCTCCTAGCGCCATCTCGCTGGTAATAGAGAAACGCTTATTATAGCCTACCGGTCTCTGAGTCCGTCCAGCGGTAAAGGGTGTGTATATAACGCTCGCCGTTAGCTACGTGGATGATCTGCGTTTCGTGGCGTAGTGGATAGCGCCACTCACTGCGGAGCAAGAGGTCCCTGGTTCGATTCCGCGCTTCGGAAGCATTTTTCTGAATTATTTTTCCTTGGGGCTTTTATATATATATTCATACTTATACATATACGGTGCATGACGGCGGCGACGGTGACGGCAAAATCCAGCCAAGACTGTCCATATAATTGCTATCGCAATAAAACGTTTATTAGCTGGCCGTGGGAGGATCCCTTATTCCAGGAACCCTCTGGCTTGGACCGCCTGCCGGGCCCGCGCGATGAGTTGGCGCTAGTCGACCAGGTCCGGCTTCGAGATCACAGCCTCCCACGCTTCACTAAGGAGGTTTGGGTCTGCATCTGTTGCTGCTGCTTGTAGGGCTGGGTTGCTGCCTTTGCATTGCAGCAGAAGGTGCGCTAGGGTGTCTGCCACATTAGAGTGTGGGCAGATGTAGTTGTACGACGTTGGATTTAAGTGATGCAATAGAACGCCGTGCGTAAATGGGTTGCTTTGAAGTCGTCTGTAATCCGTGCCTTCGTCTCTTGAAAGTTTGGGATGGGGGAGGTGGGTAGAACCTCCGTTCAAGCCGATAGTGTTGCAGCAATTCGTGGTAGGTTAAGGGCACTGTTTCGGTTTCTTCTGCTGGTGTTCTTGTTTGAGAGGTGTCTCGAATTTCGTGTGGGGAAGCCCGGTTGATGCCTTCGCGGGCCGCGGCGTGTGCCGATCATTCCTCTCGAGGCCCTCTTGACCCGGTACCCAGACAATGCGGGTGTAGGGGTGAGGATCGTTGATGCGGAAGGCATGAAAAATATAAAAGGAAAATCGATAATGCTGAAAATATTAGTGCTAAATACTATGCGGTAACCAATAATTGAAAATGGCTCAGAAGTACAGTATATTATGTAGTGTTGCAATTTGGTAATGATTTATATAGTATTTTCCATTTCCGTCCTGCTGAGCACATATTATAATTCGATGTTGCCGGGTTTAATTTGAAGTTTTGTTTATTTTATTTACCCATGCTCAGTTTAATTGTCGACTGTAAGTTTCCAGCGAATCTACCTCTTTGCTTCCTGCAGTGCGTATTTCAGCAAGGGGAAGACGGAGCACTTGCAGCTGCGTGCCAAATATGGCATGGCCGCCGAAGGCCGTAATGTCCAAGACTTCGTACATAATTTATTGCACGTGAAAAGAGAGATTTATTACGCCTAGGGCTTGCTTAAGCCTCCATTAAAGTATGATTGTGTTTTGCGAGTTTGGTCGTCACATTTTTGAAACGGCAAATTTAATGGAAGCCAGGTATAATTGCGGCAGTCAAGTATGGATTTAGCGTAGGCGCGTGCAGATGTTATACGACGTTTGCTAACCCTTATGAATCCACGGCTCTAAGGACTTTCGGATTATGTGGTTATTAGAACATGCTGAGAAGATGCAGCTGTTGTTAAGGGATACTGGTGAGTTGAAGGAATATTGTCAGGCCTTTGTGTATCGAGCGCAGGCGTCTTTTTGGTTTATGAATGGAAATGAAGCTGTTGTGGGTGAATGCTCGCGTGAAGGCAGTTTCGTAGATGGATGACGCACAGGCAGTCCACTTGAAGACGCCGGAGGGACGGAGCTCCTGCTTCATGGGACAGCTGGGCACGTGGTGCATCCAAGAGGATGAAACGACGTTAACCTTTTCCTAGAGGCGTAGCTGTTTGATATGTGTGGCCATCAGTGCGACAACCCGGATGTTCAGGTCGAGGCTGTCCCTTACGTGAGCGTACGGACAGTACGCTCGCCTAAGGGAGCCACTAAAGATCTCGGTCATGAAAGGTCATCATCCATATCTTGACCAGCACATGCGGCAACTCTCTCAGTGCCTAGCGCGAAAAAAGCCTCTGATGTCTTTTTTTTTTGGTGGTTCCCCTGTTCTGCCTAATATGCTCAAGGTGTACTTTAAAAGGGTGCAAACTTGAGCTTGTTGGCTCGGCTTGGGACGCATGAGTTGGGACGCATACGTTGACCTTTTCCCCCCTTCTCTCTTTTGTGTATTTCCGTTTCCCAAGAAGCGTATATATTTGTGCACATACGAAATAAACGCTCATGTTGTTAGCCAGCGCAAAGTCCTGTCAGTCTCCCTTGCCTCGTGTATCTGCGCTGTCCTCTGCTATGAATGCTCAAGGTGACATGCAAGCGTGCGCAACTGCCTCCTCGCTTGCGCTCTCTCCTACATTGATGTAGAAGAAATGTGATATCCAATATGTGGGTTGAGACGCTGTGCTTTCACTCTATGTTCATGAACTATGCGTTTTGTAAGATGAGTTAGATTGCCAAGAACATGTTCTTCAAGCACTTATTACGCATCTCGACGAGCACATTCACCGTCTTTCTAGCGCATTGATGTTCGTGACCATACTGAATTATGTGTACTGATACAGTGTACATACAGGATGTTTGTTTGAGACCTCACGCCAACACAAACTAAAATCCTTTGCTCACACACCCTTTCAACGGTGGCTGCTTTGGTAAGGTAGCTGGTGTCACGTCACTGCCACGTAAACCACTCTTGAAGTACCGCTTATGCAGCAACGCAGTTTCACGAAGCAGAAGGTATTTCTAATACAAAACACATATTTTCCAAATATACCAGCACAAGGAAGTTGTAAAACATATTAAACATACCTAATGGGATGAACTGAAACGAACTGTGTTTGCAACTATTTTCTATAGGTTCCAATAAGTCTTCCTTTCCGATATCCTATCGATATTTTCTGTTCTTCAATCTTCAAGGCGTTTTCCATTTTTTCACCGCTATTCAAAGTGCTCGTTCCGAATGTATCCCATGATCGTGATACATTTCGCACTTGGACTTTGCTGGATACCCCTCCAGCGCCCGCACCAACGAGAGAGCGTCCTCCTCCTGGCACGAAGGATCCGGCCTATCTCTCGTTATGGTTGTATAATCGGTCCCCGATCTTGAGCCGACATAACTGCTGTGCCAGGATACAGGAGGTCGCGAGACCGACCAGGCCGTCCTGGACGTTGCTATGCGTGGTGCCGGACGTGAAGAGGTCCGTGCCTGTGGCGTCAGTGCGGGACATTGCTGCAGGAGATTGCAAATAGACATTGCTCACAAACAGAAACGGCGAGGTAACCATGCGGGCAGATAGCCCTGTCAGTATTTAGGAACAGGCGGCTGCTGGTTGGTAGCACGGACATACATACGCAGACATATACCACCAGTACGCACAAAGGATTATTCCTCATTCACCGAGCCAGCAAGGTGGTGAATGAGACGAAAACTGCGACATGGTGCCCTAGCACCGTAATTTTCGCAACACCTATATTTCAAGCGTATTGATAAAGCGTCAACCACTATCATGCTAGACAACGCGGCTTTGAGAGAGCCATCCCACATCCGCTCCTCTATAATCCCGGAAGCTGTAATATAGCCTTCAATCCGAGGGCAAAGAATACATATGCGTGTAGAGCGTTCACGCACGAAAGTAATAGAATACTTGCGATGCGCGATAAATTTAATTAACTTTAGATCATTTATAGCGCTCTAACGCACAGCTCTTCTACACGACTTGTTTAACCTCAATATATGAATGTACACAGCATATCTCAGAAAATTAAGGTCCGAGTATGCAGTTCTACATCGCCGACAAATGTGGTAGGCGCTGTGGTAATCAGCGCTGAAGCACTGAAGAAAGGGCAGCTTGCCTCAACTACGAACAGACGCTATTCGTTGTGTCCTTGTAGAGTTACGATAAGGAACTCGAACAAGTCACACGCATAATTCACGTCTGCTTGAATTGCTATTCTCCTGCAAAATAAGTTCACATCCTGTCGCTGCGCATCTGATTTGGTCAGCGGTTTGCGATTGCAGTCGCGCAACTGAAAAATTCAGCAGCGAGCGACTGGACCAATGTAGTACATTAGTCGCGCTGCGACTAGCTTTCTCGCGCGACTGGTTCTAGTCGCAGGTGTCGACGAGCCTTTAGAGCCGCTCTGAAAAGTGTGTTTGATGAGCGAACGAAGCGTTTGCGCTACATAAAAGACACAATGGTAGAACACGTGCTTACTGTTATTTAATCTATCCCCATTGCTGATCTCGAGGCTGTACTATGTTCCTCTGTTTTGGCATCTACAGTTGACCTTGTTCAGGTCTCATGTGTGTCCGTGGCGATAGTTGTCCGTGTCCGGACAACTATCGACATTTCACTTGCCCTCAGGGAGCTTTGTGCCAATGCGCAAGTCATTTATTTGGTGGACATCATTTCCTGCATTGCTGAAGGATGAATAAGAAGGGGATGTGCCTTTGAGCACCTCTCTTGACTGCATATCTGTTGACTAAAACAAACGGTACTTTTATGGTTGCCTCATTTAAATTGTCATCACTGTATATTCTAGATGCTCTACTCGGGATCGTTAGTGCTACAATGCCTTTTATCCTTTCATAGTACTGCGTTCATGAAATGCAGGTACAATGCACAGTATTGGTAGTATGCTTACAACAAATCGACAACCGAAAAAGCTTCTACTGGTTCATATCCGGTGGCTGTGCATCGGTAGAGTTGAGCAGCACGTGCAGAATGATAAATCTACTTCCATCTCAGTGCCTCAGCGCTTCCTGAAACTTCGGTAATCTGTAACAAGCTTAGACAACCGTGTTATAACACTTAGAAAACGCCTTTGGAAGATTTAAATGCCAACTCCGGCGATTTTTTGGCCATGTCAAATTAATGGAGCTTTTATGTTCCCTGAGACGCTCCTCTAACGGGCCCGATAGCAGAAATACTCGGCAAATTGGAGAATAATTTTAAATAAGCAAGAAAGCGCAACACCGAAACCGAAACACAACCGAGTGTACTGTCTACGTATGACGTAGACATTGTTACGAACGAACCGGAAGTCGTGCAAGGCATGCCGGTCACGCCGGCGCGGAGTATGAAAACTGTGACAGCCGGGACGATCAGCGATGCGCCGGCCGAACCAACGCTGTCTGTCGCCTTGTGCACAGCAGACGCTCGCTGTAGCGGCCGAAGCGCCGAAGTTAGCGGTGCCCTCGGCTGCGTCACTTGCGCCGCCTTCCCAATACTGACGTCACAGACGCAATGTTGCCAATAATTGTGGGAAGCCAGGAGGGCGTTTGTAGACAATCTTTAAAATTCATTTGCAAACGATCTGCGCATATCTCAAGCCTGTAATTTGGCATAAATGACGGAAACGTGCAAAGGAACGTACCCAGCGAATTTCATTGAGATCCATCGACCTCGAAAAATCGCCGGAGTTGGCCTTAAGGCAAGATTTCGCTTCACGCCGAAGAGAATGGAATGTGCAAATGTTCGCTTCGTGATTCGCGCATGCTGCGTGCTTAACAAACATTTGCGAGCATTTCAGTGATGCTGTTCAGCTTCAATGGCTCCAGGAAGTTCAACAGTCCGACTACCAACTGCCCCAGCCAGAACGTAGCCGTGATTCACAGATTGGAAATGCAGTCAGTGTACGTTGTGCTCTTGTGGACCACTTCAGCCAGAGGATGCAGGCCCACACTCTAAATATTTTCACGCGTAGTAAGCGTGAAACGCACCCCTCGGCCTCCTAAAATTCGTTTTGTGTACCACGTGACTCAAAATACGCGTTGTTTTCCTCGACTCAAGCTGTATTTCTGTATTTCACATTCGCTGTATTTTACGCGTGATGCGGGATTCTACGCGTGAGAACCGGGAAACTCACGCTGAGGAAAAGTTTGAGACGCCGATCGCGCTTCTCCTCATCACGCGTATATATATCCTGATACAATCGCCAAGACAGCCGTGCATGCGACGCCGCCGTTACTCGCCTCTGATTTGCTGCTGCGATTTGCGCCTCCTTTCATTTATGTTTCTTTTTCACGCGAAGGCCTTGAAAGGTGGCGCTTGCTTCGGTATATACTTTTGGCGGGAAAACGGGGTTAGAGTCGTTGGAGTCATTGACTTAGCAAGCACTTTGCGCATCGTCTCTGCCTGCCCTTCGAACGTGTACTGTGCGGAGGGTTCGCTTTGTGGTGCTGAAAAGTGGTGAAGTCATGAACAAATTGACATCGATTGACCTGCGTCGTGTGCCACGCGGTAGATGCAAGAACACCGAATGCGACTGCCCGGAGTTCTTGCGCGACACGGCGCCACTCACTGCGAACTCTGCTATTCCGGCAGGATGGTGTGCATACTGCGGGCACTCGCCTGCCATTCACGGCCGCTTGGAATACTTGGGTAAGCAAATATTTCGAAATGTGTTTGCTCATTATATATTTTACAACTATTTTCCCAACAGTGACGTTTTTTACTATTGACCTCTGAATTTGACAGTATAGTAATCAGGGCAAGTTCTCTGTGTACAGCACTGACGGACTGAAACGCGACAATTTAGGGCTATGTAATTCACATACTTTCATTTTCAACATCTCCATTTCGTGTCATAGTGGCGTAATTTTGGCTCGAACACTTACATCAGAGCCAACATTAACCTTAGATGCCGGATTCGTAGCGACGTGACGTGGTTACCTTTAGTAATTGCTCATGAAAGTATTTGTAGTAAAGAAAGTGATGTCGCTATTCAGTCCGAGAGTCTCTGTTTCACTTGGGTCGTGCGATCAACCGGGAAGGATGACAAAAAAGAAGGAAAAAGTGTTGCTCTCGGTGCCGTGGCTGTGAGCCGTTTCTGCCTCGCCGCCGGGTATCCACCGGTCCCCGTGTAGCGCTCGTTAGCTTTGGCTTGTCGGCGCCAAATTTCGCGGCCGCGTCGCGGTTCGCGGCGGTGGCCATTTTCGGGCGAGGAGGCGAAACGCCGGTAAGGGGCCGCCTGTCGCCTCGCGCAGGTGAATAAACAGCATGATAAACAGCACCTGCTTCTTCCGTCCTCCGCAGAGCGCCTCGAAAATGACTAAAAATATATTGTATGCCGTAAATTCATGTAGTCGATGCGTACATTACGACGCGTTAAAATTGTGCCATATCCTACGAAACAAGCGCGTTAAGGCCACAATAAAATTGTGTGTTTTTGCTGCACATCAAGGCTGAAGTTCGCTTTTTTTATGTGAGTGCGCAACGCATGAGTCCATAAGTATTATTTGAAGCTGCTATTGCCAAGAGACCGCTCTGGTTACAGGCGAACTATTTATGCCGCAACCTAGCCTTTTATAGTAAGATAGAGACTGCGTCACCTTCAGGAATTTCAGGCTACTGGGTGAAGTCGCACTTGTGCGCAATGATTAGGGAGTTTTCGAATAGGGGCCCCAAACGTTTGGGGCCCAAAGGCCTCTTGCGTAGGCTCGCTTTGGGTCAAGCAGGAGTTATAGTTTTCGAATAGGGTCTGCGGTGATTTGGGCACTCCCCCTATTCTAGGTCACTGTGGTCTTGGCCGAGAGCCGTCGCTTCGAAGTGAGTGCCGTCATGTTTGTTTGACGCAAAGCTTTTGGGGCAGGCTTTGGAGTTCTCTCTCTTTCTCGCTCTTTCTATCTTTATCCGCTGTCTCTTTTTTGTCCTTCTGTCTATTTCTCGATTCCCCTTTCGTTCAATTTAATTATCTCTCTCTATTATTGTTTCTCTTCGTTTTTCTCTCTTTCTCTCAGTCTGTCAAACTCTGTTCTTTTCTACCTTTCTCTCCATATTTCTTTATGTGCCTTTCTATCTTTCTTCTCTTGGTGCCTTTTCATTCTATATGTCACTTGTTCTGTTTCATTCTATTTATTTCCCCTTTTGCACTCTCTCATTCTCTGTATTCGTTCTCTCACCCGACCGAGTTATTGCATCCCACGCCGGACATATCGATGCAGCGAGAGAGCGCGCGCCGAGTGCACGTGTTCGGGGAGAGAAGGAGAGGATGAAGCGAGTGCGCGTCGTATGGGGATGGTAGTTATCACGAACACTCCGCCGGGGTTTGCCGAGCATAAGCAGCTCCGCTGTTCAGTTTATCAAGATACGTTGTTCATGTCCAAGAGCACTATCGCTAAGTACGGAGGCCAAGATTACTGCTTTGAGAAATGCTTTGTTGCTTCGGAGTGATGGTCAGCTGAACATAAATGACATCTTTCGAAACCTATGAGGGGCGAGTCGTGCGGTGCGCGTAAAAGTCGTTCTACTTCCACAAACACTATAATTACGGAAGAGTGCTTAGCTTACCGGCTGCCAACCGTCACGACAGCGGTTCGAGTCCCACCGCGGGCACGAATCTTTTTTTTTTTTCTGCAGCTGTTCCTCTCTATGGATGAACGGTTGCACCACAATGTTCCTTCTTTGGGGCTTGCAGTTGCGTCATACGGGATGTCAAACATACGGTTAACCTCTCTGCATTTAGTCACGAGAAGGACTAACGGTTCTGCCAACGCAGTTCGTTTGTCAAGGGAACAACTTTTGATTGAAAAGCTCGCAAGATCTGTTGGAGTGTATGGGGTTCAGAAAGAGGTATTCGTCTTACTTCCGCAATTATATTTATCGCTGTGAAATTTATATTTGTTTATCTGTGCAGACAATAGATGAAGAAGGACATTATGAAAGCGGAATAGATGCACCCTGCGTGAAGGCACTTTTAAAAGCATCCTTTATCATGAGGAGCACGTCACCAGTGTCGGTATTACCGGCTTATCTCCAAAACGAAGAACTGGTAAGACAGTTCTGTACTTTCTTGTGTCCCTCTTTATTTCTTCAGATTGCCATATTTGAAAAGATTTTATTGGCGCCCAGTGTAATTTGGAGCACTCACTTTTTTTTTCATTTGTGCTCAAACAGATTGCCGGTGTACGCACTATACTTGACCTTACGACTTCAAAGTTCCTTTGTACTGTTCTTGCTGACCCCTAATGCCGCTATAATTAAATCAACAAAGAGCCACGAAGTTTTGTTGATTGTGCGCTGTATTCTGTGCTCATGAAGTTTAATTCCACGTTTTCTCTTTCAGCTTGCCTTTGAAAGTGAAGTGATATTTTCAAGCACTATCGAGAAGAATGTCAAGCGTCTCAGCAAAATTCTGCCTGCAGTGGCGACAGTGTCATCTTTAGCGGACCCATCGTACACATGAGGTGGATGCGTACCTGAGGCCAAGGCTCGCAAAATGGCCCTAATTTCAGAGGTGAGTAAAATAGTTTTTTAAGAGCCAAAGTTTCAGAAGGAATCCATAACGTCATCATTCTTCTAACACTACTCAGTTTTCAGCTGTGTATCAGAACATTTAACGCCGCAGTCGCAATGTCAGCTTTGTCGACAAAATAATTTTCATGCATTTGTAGTTCTGTACCAAGTGAACTTGGACAACGGTTCATTCCATCAGGTACCAATTTAATTTCTCCTTTTAATCTTTGACAGGTTTCACCCGCAGACATTATTGGCCCGTCCATTGTGTGGGGCGACGTGAAGGAGCTTGTATGCGGCAAAGAGCCCAGCGAAACCCGGAAGCTACAGCCGAACACGTCGCTAGAAAAAGCACTGGTGCTTTGTTTGTGTGTGTACTACGACAAGGACCTTGCATATCCGGCTGCTTTTGGCCAGTTGCTTGGCTTCGTTCAAGCAGCCGTTAAACGTGCCGGCATCGACGAAATTCCATGGGCGCAGAAAGGGCTACGGGATTTGTTCACGAAACTACACTTCGTTTGAGTTATGTACACATCATAGTTTATGTGCTGCTTAAAGAGACATCAAAAATTCATCTAGCGCCTATTTTACAGTTCCTGTGCGTTCTTTTCTTGGATTGCTCTTCCATAAAAAGAAACGTTTTTGTAAGTTATCGTCGATAAAAGTTTTACTCAAATTTTAATTCTTGTAAATATTTCGTTCTACTTAACCCCTTATCTTTGATTCAAAATGTAAAGTGTCAGAGCACTCCGCGCAAAATTCCTGACTCAAATTTCTAGACTACCGTATACATAAGTAATCGCCTCGAAAGAATGCATGCACATCAGAGGCTTAATTGTAGGATTCGCCAGATGCACCTGTGGAAGATGCTTTATGAAAGTTTGCTTTGCACTGCCTTCCATGGCGTTGGGGTTTGTGACTAGCGAAGTTTGAGACAATCCAGAACGCCTTCATTCTGCTAACACTACTAAATTTTGAACGGTGTATAACGAAGATCTAACGCCGCAATCGCGATGTGAGGCTTGTCGATCCGTGACGGGAGGCCTTCCTAAGGCTTAGTTAAGGTGTAAGAGAAGATTTTTACTTACTTGATGCGGGATTCTACTGCTCTATAATATGTGTTTCTGACTGTCGGAAAGTGTTTAAAAATAAATCTGAGATAAGATAATATTTGTTGTGCTGTATATATTTGTTGATGCTTGGCGGCTGTTTGGCGGGTATATGTGCTGGTTGCCCGGCGTTAAATAGCTAATTACAAAAATCAAGTTTCAATTTTCATATTGCGCATGTGAACATTCCATTGGTTCTGCGTAACACGAGCTTGCTAGCTGCATCGTAAATACAGACCGCACTGCCGATGTTGAGCTGTGCGTATATATGTGCCGTTGGGTACAACATGGAAAGAGTAGCCAGTGAATTAATGAAAGCTTGTGTCTAATTTCTAGTCTACTCCCTGTACTATAAACCGAAATCTATATGTTTCAACCAGAAAGCTCATTTTACCGTTTCGCAGTGTCGCGTTCTATAGTTTGTACATGTGCAAGATGAAAAGGGAAAATTAATTTTTTGTATTGCGCTAATTAATGCCAGGCATCAGTATGAATGCGCTCCAAGAAGTCGCCAAGCCCATACAGCACAACAAATATTATCTTCTTTCAGCTTTCTTTTTAGATGATTTCTGACGGTCAGAAAGGCATTTCAAGGAGCGGGAGAACACCGCATTAAGTAAGTAAAACTCCTCTCTTACACCTTCTCTAAGCGTTAAAAAGGTTGCCAGTCACGGTTGGCAAGCGTGGTGCGCTTAGCGTGAAAGCGCACCACGCGTAGAACAAGCGTGCAAAAAATCGCCCCCACTCACGCTCCGCAAGCGTTATGCATCTGGCAAGTCATGCTTAGGAAGCGTGATTTTTTCGGCGTGAAAGCACACCACGCATAGAACAAGCGTGCAAAAACACGCCCCCTACTCACGCTTGCTACGCGTGAAAATATTTAGAGTGCAGTTAGCACGCTCCTATAAATTGCTTTGCGTTGGCATTTCTAAATAAAAAGATTGACAGTTTTTCTGCCTCATGTTTTATTGATGAAACCAGCGAGGGCATTTACAAGCTTTTCTTGAAGCTGCAAGTGTTTTCTTCTTAGCTCTACCTCGGTTTGCTGAGTCCGCTCCAGTTGGTATCGTAGCATTTTTTGTTCAGCCAGCACAGCTTCTTGAAATTCACGTGCTGCGCTCAGTGGCCGCCGTTGCTTCCTTGCTGCCCCTGCTCCCGTACTTGTTGCAGGGCTCTGAGCCGACAGCGTGGTGGCGGCTGTTCAGTTGGTTTTCCTGGCACTGGTGTGCTGTCAGTTTCAGTAGCCTCGGAACTGACTCCGCTCTCCATTTCGTAGATCAGCTGCTAAGATTTAAGAGAAAACAGCTACAAAGATGATACAAAAATAGAAATTGATCAGAGAGGCAGCACATAGTAATCCATTGCTCTTAATAGAGACGGCCATATCTTTAGTGACCACAATCGTATCTATTGACAATTACATTGATGGAACGAACTGCACAAATGAGGATAAAATTTTATCATGCAGGACTTCATTGACTGATGCTCCATATTCAAGGTGATGTCGTACAAATGCTATGTAGGCTAGTTTAGAATATCATTAGCAGAATTATGTGACTTGCAGCGTATGCAGCCCAATAATCTGGAAGCATTGGCGCATATGTATTCAATGCGAGTCGATCACGAAACAGTAGAAGTTAGGTAGAAACAGTAGAAGCACCAAGATCTTTGCATTGTGTATCAGGCAAGATATTCGTGTTGTTTATATGGTACAAAAAGGTAGAAGTAGCAGGTTTGCGGCTAAAACAGACAATTTTACATTCATAAACTTCAAGCCTCATTCAAGCCTCATCAGGTGTCGGTGGAGGACTCGGTGATCTTCGTTAGTCTAATAGAACGATAGAGATTCAGTCACGTGCGACAATGTGCTTGTGTGAGTAAATATTGCTCGGTAAGCCATTAATGTATATAAAAGCCATGATACGTGATACTTTATTCTTTCAGGTAAATTGAAAGCTTCTGCGAGTCCAATTAGTTCAAAACATCAGCCTATGCAATATTACCGGTGCAAATGCAAAAGTACTTGTATTGATCGCAGGGAAAGTGCACAATCGTGATTTGTTTGTTACGTACCTTCTCAACAGTGTCGCTAATGCTGTTGCAGCAGCTCTGCTCCATGAGAGACGGATCATTTATTCGTAGGCAACCAATGAGTGGCTTCATTTCACCATAGTAGGACGACGTTGGTGGTGAAGAGCCTGTAGTGAGCTCTCGCTCAATTTTTCTGAAAATAATGATCACAGTCGATTTCTATTGTTAAGCAACAAAGAAAGGCCCCATTATACTATGAGCAGCACAGAAATAAATACAACCTGTGCAAGCTTTTCATAAGTTTGTTGCTACCTTCGCTTACAGGTGATACAATACAGCTGGTTCGTACACAACATGGTTCGTACACCGCATGACACCGATCTTGCAAATTCGACCTGAGCGATAAAATGTCTGGTTACTTCTCAATCATAAACACTCATGTGACTCGATGAGGGGTAGGGGCTGGAACCCAGTTTTCGTAAGAAGCGGGACCCTTGTCCCGCTTCTTGCGAAGGTGTACACAAGTTTAAGTTACATATATACAAGAGTTTTTAAAAAGAAAGAGCAGAGACGCGCCTTCACATCACAAGAGTGAACAAGTGCACACGAGTGAAAAGAGAGTGCCAGCAAATGTCGGAGAAAGCCCAGCGCACAACCGACGCGGTTCTCACCAAGCCTTTTTGTGGGACGCGGACCGCGTATGGCAGGGACGCCAGTGAGCGTCCTTGCCGCGCACTCGCAGGTAGCGTGGAGTCCCGCGTTCCTCGATATGCGAGGTGGTCATGCATGTCGGGTTCTACAGGCCCCATCTTACCAACACATACTAAACAAACAAGCGGGACGCGCGAGACAAGAAGTAGTGTGAATAAATTACCGTCTTACCTGAATGTCTCTGTCAAGTTGTCAAATGTGAACTTGCGCCCGTGTACGGGGAATACAGGCGTCGGTGTGGCTATCGGCAATCGCTTGGTAAACCCCACCGTTGTATGCCCTCGCAGGGCGTCCGAGTGGTCCTCCCAGAGCTTTATCAGCGCCCAGGTCTCCTTTTCGGTCTACTGGACGCGCGGTTTTTTCTGCACCGACTGAGCCGACTCCATTGTTACAACGTCGCCGACACAGCAGCTGCCGGTGCCAACCGTAACATTGCGGCGCTAGTGACGTGATGCGGGCGTTTTAGAGTATAGGCAGACTATAAGCCTTCACTTTTCAAAAAAGCGCATTACTGCTGAAAATAAAAACATTTTCTCAGCGCACAGAAAGACATACAGGGCACCGCAGTGTTGCGGCACGTTTTATTCTATTGATAAATTATGCACACTCCTTTCCTGCCCGAAAAGTAGATTCGGGATCTGCTTTTCTGAAAAGGATCTTTGCTGGAAAGGAGTTACTTCTTTGTCGTGTGTCACTGCCCTCGAACGCCTTTCCGGAAGATGTCCCCTTGTCTAAAGGACTTTAGGGTGCCCGTGTGTCAGGGGTATAGGACTCCCCCGTACTGCGTCAACGCGGCGGCCACAGAGGCGTCGCAGAGAAATAGGGGCACCCAAAGACCGTCACGTTGAGAATTTGGGTACCAACCGGGGCTACTGGTACTGAAGCTCCATTTAGCACATAACTACGATGTGCCATAAGCTTTGTCGTGGCTACAGCGATGCAAAACTTGGTTCCTCATTGGTGCTCTCGGGACCTAAGTATTCTTAGTCGAGTTACTTCTTCGATCGCGTCGATGATGTCACCTGCGGTTGAATCCGTGGGTACATTTAAACAAAAGCAGTGCAGTTTGGGAGGTGGGGCCCGGAATGCCATCCTCGCGCTGCAGCTGAGCGGCCAGGCCGATCGCGGGCACCGGGAGACGGCTCAACCAGCTCAACCTAGTAGAACTCTACTAAAACCTTCTTCTGACTATCATCAAAGAGAAGTTTATTGTACGAGTTACACATCACGTTACTGCAAGACACTTGAGTAACAGTGCAAGACGCAGCGCATATAAACCGATGCGTTACACAGGCTGTGTCATTTTATAATGTATATAAGTCTGCTGCAGTCGAACGCGGATATGTAGCGCGTAAAGAAAATAACTGCGCGTTTCACAGGTTCACAGAGTAACGCGGGTAAACCGCGAGCAAAGGTAACCGGCTCGTCCCAATGTCGCTTACAAAGCAAAACGCATTACGCATAAGAGGGGTCGGGGTCAATATACAATATTTACACACTAATGAAATTTCACAATGTGCATATGATTTCGACCAGCGACTGAATGGAAAAAAGAAAGAAGGTTCTCAGGGGAAATACATTCTAATGCTGAGTACCCCTGGGGGTAGGGAAGAGGGGAGGGGGCTTATAGGGGGTAATGGGGAAGGAGAGGTAGCTTCCCGTCCATAACGAAAAAAAACTTGCTCCGTCAACGGCGGAGCAACTTTTGCTCTCCGCCGGCGTTGAGCTCCTCCGTTAGGTGGCTCCAGAGCAGCCATCTAATATGGGAAACTGCGGGGTAGGCTGCTCTTACTGGTGATTTCGTTGCCTCTGCCAAGCACCGCCGTTTCCAGATGATAAACAGGGTGCAGGCGACCACCAGCTTGGCGAAGGTGCCTCTGTTCCGCCCGTGAGCCTGGGGGGGGGGGGGGGTCACCCTTGGCTACTAAGCGCCAGACGGGCTTTGCCACGGCGCACTCGAAGAGCGCGTGCTCCGCCGATTCTTCAGCGCGGCAATTCGGGCGGCGAGCTGAGGGGACGATGCCGAACTGGTGAAGCTTAGATGGGATGACTTTCCAGTTCTTTTTCCAAATAAAGTGGTGTACCTCCCGTGGAAGGACGCGACTTTGGTTCGCCTTCTTCCGCCTCCAGATTTCTGTTTTTCTTGATTCGTCAGCGGAGAGCTGGATCCTCGTTATTGTTTCCGCAATGCTCGCTGGTTGGTCCTTCTCAATGTCGCAGGAGGCAGCTTCCTTGTCTAGCATACGATTGGTGTTTGTTGCCTTCTAATAGAAGGGGAAGATAATTCCGCCAGCGGTCCGGGATGTCTGTCAGCTTCGAGGAACTTGGTATTAGTGCTGTACCAGTACAGCAGGAGGCCCTTTCCGAAGAAGTCGCTTGCTTGGTGGAGGAGCCGGACAGTTTTCAAGGCTAGCACCCTACTGATGGCTGTGATGTGGGGTAGGCCAAGCCCCCTTCGCTCTCTGGCAGCTAAAGCAAGTTCCGTTTTAGTGGCGCTGGTTTCTCATCCAAGAGGAGTGAGCTGATGATCTTATTCAGCTGGCTCGCTGTTTTTGATAGCTTGACGGCAACCCGGCTAGCATAGTTGGCGACGGCGCATATGCTTGTTTTTACTGCTAAGGCCTTTTCGCGGAGCGTGAGGTCAAGGCGTCTTGTGCGGGCAGTCACCAAGTGGGCCCTCTCCACCGCCTTCTGCCACGTGGCATCCGCGACACCCTCACAGGAGAAGTAGATGCCCAGCATTTTCACTGTGGAGACCGTCCGCATATCTCCTATGGACTCTTTGGAAAATGCGCCGAAGAGTATCGGTTTGCTTTTTCCCTCGTTATTTCTGCTCCCGGGACTTCGGCGTAGCAGTTGAAAGAGCTCCAAAATTTTCTGATGCTACGTGGGTCTCTTCCAAAGAGAGACACATCTGCCCCCGTCAGTGAGAAAGCACTGCGGCGCTCGTCGCCGGCTAGTCTCGTCAGCAGCGGCTCGATCAACATGATAAAGAAAGGGCAACCTTGATTTATGGCCTTCGTATAGCTGAAGCTGGTCGTTGTGGAGCCGTTCACGACAACGTTACAGGTGAGGTCTCTGTCTGTATAGGAGTCCCACCAGCCTGATCAAGTTTCCTGAGAAGCCGAACTCGTGCAGGACGTCTAGCAGGATGCGGTGTTTCACTCGGTCAAACGCTTTCACCTGATCGAGAGAAAAGAAATCGCGCGAGAGTATCTTCTGTGCCACATACTTAAAAACATTTCTCGTAACTGTCAAATTCGCAAAGATTGACCGTCAAGGCACAGCACACGATTGGTACTGGGAGCTAATGCTTGGCAGGGGCAGCTTCAGTCTGTCAGTTAATATGGTTGCCACAATATTGTAGTCGACGGTTAGCAACGTGACCGGGCACCATGACTACGGCTCATTTCGCGGGGCACCGTCCTTAAGGAGCAGTACGATCCGCCCGTGCCGAAGGGGTCGGGCTTGATGTGGTGCTCAAGGATCACTTAATTTTGATGGTAGTGCAAAGAAGCACACAGGCGGCGACAGATCAATACGGGACACAGCGCGTCTGTCAGTCTGTCCTTTTGAACTTCAAGGATAACGTTCACTAGTGTCAGCAGTGTTTCCTCCCACGGTTTTGAGGAAGGCAGCATAGAAGCGAGCCGAGAGCCCGCCTGTCCTGGGGCGGAGTTTGGTGGCATGCTCCCTATGGCACCGTGAAGTTCCATTGTTGCTCGGAACAAAGGGCTGAAACTCCTCCTCGGCGGGGCGCCGGAGGTTCTGGCAAAATTCGTTTATCTGCCGGGTGGTAGAGTCTACTCCACTCGGATCGGTGTCGTGAAATTGTGCCAAGAAGTGGTTGCGGTAAATGATTGCGATTTCCGTCGGGTCTGTAGCGATAGTCCCATCCGGTCGCTTCGCTTCTGTAATTTCAACGCTGTCATTCCCACACCCTTCTTTTGAGTCGAGGTTGGTGGAGTAGTCTGGTAGGTCCTGCACCGTTGTAGGTCTCCGTGTGTAGAGCCGCAGCAGGCGGGTGTAGGTTACCTCAAGAGAGTCGAGGTAGTCTCTTGTGCAGGAGGTGAGTGACTCGGCCCCCCTGATGATTCGCATCCTATAGAGAATCTCGTCCATTTGTGCCGCGACTCGTCTTTTCCTGGCTCTGCCTTCCATTTGGAGGAGTTTCTTCCAGACTTCCTTCAGAGAGTCCCGCGTATGCGGTGTAACAAATAGACGAAGAGAGAAACAGAACCCGGCCGTCTGGCTGTATCGAAGGATTAGAACCAACTGAGCGTGCCAGCGCCCGTGGCAGTTGCTCGTGAGCCTCGCCCCTTCGTCCTCTTTTATTTGTAACACACTCCCGCGGCCGACATACTTATGACGTGCTGCCTGCTTCGAGGAGGTAAACTTTCTGGACGGGACGTCTAATTATGGAGCCCCACGCCAACCGTAGGCAGCACGCTCGTGCGATGTTGTCGCGACTCGGTAGCAGTTCGGTCACTCGAGCCATTTTCCACGTTATTGGTGGTGAATCGTGGTGCACCAGGACGATGTCACCGACCTGAAGCCGTGGTGGTGTCTTGGGTGCCGCTTCGTGGGCCGATCGCAGAAGCAACAGGTACTCCTTGCGCCCAGCGTTTCCACAGATGGTCTGTAAGCGCCTGTCGATGTGCAACTCGACGTCGCAGATTGACGGCCGTTGACTGAGGGATTGCGGCGCCGAAATCTTGCGGCAAGCAGGTTGGACGTTTGCCGAGCAGGAAGTGCGAAGGTGTCAGTGGGCTTGGGTCGTCACATTCCACACAGGAAACTTAGAAGATGGCATCGCCCGCTGCTTCAGGTTGTAAAAGATGAAGAGGGGGGAGGCGATGAGGGGCATGGCGAGAGATCGCTGAAGCATGGTCCGCAAGAGATCTTCAGGAACGCATGAGTAGAAAGACCCATGTGCCAGCTTTCGCGAGAGGGCGCTCCAAAGCAAATAACGGCCGCTCTTTCGTCCGGGTAGCGGTAAGGTTTTTGGAGCATTGCGTGTACGAGCCCCGTACGGTGCTGGCAAGGTGTGCGCGGCGAGCGTAAACACCGTTCGGGCGATGAGCTAGAGAGCGCGGCTAGCCGGCGGGGGCTTATCATTGCGGACGCTGATTACGGGTGGGGGAGGGGGAAGCCCCGAACTACGCGAGACTACGCTGCCAGGTTCCGTAAACAATGTAAGGGGCATCATTAAGCAAAACGGAGAGGGTGGGGGGGATCGCGGCTGTGGAGATGCACTGCAAGGCGGCTTCGGGGATTTACTGGTGCTTCTCGCCGCTTGGGGGTGGAGTGCCGTCCCCTGAGGACTCTTTCCGCGGCTTTTTGGTAATGGCGCGTCGCGCCGCATCGCTGTCGCTGCTAACCTCGCCTGATTTTTGGCGGAGCAGGTAATTTTCTGCGCTCCTGGCTCGCTCCTTCGTCGCGGTTTTATCTCTATCACTCTGTCTTCTGCGTGAGCGTGAACGGTGTCGTTGTTCAAGGCCGGGCTGCGGCGTGGTCGCGGTTGAAGCCGTACTCTCCGTCCTGTTGTTCGCTGGCGCCTGGAGGCTTGGGCCGGGGTCTGTCGGCGGGAGGACATATGCGTGGTCGGGGGGCGGGGGGGAGCAGCGGCCACTGCTGAGGATGGGTGTGTCGTCCAGGTTGGATAAACGACCACTCCCGTGTCACGGCGGTGCGTTGGACACGTCCTTCGCGAGTGGTAACGTGGACGCGGCTCCGTCGAGGGCCCCTACGTTCATGAGAACTTCCTGTTCCTCGCTGCTGGGGTGCGGCACCGGTGACGACTTGGAAAACGGGTTGGCTGGGCTGGCATCCGATAGACTGACAGCCGTGATGTCGCCGTGAGAACTTGCGCTGGCCAAATCCTCTGTTCGTTCCCGCTGGTGGCCTTCAGACGCTGACCTCGACGTCGCGCATGTATACGTTTGCGCATGTATACGATGAGGAATATCTCAAACTACGTGCAACTTTCGTGATAACGAAAAAATAGCTATGTCATAAATTGGCACGCTCTACAACTTTGTAATATAAAACGTGCACTCAAGACAAAAGTTAAAGTGTTAACTAACGAGTTTTTGTTAATCAGTCGCCACAGTGCCATTTTAACTGCGGCAAAGTATTTCCGTCTTGACGTAGGGTTCGTGTGTGAAAACGACAGGCGCCTTATTGTGAAAGGTCTTTTTATAAACATCTGTGTTGTCTACAAAAAACAGTGTATAGATATTCGTACCATGGAAATGTTGCATTAATAAATGATTGTGTGTATCTGCAATGTGTGCTGTCCTCGTCGAGTGATCATGCAACTTCGACATTCTACAAAACTCTCACTACAGGGAGAAAAAGTACGAAGTTCAACACACGTAATGAAAATTATTACAAACCCTCTATCTCTAATTCTCTACGAGCCCTCCACTCAACAGCCCCCCCACCCACCCGCACCCGCCATGGATAGGCTAGATAGGCTGCCGAATGCGAGCAGCCATGTTGGATCATTTGTGGTTTGCTCTGGTGCGACTGGCGAACAGACGCTAATCGCTGGAGCCAGCAAAATCGTTTTGCGCAATGAATTCATACTTGCTCAACTTCCTCAACTTGCAAATACTATATAGCGCAGTATTAAACGAATCGTAAAATTTTATTACTTCTGCTGTATTCGTCGTTATTTCTGAAAATTATGTAGATTTTCCTTTATAAGTGCAATTACCTGCAGAATGCAGACGGCGCTACGATCGCTTCGAAATTTTCTGAACCACTGGCTCGGGTGCATGGAGTGGGCCGCTCGTCAGTTGACGTTCGCTCTTCGGCGTGCACCGACGCGACTGGCGCGTTTCTGGTATGTTGTCGACCGGTTGATGGTTTATGGTCCGATCTGGTAGGAACTTGCTGCTCAGACGATCCAAACGCATATCCCGGAGATCGGTGGATTATTGACCGTGGCGTTGTCGCCTGTTCGTATACGAAAAATTCAGAAGACGCGCTGCGCGCGGTTGCGTTTGCTGCGCCACGTGAAGGGTCAGGTATTTCCTCGTTGCTCTTCGCACAGCTAAGACGCACTGAGCGCGTTTCCTATGCACTCGGGCGCATCTGAAAGTGGTGTTATCGCCGTGTGCTGCATGTTAGAAGAGTTCGGACGCATCAAGCGTCTTTATCGTGGATGCGCGGGTGGTTGGACGTTGTGTGATTGCGCACTCCGAAGCGCTGAGGAGCTCGGAGCGCGTTCCTCGCAGATTCGAGCGCGGTTGAAAGTCGCGTGGTCGCCAGTTGCTGTTAGTTCTTGGATGAGTTCGGACGCGGTAAGCGTGTTTCTTTCCCGCACATTTTCGCACTTTTGGACGTCATGTGGTCGCAATTTGCGCGCCCTTCCAAGATTGCTGATGCGCTAAGTGCGTTTCCCGTATTCTTCCGAACTCTTAGTCTTGGTGTGGTCACCATTTAGCTGGCTGTTGAAGCAGTCGAGACGTGCGAATCGTGCTTCCCGCAGATCAGCAGGCTCAAATTTACTTCGCAAAACTTCACGAACTCTACTGACTGAGTATTCGTGTTCGCCTGTAGTTTCGTGTTGGCAATACACAGACACGGCACTAGGATGCTTGCTCAGGGTTTTATCAGCATAAGGCCGCGTAAGCAACACATAGTCGCGCGGCTGAAGAGTGGTTGTCCCGAACGTCATCCGTGAAACGCGATGAAGGGAGATTTCGCTTGAAAGCGTTCGTGCGTGTGAGCCTTGTTGCTTGGCGCTGATGGGGTGTGCGCCTCGTGTGTGATATATGCGCTAAATGCAAAGAAAAGTGTTCGCAGGCACAGCGCTTGGGTGTTTCTTCTCTGTCTGCTCCTGAAACCGGCAAGGAAGAATACTTGAGGTCAGTGCCCTTGTTTTGCGCCATTCAGAGCTGCCTCTGAGGAGCCACTTTTCGCTTTTCGTTGCAGCCTCGTTTGCCATACAGGAGGAAAGAAAAAAATATTTCAGGTGACCCTAATCCTGGACTTAGGTGTCTGGTAGCGGCACTCTCACGTCGGCGTTTGTGTGCAGTGGTGTAATTTTTTGGATAAGTTCGTGTTAACTCTGTGTTTGCCGATGTGAATTTGAGAGGCCCCGTATAACGAACCACGTAGTTCAGACCTGCTCCGCCAGCTGCCGCAATGATCTGAAATGTTGAAAAGAAAGATGTTTGGCCAGTTCGTTGTCTGCCTGCACGTTCAATGAAATCATTGAAATAATATTATTGAATTTTCTGACAGTTAATTTGCCCTTAAGTTTACGCGGCACTCGGCGCTCCTGGAACTGATAAACAATGCCGCATTGCGGCGGTCGGCCTCCGTCATTTGTGTAACGCGTTCATCCTGAAATCTCTCTCTTCACCATGCTGGCGAATGGAAACCGATAACGTGAAATGAATCACTTTTATGTCGCTCATCCCACACAGCAGGCACAGGCGCTTCCACGCGCAGACAAGCATAATGTCCGTGTAGAGGCCGAGGGGACGACGAAATTGCGAGAAATTGACTGTTATATTACGCTGCATTGTACAACAATAGAGATCATCCTAACAGATTACTCCGTGTGTCACGCGTGTTTTCTCTGTATTAGGCCAAGTCGTTCTTATGACCTGATTTATTTTGAAGGGTCGGCACAATTTCTCTTGAACATTTATTGACAAAACTTGGTGATTACTGTACCTTGCTTTGTCCGCTACAATATTTTCATTGGTCGGCCTCCTGCTTGGCGGGTCTTATGATATAGCCAACTATGGTGGAGGATCCCTCCGTTGATCCGGCAGTAGAACGCACCGACCATTTTTTAAGACCACGCGATCCGGCCATTTAGTTGCATGGTATATAGCACCGTACAATGTTAGATTCCTGATTTCATATCCAGATATACAGCCAAGAGGGCTCACACAGAAGGCATGAAATATATAAAAGGAAAATTGATAAAGCTGTGAGAATATTAGTGCTAAATACTATGCGGTAACCAATAATTGAAAATGGCTCAAAACTGGAGTACTTTATATACAGTTTCAATTTCGTAATGCTTTATATGCTATTTTCCATTTCTCTCCTGCTGAGCATATATTATGATTCGATGTTGCCGGATTTAATCTCAAGCTTTGTTTTTTGATTCACACGCGCTCAATTTAATTGTCGACTGTGTGTTTCTAGCGAATCTACCTGTTTACTTCCTGCAGTGCGCATTTCAGCAAGGGGAGGACGGTGCGCTTACAGCTGCGTGCCAAATATGGCATGGCCGCCGAAGTCCGCAATGTCCAAAACTTCGTACCTAATTTGTTGCACGGGAAACGAGATGTTTATTACGCCTAGGGCTTACTTAAGCGTCCATTAAAGTATCATTTTGTTTTTCGAGTTTGGTCGTGACATTTTCGAAGCAGCAAGTTTATTGGAAGCCAGGTATAGTTGCGGCAGTCATGTGTGGATGTAGCGTAGACGCGTGCAGATGTTATGAGACGTTTGCTAAACTCCATGAATCCACTGCTCTAAGGACTTTCGGATTATGTGGTTATTAGATCATGCTGAGAAGGTGCAGCTGTTGTTAAACGATACTGGTCGTTTGGTTAGGCGTCGTTTTGGTTTATGAATGGAAATGAAGCTGTTGTGAGTGAATGCTCGCGTGAAGGCAGTTTGGTGGATGGATGACGCACAGGCAGTCCACTTGAAGATGGTGCAGACACGGAGACGCCTGCTTCATGGGACAGCTGGGCACGTGGTGCATCCAAGAGGATGAAACGACGTTAACCTTTTTCTAGAGACGTAGCTGTTTGATATGTGTAGCTATCAGTGCGACAACCAGGATATTTAGGTGCAGCATATATATATACACGGACAGTATGCTCACATAAGGGAGCCAATGAAAATCTCCGTCATGCAAGGTCATCATCTATATCTTGACCAGCATGATGTGGCAACTCTCTGAGGCGCGCATCAGTGCGTAGCACGAAAAAAAGCCCATGTGTGTGTTTTTTTTTGTTGATGGCTCTCCTGTTCTGCCTAATATGCTCAACGTTATCCAATGCAAGCGTGCGCAACTGCCTCCTCGCTTGCGCTCTTTCCTGCATTGATGTAGAAGAAATGTGATTGGCGATAGATGCGTAGAAGTGCTGTGGTTGCACTCTAGGTTCATTAACCATTGCGTTTTTTAAGATGTATTAGATTGTCAAGAAAACTTTCTTCGATTCATCCTTAAGCATTTATTACGCATCTTACCGAGCACGCTCACCGTCTTTCTAGCACATTGATGTTCGTGACCTTGCTGAACCATTTGTGCTGATATAGTGTACAGAAATGTAGTCTGCTTTCGGGATGTTTAATTGAGATCTCGCGCCCGCACAAACTAAAATCCTTTCTTCGCACACCGATACCGTTTCATCGGTAGCTGCTTTGGTAAGGTGGCTCGAGTCACGTCACTGCGACGTAAACCACTATTGAAATACCGCCTATACAGCATCACAGTTTCACGATGTAGAAGGTATGTCTAATACAAAACTTATATTTTCCAGATATACCGCCACAAGCAAGTTGCAAGACATATTAAACATACCTAATAGAACGCACTGAAACGAACTGTGCTTGCCACTGTTCTCTATAAGTTCCAATAAATCTTCCTTTCCGAGATCCTATCAATATTTTCCGTTCTTCAGTCTTGTCAAAGCGTTTTTCATTTTTTCACCCCTTTTCAAAGTCCTCGTTCTGAATGTACCCCACGATCGTGATACATTTCGCACTTTGACTTTTTGCTGGATACCCCTCCAGCGTCCGCACCAACGAGAGAGCGTCCTCCTCCTGGCGCGAAGGATCCGGCCTATCGCTCGTGCTCGTAGTATAATCGGTCGCCGATCTTGAGCCGACATAACTGGTGTCCCAGGATGCAGGAGGTCGCGAGACCGACCAGGCCGTCCTGGACGTTGCTCTCCGTGGTGCCGGACGTGAAGAGGTCCGTGTCTGTGGCGTCAGTTCGGGAGATTTAGATAACGATAAATAGAAATTGCAGACAAACAGATACGGCGAGGTAAACATGCGGACTGATAGCCTGATTAATAGTCAGGAACAGCCGGCTGATGTTTGGTAGCACGGACTTACATACGCAGACATATAACAAAGTACGAACCAAAGGAATATTCCTTTGGTTCGGCAGTGTCGGCAGTGCGCTCACAACAAATCGACACCCCAGAGATGTCCCAGTTGTTTATAATATGGTGCCAACAAAAGCTGCATAACAAAAGCTGCTAGTGCTTTATCTCCCGTGGTGCTACATTGGCAGAGTTGAGCAGCACCTGCAGAGTGATAAATGCATTTCCATCTGAGTGGCTCAGTGCTTTTGAAACTTCGGTAACCTGTAATAAGCTTAGACAACCGTGTTATAACATATATAAAAATCACAGCATATCCACGGGGCGAATAATGAGTGGGGCGATGCTCCGGAAGAAATCATCGGTAAACCGTGAAACTCTTCCGTGAAATTCGCGCAGTACATGATATAAAGAGCGTGAAACACCGTGTCATATTAAACATCAAACTTCTATTGTAGTGTTGGTTTACGAGCGAAAGAGAAAACGCCCGAGGAGCGGGCGCATTGTCTGCCTCCATCCGGTGACTCCGAGCGAAGGAGAAAGCGCGCCAAGAGTGAGCGCTTTTTACGATCGCAGGCATCCAATGACATGCGCCATTCGCATTATGCAAGCGCCATCTGTCATCTTTAAACAGCAACTCTTAAAAATACATGAAACGCCATCTAGTGAGCAATTCATTAAACTAGAGCTGGCTACATACGTACTACTATTACAAAGGAGGGAACGACCCACACCCTAGGGAGCTTCGCCCCTAAAAACCCATCAAACACAAATATCACTAATTGCTGAGACGTCTCTTCACGTAATAATAATACTCATGATAACTTAAAGGAGAGGCAGAGGAATCTTCGAATCGCCTAGTCACTTCACAATGACCCAATTAAACTTCAGCATTTCCTGGGTGCCGACGAACTAACACAGCCAACAGAGACGTTGGTTTGCTGTAAGGCAAACAGCTTTCTCCCGTCTGTTGCAACAGCGCGGCTCAATGGCTCGATGCATCATACACTTAGCTCAGACGTAAGAGTCGTGTAGTCTTTCAAGACAGGAACTGCAGTCATTACAATTGTGGAAGCCCTCATTAGCCTTATGGTGGAACTGATTTTTCTCTCTAAGTGTGTCAATCAGGCCAAACAAACAAAGCAGAATTCACACATAGTTTAATCTGGTGCGTCACTTTTCTTACCGCAAACACGGTCATGAGTTCGAGTCCTATTGAATGAAAAAGTTACATTGTGCAGTGTGACACAGCACGGAGCTCACTGTTATGGCATTATACGTATGTATTGCTAATCAGTACGTTATTAAGGTGCGCCGCGTCTACTACTAAGAAATTAGGAGCTGTACGAAAGGCGAAACTGAAATCCAATTATAGATTTTAAAACATACACTAACAGCTTAGGTAAATGAACATTCAGAGGTGACAAAATGTCGCATTTTGTCGTGAACGACCACCTTTTTATATTGCAAAGCTTTCCTTCAAACCGGATTACATAACATACCGCCGCAACGAGCTCATACCAATGTGTTAGTCTCAGTTACTTTGCGTCAACATACCTGAGTTAGTGCTCATAGATGACTAATGAGGCGACGATACTGTCGGACCAAGAACCACAACAATTCGCTCACCTAGTGCGCGTCAATCGCGGAGAATGGCACGCTGCACAATAACACCGCGCTGGCATTTTACCGTGCCGTTATGTAAAGTTCAATTATACCGAGCGGCCCAAGTGCACAGTGTTGTATATCAGGTGGGAATGCTGTCCACTACTCAATATTCTGAGTTTCCGTCGCTTACTGCAGTCAGTTGGCTGGGCGTCATGAAGAATACGTCATGAAAATACTAAAATATCCGATGAGGGTTGCAATGTGGGCTTCTTGGTTACTTTTTTTTATGAACTGATGACTTAGGACCACCATACCGATTACTTAAAATCTAAGCTTTGCAAAGCCTTAGGCATGTTGCGCAGGTGCCAGAGACTGCTACCAATACAACAGAAACTCATGATATATAATGCACTATTTGCTTCACATCTGCGTTATTGTCACCTCGTTTGGTCAAACAGCACAAAACAATCACTAGATCTTCTAGTCATACTGCAGAAGCAAGCCTTACGGGCTATTGCTGATGTACCCTACAATGACCATACGCGTGATCTGTTTATAAAGTTCAAAATTATCCGAGTTGACCATCTATATGAGTATGAGCTTATGTGTTCTTTTAAACGTGAAACGACTAAGGGTACTACCCATATTAGGAACATCGCAAACTTGTTAACCAACCAATCATCTCGCTTAAACCGACACACTGAACATTGGGCAGTTCCGCGACCACGCACAAACTATGGTGTTCAAACACTTTCCTACTGTCTTCCCTCCACTCTAAATAAACTATGCGATGAAAACATACGTTATGTTCCTAAAAACGCATTGCTTCAACTGATATTATGAATATCAACCTTGCTTTTGTGTTTCTTGAAAATGTGTGTTTCTTGCTGATGCTTATCACTTTGCTTTGTGTATTTTTATTTTAATATTGCAACAAGTGGGAATATTTGTCATGTTGCTGCTGTTATTGTATAGGGAGGTGGGACCAGTCAAGCTGCCTATATGCAGCTTTTATCCCACCATCCTTGCTGTGTATACATGTTTTGTAACTATGTGGCAATAAACTTCAACTTCATATGAAAGGCTTTTGGTGGTGTTCCTGTGTGCTGTGTGGTCTTCCTATGAGCCTTCTCGTGTCCGTGTTTCCTTTCGCGCTACACCAAAAGTTTAAATAACGTACGCAGTTTTTCCAGACAGCAAACATCTATACAATCTGGCATGCCACGATTAAGTATTGTGTTCCGGGTAAAGCATTGAGCACAGCAGCGACGAAATGTAAAGAAGATGACAAACAAGTTTGTTAACTTAAATTCGGGTGTGGTGGTTGCTGCGCCTCCTTAGGTTTTCCCGCCAGTATAACATTTTCCCGCATTGCATTTTATTTACAACTTCTTGTGGTAGATTCAAAATTACGGTCCACCTAGTGTGTGTTGTTTTAAGTATGTTTACCAAGCTCTAATTACTTCAATTGGTATTTCTCTTGCTTAGGCTGAATGCGCCTCTGACATCACACTCCGGCTATATATTTTTAGTGCTTCTCATGGAAAGCATTTTATTTTGTAACTGAACGCTACAGCATAATTTTGAACACGCCGCCACTCCATAGCATAGCGACGCCAACGCCGTCGCGCATTATTTTTATGGCGGAATTTTGAAGCGGCGCCTATGTCAAGGCGTCGCAGTGGTGTCTCCCCGTGAGTAGAACACGCTGTTACGCACGGGGACGCGTCAGCAGAAACATCGCGTTTCTTCCACAACCAGGCAACAACTATGGCAATTATGCACTGCTGCTAAGCCATCTTGCATCGAGCGGGCAAGTTATATACTCCAGCCGAAGAATTCGTAAACGATATACAATCCACATAACCACACACACACACACACACACACACACACACACACACACACACACACACACACACACACACACACACACACACACACACACACACACGCATACACTACACTAATCGGCAATTTGTCCGCAGGCCGAGCCGCCGTGTCCCTCCAGACTGACCTACTGCTGTTGCCACTGGCAGAGCAGTAGGTTGGTTGGCTGGACTTAGGTCAAGCATCACTGATTCTTTTGTTTAAAATCTGTTGTGGGCATGGCTCTGTCGACGTCCTCAGCACGTTCCGCAATGGGCTTAGACGATGGGATTTTTCCGGGAGATCCACGGGATGTTTTGGGTTTTATGGGTACATCCTATGGCCTTTTGCATAGACTACACTACTTCCCGGACTAGTTCGTCCCAGACAGGGCTGGACAGTATCGCGTGATAGTATTTCAGAGATACATTTGAAAAATATATTTGTAGCTCAGTAGCAAAATAGTTTTACCATGTATCGTTTCTATGGCGATTTTATCCAGGACACAGGTATCTCATCATATATATATATATATATATATATATATATATATATATATATATATATATATATATATATCGGCGGAAACCCTAAGACAGTACACCGAGGCAAAGCAAGGAAATACACCTCTACTTGGCGGAGTCCTCGGCTCGACTGCCGGCCGCCGTTCCGCCGTGGGCGCGCGAGCCCGAGCTACGTATCGTCTTCCTTAAGCCAGAGCGAAGGGCCATACCCACACTACCCCCTCCCCCTTTATGAGCAGGGGCTCATTCGTCAAAGTCGAGCAGGTCATCGACTGGTGGCTGTGGTGGCAGGGTGTGGGGTGGCACCGAGGTGGGGGCTGGAAGGGCACCCTGCGCCAGGAGGTCCGGAAGGGCCGAGCGAAGGAGAGCGACGGCAGCCTCGACGGTTGTTGGAGCTGGCGGTGGTTGCGGTGGTCGAGGGATGGTGTCCCGGATTGTTGCCGCAACGAGGCGGCTGCGGTGGAGGGAGCCGTCCTGATCGGCGCGGCGGGAAATTTCTGGGACCCGGCAAATCGGACAAAGGATCCTGGTCTCCTCGGCCGTGTAGGGCTTCTTCGCCTCCCTCTCTTCGCCCGACGCGTCCGTCCCACCTGGCCGTTCTTCCCTGTGTACGTTTTGCTTCTGTTTCGTCCTCTTATTGCTCGTCTTGTCTTCCTTCACGGCCGCAGCTTTATTATGCCGGAACTCTTCGACCTTTGCGTCACCAGGCTGCGACTCCCCGACCTGCTCTTCGTAGTGGTGAGACTCGCCGATCCCTTCTTCGCCGTCCTGACAGTCACCATCGGCGTCCCGAACGATCGTCTCGTCCACGTCCGCGTATTTCTCGTCGCTTACGTTCTCCACAGCCTCCATATCACCGCGCCGTTCGCCGTGGCCTTTCTTTTTCTTCTGTTCCTTTTTCTTATTCTTCGGCCTCTCCACGCCTCCATGCTGTTTGTCGTGCCCTCCAAGATCCTCCTCCGCACCGTCGAGTTCCCTCACGCCAGCGTCGTCATTCCGGAAATCCACCTGCAAGAAACCAGCGCCCAGCTTGTAGTCAGTTTGCTGGTCTCAGTCAGCGTCAATCTCCTTGTCCGCCTTCCGTGCCGTGTCGTCACACGCTCCCTCAGAAGTGGACGCGCCGTGCGCGTTCTCTTTGACGCCGACCTCGAGGATTCCGCCGTCGCACTCTCTTTCGCCGTCCTCGGAGTTTGCGGCCTCTTTCTCAGTGATCTCCTCGACCATCAATGAATACACCTCGGCTATCACGTTCTTTTTGCCGTCGTTGTCGGACGATGCGTCGCCACCGCGTCGCTTGTCGTCCCGCGGTGCCGTTCCGCCGCACGAGCCTCGACGCCGACCTTGTCAGCGCATGCATCGTCGCCGCCTTCGTCGTCGGCTCCAGGTGCCGCCTCGCCGCCTCGCCGCACGAGCGCGCCCCAGCCTCTATGGCCTGCGCGAGCAGCGGGACGCCGAGGTAAGCACCGAGGTGCTCGAGGGCAATGATGGCACGCCGCTGCTCATTCTCCCGGAAAGGCAGAGGCGCATGAGTGTCTCGACTGGCTGATGTAGGAGGAGCAAGTCGTAGACGCCGTAGGCGGCCATATCCATGAACGCCCGCTTCAGCGCCCATAGCTCCTCGAAGGCAATATCGCCGTGCAGGGGGCCGAAGTCAAGGGCTGGTGGGATCCGGCGTACGTTGATCGGGCAGAACATGTCGGGGCGGGGTCCTTCCCGTTGGGCGCCAGATGTAGGGTTTTGCGGCGGCATCGAGCCCTGAATCCTTTAGAGATGAGGCCGAGACCCAAAGAGACACATCTTTACTGCTCCGAGCCTTTGCCGCAACTACCCGCTGCCAGCGGCTGCCGCGTGGCACGAGCGCACATGCCATCGTCGTCGTCTTCTCCGAGCACTCACAGCCGGCGAGCGTCCCCATACTATATATATATTGTAAAAGAAGAGAGACAGAGACAGCACCCTTGCTGCAGGCCGGCTGTATTATTCTCCCCAGCTTCGTCGATCTCCTTGTCGCGCTGCCCGATCTCGTGCCCGTGCCCGAGCGCCGCTCTGACTTCCTTACACTTGGCCACGGTGCGACATTAGGCGAGCTGCGAAATCGCCTCTCGAGGGCGGCACTGACTGTTGCGTGTCGGGCGGTCTTGGACATGCAGCGACTTAGTGTGATGAAGTGCCAACGATGCCTCTGGCGGTCGGCAACGGATGTGTGGCGGAGGTCGGTCGTGTGTCTGGTGTGGTTGTGCTTGTCGCAACTTTTCTGGCCAAGCTGACGAATATTCTGGTGGGCGACACTGGCTGTGTACGACGCGTCTGCACGACGCGTCTTGCTGAAGTGCCGAAGGCTCAGGTGGCCGACATCGGCTACCTCGTTGTGGCTGGAGGCCTCGGCCGCGCTGCGACTTAACGTGTTCTGCAGTAGGCGCAGCTAGCGGGTAGCACTGAATATTCGGTGCTGGTCGAAGGTGCCTCCGACGATTGTCCCGTCGCAGTTCTGAACTTCCCATCGGAGGTCTTTTGCACCGTATGGTGGGAGGCCGTGAAATTTCAAGTTGAGGAAAGATGAGCTCAGCAACCGTCAGCTCATTGGCATGGTTTAGCTGCAACGTGGGGTTTATATTTGCCCGAACGTCAAGCGTGGCAGAGCTGCCCAGGTCAGGGGAGTCAAGGTCACTATTCGAACCATCGGCAGAGTTGGGCTGTGGTAGGAGGTCTATTATGAGGTCAGCCTTATTGGCTGCAAAAGTGGTGATGTTTGCCTCAGGGTTGTCGAGTTCCTTTGCTGGTGGCTTGTCATGCATGACAGGAGCCTGTACTTGCTCGTGTCCCAGCGAAGGCGACTCTGGGATCCGCTCCTCCAACGGTTCTTGATGAGGGGTGGTCTCGGCCTCGCTCAGTGTTGCATTGGCGTCAGAAAGCGGCGGCGAGCATGAGTCCAACGGCGGAGTGTAGCACCTGCTTTCGACGTCTTTTGTAGTGGAGCCAGAGAGGCTCCCTGTCCTGGAACTCGGGGGCAGCCAAGGACGACCATCAAAGCGGTGCCCCATATCAGCTTGATCTCCGAGGAAGGACACGTTGGTGGACGCCCGAGCTGCGCCTTCGATGTGGTGTGGTTCGCAAATTTCTTGCGTGGTAGAGGCTCGGTCGGCCGGCAGGGGGTCGCAGGCATGAGAAAGCGGCCGGAAAAGGCTTGTCAGCCTGGCACACCACTCAGACCAGGATCTTAGCGTGATGCTTTCGTAGGCGTGCCATGCCTTGGCGGCATCGCGAAGGAGGTCGACGGCCACCCACCATTTCTGCTGGTCCGTCCAGGCCTCGCGAGCTCCGAGAGCGTTGATAGTCGCCACCCAATTTTCGGCGTCGTCCTGAAAACCGCGGAACACCGGCACTACCCAGGCAGCCGTCGATGGTGGGACGGCGGGCGAAAATACGTAGTGTGCCCACGCCAAGAAGCCCAACTGCGCTGAGAGCTGCGTGAGGGAACGCCGTAGCTGGCGGTGGTTCTCGGGTGAGCTGGCCTCAAGTTTTCATGCGGCGGTCGCCGCCAACACGGCATTGATGGCGCATAATGTTGGCAAGGCGGTAAGGGTCTGTTTGAAGCTTCACGCTATCAAGGTGGAGTTGCGCGATGGTATGCAGCAGCTCCGCGGCGCTGTCAGGTGATTGCATGGAGAAACAGGGCCGGCATCTGCGGAGGATGCAGCGGCTCCGGAACTCACTGCGGCAGGATACTTGTCTGAGGGAGCTTGTACAGCATTCCAAAGCAGCTCATGTGCCGATGGAGTTCTTAGTGAGACGGTGTCGCCACGGGAAGCGCGAACGGCGTTCCCGGGCAACAGGAGTCCGTGCGCTGTCTTTGCGTTGCCGGTGAGGGAAATTTGAGCCGCCGAGGAGGCCTGGACGCCGTCCCCGGACGGCATTCGCCGCACCGGGAGTGTATGAAGTGCCGAGGTGGCATAGGCGCCGCCCCGAACTCTCTTGGTGCGATGACAGGTAGGTGGGCTCCATGTCGGAGGAAACGTGGACGGCTTCCCTTGGACAGCGGGTCCGAAATGCCAAATAGGCACGAGCAAAGGCGGTTTAAGGCTTCGTTTCCGACGACTGCGCCATTGTAAAGGAACACAGACACAGCACACCTTCGCTGTGTGTGTCATAAAAGCCGCATAACGGAGTTTGTTTATTTATAATTAAGGCACAAGTCATGTATTACTCAGCCTGAAAAACAAAACGAAATCACAGTCTGGTGGTAAAGACATTAAACTATTTGTTAGCGCAAACGCATATTTACAGCGAAAGCTGTAATGAGATCATTTCACCGGCCGTTTTTGGCGCCGTAGTTGTCCGCCGCCGCCGCCGCCGCTATCCGTAACCAGTATCGCTCGAAATAAGGAAAAAACGAAATAAGAGAAAAATTACAGGATGGAACGAGGTTCGAACCTGGGCCCTCTGCGTGGGAGCCCAGTATTCAACCTCTGAGCCATGCCGGTGCTTGAAACTGCTTTGCAAAAAGGTCCTTACAGGCTTCATGTCGGGAAGGAACCACATTAGCATATGCAATATAGCGTGGTAAAAGAGTAAAATAAGCACCAAGCATCGCACAACGCGAATTCTGTAACCAGGCGTCACACAATGCGAATTGCGCAACGAGTAGGTTGTTGAATGCTTCCAACCCATTACAAAGGGCTCTGCCATAATTCTTCGTCGTCATCAGGCACAGCATCAACAAAGTGCACATAATGCCTTACATGCGTTTAGCAGGTACCACGCCTCTCCGTAAAATGACGAAAAATGGCACAGTGCCTGCTGCCCTACTTCTCAAAAATTACAATAATTTATAGCGTAGTGAGTTCCTCGCAAGTGCACTTGTATTGGTTGCCAAGGAAGCTCATAAGCGCATGATCCATTTCCTCGGGGTCTCAGGAAAATTACGATTTATAGCGTAGTGGGTTCCTGGCAAGTGCACTTGTATTGGTTGCCAAGGAAGCCCATAAGCGTATGCTCTATTTCCTCGGGGTCTCAGTAAAGTTCTTCGCCCCCCCCCCCCGTCTCTCTCCCACGTCAACATATGTTATACAGCATGACGGGCGAAGGAAATAGCGAGCGGGCGTCACCCAATGCAAATTACAAAACTGCTGGGCCGTTTAAAGTTTCCAACCCATTACAAAAGGCTGAGCCATAATTCTTCATCGTCATCAGTCGTCGCGTCAACGAAGTGCACATAATGCCTTAGAGACGTGTAGCTGGTGCCTCGCTTCTCCGCAGAATTACGAATAATGGCTTAGTAGGTGCTTCCCAACCTCACAAAAATTCTGATTTATGGCGTAAGGGGTACCTTTCTAGTGTACTTGTATTGTAGCCCCAAGACAGCTTACAACGGGCTCTAGAAACGCCGCTCTTCCAGCTTTCGCTGTGACTGTGCTGCGGCTGCAGTGCAGGCCTGGCGTTTTTTTTTTTTCCTAAGTATCGCTAGCCTCCACAGTGTTGCACCTGTTGCATGCGAAACAGAGTACGCGAAACGCACGGCACTGGCCGCACGAACGGCCACCTCGTTTCGCAGACCGGCCACCGTAGGGTTCTTCATAGGCGATGCTGCTACAGTTACTTGGACGTAACTTCCAGGCAGCAGATTTTAGCTCTGACGAGCGGTATTCCTCGTTACCGCGTCAACTGAAGTCCAAGATGAAGGGGTTATGCGTCTACCTCGGCGCGGCAGCCGCGTCAAATCTTTCGTCCGCACGGTCGACGGGTCACTCATTACGACGCCGAAGTCAGTTGCGCCACCTTTGCAAAGAAAGACACGAGTGGATTCATTCGCAGATATTTGGGAGGCGGTGAGATGCAGCGATGCAGCCGCCTGGCACCACGCACGGGCACATTACACGGGCGCGCGTACGGATAGTCACGCCCCCTTGCCCTAAACATGGCGAATCCTATCCCAGAACTCTTTGCTGACGAAAAGCCCACCGTCAGGTGGCGTATTTATAAAAAAGGGTCTATCGCCACTATAACAACGTGTCACGTCTTTACATGACAGCAGAAGAATTGCACGGAGCATTCACGGTTTACCCGATTACCTCCGAGCCAGCTCCTCAATCATCATTCACTTTGTGGATATGGCGTGCTTTTTTTCTCTCTCTTCGTTTAATTCTATTACTTTCTGCCTCTCTCTTATTCTTTTTCTTTCTCTCTCTCTGTGCTCGTTCTCTCACCCATCAGCATTATCAGAATCGTGCGCCGGACAAATCGGCGCACGCTCAATATACTTATTGATACATAACGTGATGTTATCACGAATACTATCAAAATTTTTATGTCTATGCCGTCCCCGTCAGCGGCCGCAGCCGTGACTTCACTGTAAAGTGAAAGTGCAACAAACTCTTACTTCGCATAAAAAGGCTAGCTTCACAGAATGTAGCTATATAGGAACCCGGCAAGCTTTGTATGTATAGGTTCAGCAAATTATGTTTCTCACTAATAAAGAAGTGTAGGACAAAACTGAATGTCATTCTCGTTAGCCTTTAATCAGGCACATCTCACAGGCCATAGTCGTGCGCAGGGTTCCCCATCAGGGGGGGTGAAGGTTCATCGCAGCGCACCCCCCCTAGAAAGTCAATGTACGTGGCAGATTTTGCACCCCTCCCGCTTAGGTGACTATGTGGATCAATGTATGTGGCAGATTTTGGGCCCCCCTCCTAGAAGACTAGGGGGGGGGGGGGGCCGCCCCCTGTGCGCACGTCTATGATCCATGCAACAGCAGGCGTCACAGAACGATTTCGGCGGGAATATTTAGAACGTTTAGTACACTTTTAGAGGCTTAGTGATAAAAGAGGAAAACTGTGAAGCACCCGTTTATGGCATAAAGACACATGTTTAAAGGGGAAGATCCTCCGCCACCTTGTAGGCTTTCCCAGAACTGATTTGCAATGCTTAGCAATATACAGCATGTAATGCACTTACAAGTTTCTACTGGTCCAGGAAAGCCAGCAGAGCAATCCGGGAGCTGCGACACGGCAGGACTTTGTTCCTCCGGTGGTTCTGCAAATTACTGGTGTTTTTAGAGTTATGGTTTGCCATTTAAAATAAGTTATGTGAAGAACAACACGAGGACGATGTGGTGCAGTAGTGGGTAAGGGGGAAGACGAAGTGTAATAAACATGGAGCTTTGTACAAACATCATGTCTCCTGCGTTAAAAATATATTCTCGAGATGCTCGGGTTCCGCAGGCACCTTATTGTATAATAAAATCCGCATCTGTATGTTCGTGGTTTCATACTGCATCTGCATGTTCATGGTCTCATGGTTGTAGCCTTAGAAAAGTCGCTTGTTCATATAATTCGCCATAACTTGTTTGAAAGGAAAGGTGGAATATTTAGTGACCTACTGTGCCAAACAACCAATATTCGTGAGTTCATCTGTACTGCAGCAATCTATGCGCGCTTTTTTTTAGTTGACCCTGTTTGTTTTCGCAAAAAAATATTTTAAATACCATGTACGAACCTTGATCCCCCCTTGCGGCTGACGTTGTACAGCTTTCAGACATCATGTCCGCAGTCGTCACAATTGGCGTCTCTGAAAAGTATGAAGAAATAACCAATGACAATGACTGTTTCCGTAAAGCAAAACGAGAGAACTTTCGTAAGAAGCTTTATGCTTTAAGTAATGCACAGACGCTTGAATGCGTATATTCGTTGCAGTGCGAATACCTAGCACTTCGCCACTTGACAGTGAACAGAGCAGTGCCCTTTTGTCCTGAGTTCGTATTCTACCCTATGTATTCCGCTTAGCAAAACAGTTAAACGGCACATCTGCTACGAGCAAGCGCTCATAAGGCACCGCGCACTTCTTGGATCAGTGTAGCGGTATCGGTGGTTATAGGACAACCACGAAGAGCCTACCGGGTTTTGAAAAGGTATTCCCTGAAATAAACAGAAATTAACGCATACGCGAGTACCTCTAGTATTGAATTAATTCATGTGATGATAGATAACCGTAGCAACTCCAGATGGCTAGGTGCTAATCATTATTTCATTTCATTGTGAACTGAAGGAAAATCACATCAATGAACAGAGTGGTCCACACTGAAAGATTGATCGTTGCAAGCCGACACATAGTGTTAAGCACAATATTCTGGAACAGCCTCTTTCAAAAAGGTAGCGCTGCACAGTGAATAAAGAGAATGTACCATGTGCGAACCTTATTCGTTAGGAGATACTGAAACTACAGATGAAAGAATTGCAAGTGATACTAATTGTGTCCCTGATGCGTCTTCAACGAGAAGGGTGAGCAAGAGGCCCTTCTATTAGGCTTACTACTGTACAAGAAAACGAAAAATGGAATAGGTGCTCTTTGTTATTAGCACACGGCACGCACTCGTACATTAACCGTGTTGATGAAGCGAACAGTTATGAGACCATACTCGCCACTCTGGAATGTTATTTTTGATGTTTTCTGTTACAGTACATTGTGCTTAGACGACCTTGTACTGGCAATATAAAGGGCAAAACTGCTCCTTTTTAAGGCGACAAGAAGTACTTAAATGTAAGCAGTGAGTTATTTATTTAAAACAGTAGAGAGACAGTCTCTGTATTGGAAAAACACAGACTTGCCGGCGTGTATACATCTCCTGCGGCTTGCTGTTCTGTGTAGGCAAGGAAAGTGGGATCAAAAGATTTACAGATAACACAGTAGCTCCTATATAGCGTCCGTTAATCATCATACTAAGTAACTAAAGTCTGCAAAGGCAAAAAATAAAATAAAATAAATGTGTGACCAGAAGCCGACATGACATACCACGTGTGCTGTCTACAAGAGGCGCTGATGCTTCACTGGCGGCCGGTACTGCTGGGGAGCTGGCACTGCCTGTAAAAAATAACTCGGTAAGTACTTGTGTTGCTTACGTGGCGCAAGCTGAATCTTTACCTTCAGACACAACACGCGCTCTCCATTTATGAGGACGAGTAGTAGGCACGGCTGTCTTGGAAAGCCTGCTTTGTTGGGGCTCCCAGAAACTGTCAGGGCTGAAATGTGCACTGCACACTCGGTAGCCCTTATTTAACTTGTCCCCACTTTTACCAGCAAGTTCGGGGCGTTTAGTGTAGCGGACCTGTAAAGTGTAAAGCGTTTAGTGTAACCTGCGACCTGTAAAGTCTATTGTCAACGTAAATGCTTTGAGCACGGACCTAAATAACGGCAAAGCCCTAAACGTGAAGTTCCTTACAAGGGGGCCTCACTTTAAGGCTGGAATTTTCTTCACTATTTTATCTCGCTTTGTATTCGTATTTTGCATTGTAGCACTGTCATGTTCTTTTGTACATTATTCGCTGCACTTACAAGAAATTATTACGAGTACTTTCTCGGAATCCGGCGAAGCTGTGGGCGGTATTAGAAATGAAAATACCAAGTAAATGACGCTACATCCGAATTTCGAGTGTGTTCAACGCGAAACTCACAGAATATCGAAGTCGAGGTTACTAATTCACAAGCCATTATTCATGGAATTCGACGAATGAAACAAACAGGCTTCGCGGCAAGACAATAACATCAAGTACCTTGAATCCCGTGGAATTCTGAAGAACTTGACGCCGGCATTTTTGGAGGTCTTTCCATTATTATTGCACCATACAACGCAGTAGTAGGACATTACTGATCTTGATGGCGCGTACCTGTTGAATGGAAGTATTGACAGTTAATATACGGGCGAATTTATGCATGGCAACACACACAATGCGTGCTTGTCCCTCACGCTTCTGTTCTACCTGACAAGCACATTGAAACAATGGTTGCCGTTGTTGTGATCATATATAGTTATCAAAGAAGACTTATCTCAAGACCATGGCGAGCCAGCATGCTTTTGTGCTTGTTCACGAGCAGGTCGTATAATACTGGTGGAAAGTTTGCACGTGAGCAATTCCTAAAGCTTCGTGTTTATGAAACTGTTTATTGCGACGCAGAACACCGTGACTGGAGCACCCGTACAGGAAGTTTCAAAGGACGAGCTCAGTACACGTGTTTCTGTCCAGTTGATTGACAATTTTTTTTTGTCGGATATCTCAATCGCACTAGTTTTTTTTGTCAATGGGAACAGCCACACGACAAGGGCCAAGGTAGCAAAATGCACCAAAGTAAAAGTAGCTCCCTCCAGTTACCTGCACTTTCCCCTTCGATTTTTTTCCGCTAACATTGTGCGCCTCCAGCACCAAAGCATTTCAAATAGTTCCACTTAAGCGAAGCTACACTCCCCTAGGGCGCACAGCTGACCCAGACGGGCTAAAAAACTTGGAGGACGCTCGAGCTTCGCCTTCAAGGGTAGAACACGTTAGCGTAACCGGGCCCCGTGCACTTCGCCTTCTCAATTGCTAGCCTAGCTTCAGTTCTCGGTGCATGCCTGAACCGTGCCGCAGGGAAACTAACGACTGTGCGCGTAACATTGGCCGTTTTAGGCTATCCTAGAATACCTACTGCAAGTATAGCTAAGTGCCCATTACGCCATAGTCATTCGTTTTGCGCATCAGCGAAGGGCCTGCGATGCATCCGTCACGAAACACGCGAACCTACGTAGTTGCTCACTAGGTTCATGCTTTTGCTGCTGATGATGAATAAATATGTCTGAGCGCTGGGTGGGCCCATAAAAGAGCCACTCTAGCGCAATTCACATGTTTCGACGCCTGGCGCGATTCTGTGCTTCTGCCACGCAATATTACATGCGTTAGGGAGACTCCTCCAAATACATGACATTCAAATAGCGTTTTAAATACGAAGCATTTCTTAGCGAACCTCTGGCACTTTGAGCGTTTCTATCTACGTATCTATCTATCTCTCTATCTATCTATCTATCCATCTAGCCGCCTACGTCTGGGTGTTCCCTAAGATCGCCTCCTCAAATTTTTGTAGACCAAAATTTCCATGGGAGAGTAAGAGGATTTGACGAATATGATTGCCGGGTCGTGAGACGAATAACGTTAAAATCCAGTCGCATACGTCGTCCAACCCTTTCCACTAGACACGTGTGGCACACATCCGTTTACCACGGGCCGCGGTGTACGGGTATGCGCCACAGGTGATTGACAGTTTATATCTACCCAGGACTTAGTCTTTTAGGCTTGTCTGATGGCTAAGCCTTGCCTTTTAGATGCGAAGTATCTTAAGGTGGAGCTCAATCCGGTGGTGGTGGTGGTGGTGGCGGTGGTGGTGGTGGTGTGCGGCGTGACCACCCTTACTGCGCATGCGCATACCCTCCCCCTTCCCCTCTCCACTTTCCCTCTCCCATCCCCCTCTCCACTCTCCCCTACCCCTCCCCACTTTCCCTCTCCCCTTCCCCTCTCCCATACCCCTCTCCCCTCCCCCTTTCCACTCTTCCTCTGAAACGCGGGCTAGACATGCCGAAATTCTCTCCTGCGCAACGCCGCGATGAGCTCGAGCGCATGCGCGTCCCCTCCCTCCTCTCCTACGCTGCGTCCCTCTCGCCCGCCTGCAGACTGCGTTCCCTGCTCGCCCTGTGAGAATTAACGGCCAGGCTAGATGGAAGATACGACGCGCGTAGCGTCCCTCTTCGCGTTCCACGACGCGAGGTCGTGGAACGGAACGCGATCAACGGAACGCGATCGTGCAAGTGCTCCGGCTTCGCATCGCCTCATGGTCCCCTTTAGCGGGAGATGGTGTATTTTTTTTTTATTAGTGGACCCGGACGGGGGTTCGTTTATTTTTTAATAAAGTTGTTCTCTCTCTCTCTCTACCCAGGAACGGCGAGAACAGACACTGGTAACTTAAATGCTAGAGCGTTAGGGAAAACCAACATCGACAGCGTTGACTCAACGAATGGAATGAATGAAAATTAGGATCACAGCCGGAATCGAACCCAAGCATTCTGCGTGGCAATCAGGTATTCTACCACTGAGCCACGCCAGGTCTATAAACTGGTTTGAAAAAAAACAGCCTACGCAGGCGTACTATCGGTGCAACATCAATTGTGGTTGTGGTGCTGGCTATCTAATTTTACAAGAAAGCAATAAACACTACATGATACTCCTACGATGTGTACTCTTACGATACAGGCCTCATATCACATTACCGTCTGTGGTTACAGTGTTGGCTCCACTTTTATAGCGGTCTAATAAACATTACATTTGTATTCCTATGATTCAGCAAGCTATATTGAAGCATTGCTCGACCTCGGAGGAATACATTAACGAAAGTTACATATGATATCCACATCGCCGCACCGTAAAGTGCACTTCGTCCACCAGGACGACGCAGTGTCCTCTTCATTTGTTACGAGGCTGGGCGATGGCCTCATGCTGAGCGACGATGACGCCAGATTAATTGGCAGCCGCTTTCTAGACTAGGCTACGTAGGCCACATACGCCCAGGTAGTCTACGAATACGACAAACACCATCCACTGATGTTGGTCTGCGTAGCACTATCCAGGCCTACCAGCCTCGGCGGCCCATAACTCACCAACACGAAGGGTGGCTTCAGGTTCCGACATGTCGCCGCCTCTGTCGACAGACAATTTGTCTACAAAATGACCGAGGCATCCACGAATTCCACCACCTCTACTATACCACATACTTCACTACAGATGGACCCCTCGTCACCACGATCACGACCGGATCCTATAACAAGTCATGACCACCTGCTGGTGCTCTCTGATCACGGTGATGATGCCCTTGTTCAAGAACTGTAAAGAACTTCTTGCACACATGAACACGGGTTCGTGAAACGTGCGTGCGTTCTCGGGACACGTATTAGCACTACATATCAGCATACCGCTTCTGGTGTTGGTAATACCCACGTTGCCATTGGCAGCGTTACGCAACCATAAACAGCTGGTTATATAACACATATGCGGCTCTTCAACATATATATGTGTGCGTATAAAATTTATGCACAACTGATTTGTCGCTCACAATCAAAGACGCCGTCATCGGAATTTCTGCAAAACAAGCTCCTTGAGGCTATCGCGTTAGATTATTACGCGCCACCAAAGAATGATATGGCCAGTCGGCGGACGCCAAGGAGAGAAATCCTGCCGTGCGCAACGCGTGCAGCCGCTGCGGAAGCAGAATCGAGGAGAGGGAGGATAAACGTTGTCTACGCGTTCGGTTTGTATTCCCGACGATGATTAAGAGTGCGTGAAAGCGGCGCGGAGTGGAAAGTCTCACTGCTTTAAAATATTTTGACGTTTTAGGAGGCTTCTTAGCTGTGCGCCTCTCCGCCCCTCACCCTGTTTGTTTGCGTACGCAGCACAGAGGAGGAAGTCACGTGTCATCCATTGGCTATTACATATCACGCCACAAAGTCGCACGGTCCTGCGGCCAATTACAACACACGCCGCGGCCGTTCGGATCTCCTGGGCTTGCTTGAACCCCACTGAGCGTCGGCGGTGTCGGCTAGTTTGACTCGGTTGTGCCAGCGGTTAGCAGAAGCGCGGTGCTTTTGTCTCGTGTGGTCGCGGCCCGACGAGAACAACACTTGATTTACTCGGTGGCTACTTCTGCGCTCTGCATCGCCCGCTTCGCTATGCTGTTTCCGCGAGAGAACCGTGTGGAGTGCAGTGTGAGATGTGGTAATGTGCGTCCGTTTTTTCTGTGTTCAAGGTGTATTTGTCACTGTATGGTGTTATGCGCTGGAGCTGAAGCATCGGCCATCTTGAATTGTCTGTTCCTGCTTTCGTATGCTTGTTCTGGCCGCACAAGGAGTTGCCTGCAGACGTTATTTTATCGGGCAGTATGAAACCTGCTATGATTTCTGACCTGTTCTCAGTTGAATGAATCAAGGAAGACGAACGCGGAGCTTGGGGTATGAGCAAGGAGGTTTAAATAAAACTTGCTGGATTGGAGGCCGCCTATACCTACCAATGGGCCGCAGTGAAGCCGCGCCGCGCGCGCGGCGGCCATCTTGCCATAGGCAAGAAACGGGAGCCAAAGCGCGCCCGCCGCGCTGACCGCGTCTTTCCGCCGTGGTTTTTAATGGTTATAATGGCGAACATTAAAAAAGTTGTCAAGAATAAGAAGCGAAATCGCAGATTAGAATGCGGTCAGTTTTATTAGATGTGAAGCATCTTATAGCGGAGTTCAATCCGGTGGTGGTGGTGGTGGTGGTGGTGTGCGGCGTGACCACCCTTACTGCGCATGCGCATACCCTCTCCACACACCTCCTCTCCACTCCTCCTCTCCACTCCCCCTCTCCCATCTCCACTCCTCCTCTCCCCACCTTCTCTCCACTTTCCCTCTCCCGTTTCCCCTCTCTCCTCTCCCCTCTCCAATCTTTGAAACGCAGGCTAGACATGCCGAAATTCTCTACTGCGCAACGCCGCGATGAGCACCAGGGCATGTGCGTACCCTCCCCCTCTCTCTCCTCTCCTACGCTGCCGCCCTCTCGCGCGCCTGTCGACCGCGTTCCCCGCTCGGCCTGTGAGAATTAACGGCCAGGCTAGAGAGAAGACAAGACGCGCGTAGCGTTCCTCTTCGCGTTGCAAGACGCGAGGTCGGTAGCATGCCCAGCGAACGCCAACGGAACGCGATCGTGCAAGTGCTCCGGCTTCGCATCGCCTCATGGTCCCCGTTAGCGGGAAAAGGTGCAATTTTCTGTTTCTTTTGGCGTTTAATATTTCCTTGCAAGCATGCACACCGAAGGGCCTGTATCACTGTTTTTTTAAATGCGAAGCATTTCTTAGCGAACCTCTGGCACTTTGGGCGTTTCTATTTACGTATCTATCTATCTATCTATCTATCTTGCCGCCTACGTCTGGGTGCTCTCATGATCGCCTCCTTTAACTTGGTGTAGACCAAAGTTTGCATGGGAGGGTAAGAGGATTTGACGAATATGATTGCTGGGTCATGACATGAATAACGTCAAAATCCTGCCGCGTACGTTGTCAAACCCTTTCCACTAGACACGTGTGGCACATGCCCGTTTACCACGGACCGCGGTGTACGGGTATGCGCCACAGGTGATTGACAGTTTATATCTACCCAGGAAGGGTGAGAACAGACATTGGTAACTTAAATGCTAGAGCGTTGAGGAAAACCAACAACGGCAGCGTTGACTCAACGAATGGAAATAATGAAAATTAGGATCCCAGCAGGAATCGAACCCAAGCATTCAGCGTGGCAGTCAGGTATTCTACCACTGAGCCACGCCAGGTCTGTAAAGTGGTTTGGAAAAACAGCCTACGCAGGCGTAATAACGGTGCAACGTCAATTGTGGCTGTGGTGCTGGCTATCTAATTTTACAAGAAAGCAATAAACACTGCATGATACTCCTACGATGTGTACTCCTACGATACAGGCGTCATATCAGATTAATGTCTGTAGTTCGAGTGTTGGCTCCGCTTTTATAGCAGTCTAATAAACTATATGTTTGTATTTCTATTATTCAGCAAGCTATATTGAAGCATTGCTCGACCCCGGAGGAATACATCAACGAAAGTTATGTATGATATTCACATCATCGCACCGTAAAGTGCACTTAGACCGCCAGAACGACGCAGCATTTCTTACGATCTTCATTTCTTACGAGGCTGTGCGATGGCCTCATGCTGACCGAGGACGATACCAGATTGACTGACAGCCGCTTGGTAGACAAGGCTACGTAGGCCACTTACGCCCAGGTATAGTCTACGAATACGACAAACATGATCCACTGATGTTGGTCTACGTACCACTACCCAGGCCTACCAGCCTCGACGGCCTATACCTCACCAACGCGAAGGGTGGCTTCAGGTTCCGACACGTCGCCGGCTCCGTCGACAGACAATTTGTCGACACAATGACCAAGGCATCCACGAATTCCAACAGCTTTACTATACCACATACTTCACTACACATGGACCCCTCGTCACCACGATCACGACCGGATCCTATAACAATTCATGACCAGCTGCTGGTGCTCACTGATCACGGTGATGATGCCCTAGTTCAAGAACTGTCAAGAACTTCTTGCACACATGCACACGGGTTCGTGAAACATGCGTGCGTTTTCGGGACACGTATAAGCACTACATATCAGCTTACCGCTTCTGGTGTTCGTAATACCCACGTTGCCATTGGCAGCGTTACCCAACCGTAAACAACTGGTTATATAACACATATGAGGCTCTTCAACATATATATGTGTGTGCGTATAAAATTTATACATATCTTTAGCGTCATTTTATAACGTGTCGCTATGTAAAAAACTTACGCCACAGTCACCTACCCGCCGCATGCTTCGCATAATATCGACTCCCACGGTACGTGAGATCTGCCGATTTTTTAAAATAATTATCCTCGTAAGAGCAGACCTCACTTCTCGGCATTCATTTTCCTGTTTGTTTCGTTCGTCATGTGACGGAGTCTTATGCATATATGGAGTTCGGCCACTTTCTTTGAGCGGAATATAAATGTGGGTCCAAAGCACCACACTCGATATGCTCATCGAGAAGGATTAATATTCGTCAAGGCTTGAAAGCCATCTCTTTTCTCAAGACAAGCTCAAAATCTCCAAAAAGAATAATTTTCGCTTTGCATGGACGTGCTTCAAGGACATTCAGCTTGCAGTCGACATTATTTCAATAGATACAGCTTTTTCGATACTATTTCGTAGACTCGGTGGCTCTCTCTTACTCTGTCAATGAATCAATTAAAAACGCCCAAGTGGCATAAGTCATAGGTTTAAGCCAACGAGCATAGTCTGTCATCATGTATTCCAGTCCCAAAGTCCGCATATCAAACCGTTTAGTCGCCCACAATCGCAACATGTTTTCTCATTTGTCATCAACAATCAAAGTACAGTAGAGTTTTTGTGCGGCATTGGGCTAGCTTTTTCGAGACAGTGACTCATCTGCGAAGCCAGCATTTCCTTTGATGGAATTCTGTACACCGTTCTCGTATAGAGCGCTCTGCTGACAGTGCGCGATTAAACTTCGTGCGTACATACTCGTAAGCTGATGGAGAATAGAAGTGCAGCGTTAACGCAAATGGCCGCAGCCCGGATGGAATACGTGCCTTTCTGGTCTTTTCGTGCCCTAGGGGTTGCTGTATGTATGGGGGAAGGCTAAAGTGAACATCGCCCTGCCCTACTCAGAGAGAGATAAAAGCGAAGGAAAGGCAGGAAGGTTAACCAGGTTGTACCCGGTTTGCTACCCTACACGGGGGGAGGGGGAAGGGGAGGAAAAAGAATAGAGATAGCGAGGAGGAAAGAGGGAACAAGTAATACACACACATCAGTGTTCACCGCATAGACACAGACAGTCACAACGGAGAAATATTTGACATCGGTTCCTCAGCGAGATGTTAAAAAAAGGCTTACAAGGACTGGCTCCAAGGAATCGAGAACTTGCAGAGCGCATTGTGCTGACGGAGTTGTCATTCCGTTGAGGAGAGTGCGCATCGTGGTCATGAGAGACCTCAACACTGCGATGACTTGTAGGTTCTTGTCGTTGCAATCATCTGTGGACGATGAAGCACACTGCGGGGCATTCTGCATCGGCTCTTTATGAGTGCGCAGTGGTGGCAGCGAGGGCCACGCGACATCCGCCGCCGCTTTCAAAGCTTCTGCGTCTTTCCGGCTCTCCAATTGTGATGCATTGGGCGGTGGTGGTGGCGGCAGTGGTGGTAGCTGTCGCTTAAGGGAAGTCTGATGATCTGTCGGAGTAGGAGATCGCGTTGTCCGTCCAGATTGAGTAGCAGTAGTTTTAGACCTTCGTCGTCGACGTGAGCGTCGTTGTCTATTTCTCACCACATCAGCAGCCTGTTTGTGCGTCGAGCCGTCCCGTACCATCTGTTTCATGACGCTCCATTCTTTTTTCACAAATGGACAGTCCCTTGATGAGGCTTCGTGTGATCCATGGCAGTTGGTACATTTCAGGGCAGTTGCTCGGCAGGATTCCGCATTGTGTGGCTCTGCACAGCGGGGGCAAATCGCCACGTTCCTGCAAACTCCGCTGACATGGCCCATTTTTTGACATTTACGGCACTGGAGTGGTCGTGGTGTAAAAGGCCGGACCACGTGACGAAAGTGTCCCACCTTCACGTGGGATGGCAATATGTCACCTTTGAAGACAATCTTTACGCAACGCGAGTTGCCAAGACGTGAGACTTGGACGATGTTGCTATGGTCACTAACTTCCTTGATGAGCATTGAAAGGTCGCCACAAGGAATGGAGATGTCGACATCGTATATTACAACTCCCACCATGTCCTTGTTAAGTGGAAGGTGAGCTCGAACCTTGATACCGTCGAAGTCCGTGACCCTGGTCAGAGCAAGCAGAGATGCCTGGTGTATAACGTCGATAGCCAAGACATTCTTGCGGGGGTTGACTCGAACATCCTTGATTTCATTTGTAGCCAGAGACTCGAGTTTCCTCGAGATGGTCTGCCGATTCAAGTGTCTCAGACTGTCCGATGGCGAAACAGGCACAAATAAGACGGTGTAGTTCATTGAAGCCTCCTTCGGCTTCACAGTAGATGCGGTTGAAGCTGGTGAAGCACCCATAGATCGTCGTTTTGGTTTACGAGTGTAAACAGGCGTGAATTCATCGTCGGAATCGTCACTGCTTGCCGAATACAGTTCGGTGGACTCACTGTCGGCGTCGCTGAGTTCGCTGTTCCGTTTCCTCGAGGGGCCCGCCGACGGCGGAGGCATGCCTGGAGGGTGTCAAGGCCAGTCTACTTCCAGTGTAGCCAAATAAAATACCGATGGCTACGCGAGGAACATGAAAAATCACCAAAAACTGTCACCCGGTAAACCAAGCGCTGTGCAAGACGCACACTTCGTCGTCGTCCTGCCCTACTCAGACATGAGCTTTTGATCCTTGAGCTCCTTTATTATCGCTTGAGGATCGAGCGTCGCTCTTTTCGGTTAGTGTGCAATTTTTCTGCTGCAGAATTTTCATCTTGAGCTGTTTTATGTCTTCTTGGGAAAGATGCATTTCTTCGTAATGCTGCTGTATAGGTGATGCAACTGTCACATCTTCAACAACTTTTTTTCAATTTGAACGCATCTAACGGCCGGAGTACCCCTGCGCGATCGGTTAGGTCGCTTTATTTGCAGCTGGAAAGAGCACTGCACAGTTCAGACCTGCTGGTTTTACTCGATCGCTGCACTGCATAAAGCAAATACAAATAAACGAAAAAAATGCACGAATGTAAGAAAAAACAGGTCCTTGTATATTGCCCAAATGACGTTACTTAACCTCGTAGTTGCGAGCTACCCTTTTATAGCACGAACAGGGCAACCGATAACGAAATATCGCCTATTTATATAATTTCAATGAATACCAAGCGGTGCGTTATTTTCCTATTCGCGCTCCGCACAAGTGGTATCAACAAGCACAAGAATGTGTATCACTGTTTTTTCCAAGTGTTTTACAAATGCGTCAAGCACAGCTAGTCGAAGAACTCCCACGTCGCAGCCTAGTCCGGTCGAAACAATTTGGCAATAAGTGCCTCTAACATATGCGATCTTCGTCTTTTGGCTTCCAGACTACAGTCAAACAGTCTGCCCCGACGTGCTTCGAACATTTGAGTCCTTACGAAACCGGTTAGGAAAAAAGAATGACCGTCAGATGTGAAATTAGAGACAGATTGCGGGCTGTCAGCATATGTTCCGGCATATAGAGAAGTTTTCATCGAGCTCGAAATGTTCTGCTTACAACTGAAATTTCATCCCAGAGTACCTTTTCGCTCGATTTATACAGCCGTACGCAACGCACAATGTATCCAACAACGTCCGGACGCCACCACGCCAGAGAACAGCTAGAACATCTATGCGGCCGCTGCAGCATGCGTTGCGGAAGGCGCGCTTTCTTCCTATGGCAAGATGGCGGCGCGCGGCTTCAGCTGAGGGGCGCCTCCTCCACTCCACCAAATTTTATTTTAACCTCCTTGGGTATGAGCAGCCTTCCGTAATTTGAATGGGTGTGCTGTGCCGTCGATTACCGAGCTCGGAGGCCAACCTGTGAGTATTCCAACTTGAACGCACCCACACGGGCTCATTCAGATTTGCGGTTTGGTAAAAAACTAAAGGGGGGGGGTGATTGCACAATTCGATCGACGTTTTTATCACGTTGCGTGTCGTCATTTTCTCTTTGCTCCTACTTTTGCGGACGCTACGGCGGTAAAATGCTGGAGGCACAACCTATTTCACCGCTGCCATGTTAGAAGCGTGAACTGTTGGGCTAGTTGGTGAAACAAATTTTGGTTTTTAAGAGCGAAAACTAGATGATGGCACCACATCGACGAAACCGAAGTCAGACAGGAAAGACGCTCAGCGACTTTTCTGTCTGACCGGTTTCGTCGAGGCATCATCTTGTTTTCGATCTTACAAACTACGATGCTACAAAACAGACGATGCGTCGTCTGTTTTCGCTCTTACGATCTTAAAAATTCTCTGAGAGTGAGGGTCCTGTCGTTTTCACACATGAACTCTATGTCGAGGCGGAAATACTTTCTCGGAGCTAAAATGAGGTTGACGCGACAAATAACAAAAACTCGCTAATTACCTTTAGAATTATTAACTTTGGGGTCATTGTTTATATTACGAACTTGTAGTGCATGATGTACGGCATACCCATCTTTTAGAAACCACAAAAGTCGCACGTAGTTCGAGAAGTTAGATAGAGCGAATTTATTAGAAGGCAGAGAGGTCGGCCTGAGCTTGAGCGCCTGCTACTCTGCACAGGGGAAAAGGGGAAGGGGGAAAAAGAGTAATGAAGATGATGATGGGGACAGGAAGAGGTAATTCGTATGTACATCAACCACTTAGCACAATGGTCTTCTTAAAGTCTATTGTCAAGTCCTGTACTGAGAAATTCTATAAATGCCCTTGTAGCAGTCGTTGATGCTGTCTGGTCGGACATCGCGGACAATAGAATTAGCAGGGATGCAACAGCTGCGCCAATTGCGCCATTTTGATGCAATTTGGTATTTCTGCGCCGAGCTGCGCCAGAACCGCAATATTTGTCGAAATTGTGCCACGATGCGCCAAAACGCCCTAGGTAACCGCAAATTTTTTCAGTTGCGCTAGTTTTAGCGGGGAACGAAGCCCGCATTGGCGACCTAGATTTGGGAGGGGCACCTTCATCCAATCCAATCGATTCCCGTGGCGATTGACTCAACCAAGATGTTAACCTGTTCTGGCGTGTTTGCTGGTGGGCCTAAATGAAGTTTTTACTGCTGGTTCAAACGCTGCTGTACCGGGCCATTTAACATTAGCAAAAGTGAGCGCCCATTTAATGTGGAAGCGCCGCGTAAAGAAAATTAACTGACAAACGTGCCGTTTGACACGTGCTGCAAATCTTTGTGGGGGCCGCGGAGCTCATGGGGGCCGTAAGATGCGCCCAGCATGGCCGCTTGGCCTAACGGCTAAGAAATGGCAAAATTACGATCTTGCTCGGAAAAAACGCGTCGGGGGCGTTCCTTGAGGCTTTAGGAAGGCGAGGCCAATAGGAAATCGAGTGAGAAAAGCAGAATTATCCGACCTTTCGGCAGCCGAAGCAGGAGCCGGCACGACAGGCAACCGCACAGTGTCATGAGCGCTCGTGACACTGTGCGGTCAAACTCCCCGCCCCAGCCTCAAACACTTCGCCCCCTGCATAGAAAAATAACATAAAATAATATGCGGCAAGCCCGCTCCTACGTGAAGCAATAGCAGGCGTAAAACCAATCAAACATAAAAGAAAAGGGGTAAAAGGAACCCAAAGCGCAGATTTAGAGGGAAAAAGCCAATTGGAAAAATAAAGGGTGGGCACGGTAACGCGTAATGGTCCTAAGGTGGTGGCTCAGCGAGCACACAAAACACTCGCATAGGCCGTTTATTATATACATGGTAATAAGATGAGAAAGTCGAGGCGAATGATGGACGTTCCGTGGTACCCATGAGGGATCCGTGTGCCTTGAACCATGACCGTGAGGTGGGACACGTGAACACAAGGTGATGAAGAGGACGATGTGTCTGAAAAACTACAAGGAAAATTAATAAGCACACAGGACATGAGGCCTGGAACGTGAGCACCACGGTCCAGCCCTCATGGAATGAAAAGCACGAGCACGCGAGCAAAAGTCGACCTAGTCGGCGACCCCTTCACATGCAATGACGAGAGCATACGTAACGTTAGTGAAAATGTACATGTGGTGAAGGATGAACGATGATATGGTGAGCGAAGGAAAAATCGGAAAGGGGGAAGACAAATAGAGATGGATCAGTCAAGGACAGCGTAAAGTGCTCCCGGTAGCAGTCGTGCCCGCTCCGACTAGTGACGTAATGGGAAAGCTAGAGCGCAGGCGAGAGGCTGCCACCAGAGCTCAAAGGACTTGCCCATCAGCAAAGGGACGTCTCTTGAAGGCAGCAACGTGGTGTTGATAGATATCAGGACAAAGTGGGAAGAGTGAGGTGGTGTAATGGCAGTACAGGCTGCACATAGAGAGCATGCAAGGAAGCACCGGAGTACCAAGGAGGTAACTCATTCAGACAAGTAAGGCATGCCAGAGTCCTTCCACACTCACTATGTGAGGGAAGACACAGAGAGGTAGGTGAGCGGTATCCGGCCGCCTTCCCAGCCACTGGAATGTGGACCAGCCACGGATTCAAGGTCCTATTGCATTTGCGAATGCACGGAATGTATGGGAACCGCGAGAGAACCCGCCCAAGACACTGGGCTGTGTGGCCGCCACGCCACCAAACGGCCGGACAAATTTAAAGAAAAGACCGCTTCATACAATAGAGCATCACTGAGTATGATGCAAAATGCCATGGCCCAACGGACCAGGGCGACATGCAGAAAGTGCATAGGTGGCATCAGACTCACGCCTGAGTCATGCAGGTAAGCATGCAGCATCTGCGTATGATGTGTAAAAAGACCCAGTCATGTTTGATCTGTATCAGGCTGAGGGCTGGCATAGTCCGGCAGCAGCCGATCCACTAAGCGCTCCAAGCGTATAAGAATAGCGCGATTGCGCTTGTGGTCAAAATGGTCGGGAGGTCATCGACCGTTAGCGCTCGAGAAGTGTCTGAGCGGGCACGAGTGGCCGCCAAGGGCGCAGTGGCAGGACAGTCGTTTAGATAGTGCATAATAGTGTTACACTGTGTGCCGCAAGGACAGAGTGAGTTGGGAGCCAATTTAAAACGATGTAAATAAGGAAATCTCCCATGGGCTGTTATTATGCGAGTGATGAAACGATGAGGTGGAAAGTATGGTGGTATTTTCTCTACATTGGGGACCCAATTAAATAAAGCTGCGTCTGAATGATTTCGCAGCCAATCGTTGTACCAATACCGGTACATCTGGTTGTAAAATTTTGTTCGAATTGATTTAATAGAGAGTACCGAGTAACGAACTATGCCAAATTTGCTCGCCGACGCGGCAGCGGCGTCTGCGAGGTCGTTGCCGTCTATGTCACTGTGACCACGCACGTGGAAAAGGGACACCGACATTCGAGATTTCAGCTTTGTGAGATCCCTCACTATGCGAGCTACGCGTGCGTCGGATGCCTTAGGCTTGGATATTGCCTGTAAAAGTGACAGACAATCAGTATAAATGTGTACAGGTATAGAGGTGGTCAGCGTGGAGAGGAAGATAAGCGATTCTTGAAACGCGATTACCTCAGCGCAATATGCGCTGCTTGCGCTAAGGACTTTATATCGCCTAACTCGCACGATTTGTTGCCGTGGGCCCAACACAACGTAGGCAGCTCCAGCAACGTGAGATGTGAAGGACCCATCGGTATAATTATGCCATGCCCGAGCCGTAGTTGATGTGTGAACGTCGGCGCGAGTGAGACGCGAAAACGTGTGGGAGTATGAGCGGTCTGCTGCATGATCAAGCCAAACATCTCGGGCATAACGCCAGTCGGTTGGTAATAATTGGGACCGTAACAAGTCGGTTGGCGCATGATAAAGAGAGAAAATTCCGCACATACACGCTCCATTTCTAGTTCTATTGGCGGTGCCTTAAGGAGCACTTGCAGAGCAGCAGTACGGGTTGTTCTATAGGCCCCCGTGAGGGCAACGAGCGGTAGCCGGTGCGCCGATACCAACTTTTCGCTGAGGACAGAATCGGGAGGGTCTGTCCACCAGACTGGAGCCGCATATGTGATAGACGGGAGAACCACCTGTTTATAAAGCATTCTCGCAGGTTTGCCTGTACCAGTATATTGTATTTGAAAATAGTTCGAAATTTTAGGAACTAAGTTTTCTAACTTTTGCCGGATGTGCTCAACATGCTCTTTAAACCCTAATCTAGAATTTTGGTACGCTGACGACTACCTTTGCCTCCCTAGCCCATATCGCTACTCTGCTCAATGCATCAGCAGCGAGCTCTTCTAAACGCGCCTTTGTATGTGCGGAGATGAGCAATACCGTGTCATCAGCGTATGCCTGAATAGACACCTGACTAGGCATCCGCGTTTGTAAGAGCCCACTGATCACGAGGTTCCATAAAAGAGGGCTGATCGGCGAGCCCTGGGGGCTGCCCAAAGTTGGTGTCTCGTGCACCTGTGAAACGTTTGACTGGAAGACGACTTTTCGTTCCGTGAGAAAGGACTTGAGTAGGTAGAAGACATTTTGTGGACATCCGTGGCGCTGAAAACCCAAGACCAAAGGGTTCCACACAGAATCAAAGGCGCCTTTGAAATCTAAAGATACAAGTAATGCCGGTATCTTGGACGATTTGAACCTCTGTAACTGTTGCTTTAAGGCGTAAAGGGCCATCACCGCACTTCTGCCACTTGTAAATCCGAACTGGTTGTTTTGTATAAGATTATTATTGTGCAGAAAAAAATAAAGACGCGAATTTAACAAACGTTCTAAAATTTTGCCAAATAACGAATTCATTACTATCGGTCTATAAGACGACGTGTCCTCAGGATTACGTCCTGGCTTCGGAATGAAGATAATTTTGCCGGATTTCCAAACAGAAGGAAAATGTCCTAATCGAAGTGCCGAATTGAAAATGAACAAGTAAAAATTAGGATGGAATTCAAAAAGAGATTTTATTGTTGATCGGGGTAATCCGTCAAGTCCGGGAGCCGAGTTCGGTTTACAGAGTGACAGAGCATGCCGAATCTCATGGACGGTAAAAGGCCGATCTTTCAGTTGAGACACGGCATTAGCTGATGCTATTTATCGCATTATTTTATGCATGTCCTCATCGTTATTAAAATTGTCTTTGGAGACCTGTGTGCACAATAGTTATTGTGCAGACTCCAATACGCTAGAGGTAAGTGTACCGTCCTGTTTCCTGATGGGAGGCAGTTGAACGGGCGATCGGAGCTTGTTGAAAGCTATTTTGTAAGCTTTACCAAACGTGGAGAATTTGGTGCAGTTCGTGCAAAATCTCAAGAGAGGCATCCTGGGCCAATCTAATATTATTTCTGTACGTCGTTCCGTTCTAGCGGACGAGAATAGTTGCCTCAGACTCTCTCGCATCTCCGGCTCTCTCGCACGCTGATATGCCCTACGGAGACTGCGGACCCGTTTCCGTTCCACTTCGAGGTCGCGCGTCCACCATGTGTTAGCGTAGGTTATCCCGAACTAAAGTGTTATATAATTCATAAAACTTGTTGAGAATAATATCTAAGGCTGCCCCCGATTGTAAGACTGCCCCGACGACCTGCTGAAACCAGTTACTAGACTTCAAAGCCGCCAAAACGTTTGCTCTACCCTGAAAGGTAAGCTTTCTTATCGTGACGGTTGACCTGTCGGCAAAGGAGAAAGTTAGCAATCTGTGGTCGCTGAACATGTACCCATCTAACACCTCCCACCTGTATCAGTCTGCGATCATGGAGCTACTTGCAGCCACTACATCTATCCAACTGGCGGAGTACTCTGTTTCGAAGGTAGGTAGTGACGAAGGGTCATTCAAAACTGATAGTGAATGCTGAGTAAGCAACTGAACAAGGGCAGTGCCCCTCGTATCAGGCGGAAGGCGCCCCCAAAGCGTGCTTTTTGCGTTAAAGTCTCCAGCAATTATAATGTATTCTCTCCGCGCAATTGTTATAGAATTGGAGACTAAATCCAAATAGGCCTGACTGGCTACCCAGGCGGCGCTGCGAAAACGGTGCTAAAAAGCGCCCCCTACGATAAGTTCTTTGGTTTCGAGTAGTCAGACTGGCGGCCGCATGCAGCACTAAGCTCAGATGCGCAATGGAGCCGCCGCTGGCGGTTGTGCGGTTGTGCTGCCCTTTGCATCTCGGCCGATTTCTGGCGTGGCTGAGTTCTTCAGGCCAAACAGTCTGCGTAAACGCAAGAAGCTCGTCAACGTCAAGTATGTTTACGACGTGCAGGAGATTGAAGGAACCATTTCGGCGCGCTGCAACTCGCAAGTGCATCGAATCCCATACGACGTTGAACTCGAGTTAAGTTTTACGAGGCATGCTCGCGCGATTAACGACACTGCATAAACGAAAAGATTGCTGTTAAAAAGCCGAAATGATTTGCATTACACGACGAAACGGAATCAAGAAAGGTCCAGTGACGAAGGCTAGCCGTCGGCGACCCGAATGAGCCCATTCGCGCCGTGTGCCGTTTTCTGCCGCATTCAGTCGCAAACACACTTTTTCCCCATGCACGGTCGTAACTTTCAACATTTGCTTCTAGGGAATTCGTCATATTATGCCAGCGTGCGGTGGTGGACGAGAAGCGACGGCGCCCAATGTTTACAGCCGGCCGCTGGAAGCAGCCGGCTGTAAGCTGCCGGAAAAATCGTAGGCACATACGCAGGGTGACTCATGACATCGTTTTTCTCGTTTCCCACGAAATGCCGGCTGCATATCCTCGTGATCGCCGTCGGCAGCCACGGCGTGCCGTCTGGACTGCACACAGGGAATATATACATATATAAACGTGTGCACGCGCGTACGAAAAGTAATCAGCACGTTACGTTGCAAACCACGTTTTGCTCGCGTACTCACTTCACGCGTCGGACGGCACGTATCCATCGGTTCCGTCGCTCCACTTCGTACGGCTTTCAGGGGAACCAGTAAAACCGCACATTAGGATCCTTACCCCCATGTTCGAGGCAATTAACCACGCAACAATAACGGCGGCGACCGCGCTTCGGGACCGCGCGCTGCTCAGAGCCGTCGCCCGGACGACCTGCTTTCGGCACGGTTTCTTGAAGCAGGGATGGTTCGTAAAACACGTCAGACTCTGCAGGCATAGCGGACAAGTTCCTGCGTACGTTTTAAGCACTTTTTGGGCCTGAAAACTAAGCGCAAAATTAAGTACAACGCTCAAAGCAACTGAGAACTGCGTAACTCGCCGATCGGCGCCCATTTTTGACTACCCAAGCAACTTCGGCGCACGCCACCAGACTCTGCCACAGTACTCAAAACTCCAGCGCGTCAGCCCTATAGGGATTGATATCATTGTGAGGGGGAGCATAGACCCCTACTAGCAAAAAGTCAACTGACGGTGACGTAACCCTCACCGCGATGACGTGAGTGTGTATGAGAATAGGAAACCAATCATACCCAGAAGGAATCCCAAAGACGATTATTTTCGGTTCTCTGGGAGCCGCAAACTTGAAATACGTGTTTGGGATCCCATGTACCTCGCCACGCCTCGTATGAGGTTCGCAGGCAATCGCGACGTCAATGTTAAGCCTTTCCATAACGTATACTAATCCCTGTGTAGCAGATTTCGAGCGGTCGAGGTTAGTTTGGATAAATTTAAGGGCTATTGCTGAAGTCATTTCAAAATTTTAAGACTATAATGAGTATGTGCCTGCGAAGAAAGGGGTAACTGGGAGACCAAACGCGTATGTGCCGGTAAAGGGAAAATCCCAATGGGTATGAGCCAGGGAGGTATTTGAAAATTTATTTTAAAAAATCCCGCCAGAGGGAACACGTAGCGCCATCTACTAATCAGCGCCAATATCTCGGAACAGCTCTCTGTCACTTTGCCCACCAGATGGGAGGAGGGTCGATTGGATACACGAATTGGGTATGCACCACTACTGATTGGGGTACAGCAGAAGATCCTGTCATGCGACCTCAAAACTGCAACATTTAGAGCCACTGGGAGAAAAAAGAGGTAATAACCTCGAAAATCCAATTGATGCGAAAAGAGTCCACGAGAATAAAGTGAATGTGATACTCAAAGTTGTCAGAGAAAGCGAGAGGGAAGAGCAATATAGAAAGAAGAATGAGCAGTGAAGAAATATTAGCAAAGAGGAAGAAGTGAGAGAGAAAATGCAAGGAACAAGCAAGCAAGCAAGCAAGCAAGCGCAAGTAGCTGCTGTGGCGGTGTTGGCTGAGTATTGAGTGGTTTATTTCTTTTGGTCTCTAGTCGCTTATCTGCTTTTGAATTTACCTCATTCTTCGGTGCCGATGTCGACAAGTTCACCTGGTCAGGCGCGATCCGCCTGGTCAGCGTCACTACCGTCTAATGAATTACCGCTAGATTCATTTTTCCGCAGTGGTGTCAGCAGCATTCCTGTTGCACTGGTGCCTACAAACGGAGGCTTCATCAGGCTCACTAATCCCCAGGCTGTCCAGAAGGAACTTAAAGCCACGTCAAACCATTTCCAGACCATCACCGATGTGCGTCAATTCGGACGAGGAGGCATAGTGTGTAGGTCACCGGACCAGACCTGTGTGCAGGATCTGCTTAAGTGTACCTCGTTTGCTTCAACCCCGGTGAGTGCTTTCATTCCGCCTCACCTTGCGTGTACCAAGGGCCTCGTACGGGGCGTCGACTCCAAGTTAAGTCCAGCTGAGACCCTAGACAGGCTTTCTGGAGCAGGCGTCATTTCCGTGTACCGATGCAGTCGCGTTGTTAACAACGAGAGGATCCCTACTGAATCTGTCATTGCGACATTTGTGGGCACAACATGCCCGTCAGAAATAAAGCTATGGCCTCTCATCTTTCGCGTAGAGCCCCTCGCTTCTCGTCCAATTCAATGCAAAAACTGCTGGAGGTTCGGCCACAGTGCAGGAGGATGCAAATCAAACATTCGTTGCCGCGCCTGCGGAGAGAGCCATTCTTCAAGCGAATGCTCCGCAACATCAGAAAAGTGTTGTCTCTGTGGCGGGAGTCACTCTGCCGACTACTCCGACTGCTCTGCTCGTGTTCAGGAAGTACGCGTGCTAGAAATCATTGACCGCCGCCGCTGTTCGCGAAGGGAAGCTATTGACATGGTTAAAGACAGGGCCTTCGGATATTCTGGTGTTGCAGCACGCCACATTTCAAGCCTAGATTCCAACCTATCACAGGCAATTGAGTCTGCTGTGGAGAAGGCAATGACTAAGGCTATGGATAAGCTAATATCCAACCTATCTGAATGTTTGATCCAAATCATTTCAAATCAGATGACGCAAGGAAGCCAGGTTCCTCCAGCACCTCAATCAACTATCACCATTGACACCACTGAACTACATAGCCTAGTGCTGGACAAACTTTCTACACCTGTAGATAAGGCTAAGCAGTCTGTATCACAAGTGCAATCAGACTGTTACACGCCTCAGCCAAGCACAAGTGATGCCACAGATATGGAAATTGAAGTTCGAGCTCATAAACGTACCAGATCTCCTATTTCTGCCGCTCTAAAGTCAAAAACTAAAAAGAGTGAATCGTCGCATACGAGCAAAGATAACAGCAAGGAAGGGGCAAGTGCCTCTGCGGTGCACCCAACACCATTGGCCAGTTGAGGGTACTTCAGTGGAACTGCCGATCTATATTCTCAGCCTCAACCGACTTAAATTACCTTTGTACCCAAATTAATCCTGATATTGTAATTCTCCAAGAAACTTGGCTTACACCGGATAAAAATTTCTATCTTCAAGGGTTTCGTTCTTTTCGATTAGATCGCCAAACACGTGGTGGTGGTTTAATGATTCTTGTATCAAGTAAAATATGTCATAGGGCGAAAATTTCTTTCAGAATGTTGGACTCTGAATGTGAAATTATAGCATTAGATTTGTGTCTTCCAGGTTACCACCCTTTTTCGATCATAAACTGCTATTTCCCCACCGGTGTGCAAAGTACGCGCCACCTTGACAGCGTTTTGACAGCCTGTAGAAAGGAAATTGTACTCACAGGAGACTTTAATTCACATCATTTGTCTTGGGGGCTAAGAACAGATTTATGTGGGAGGCGACTGTGGGAGTGGACTATTGACAAAAATCTCTCGTGTATGAATAAAGGGCAGGTAACTTTTGTTCGAGGTCAGGCTCGCTCAGTGTTAGATTTAACGTTTTGCACAAATGCAATTAATGTTTTGTCATGGTCCGTGGTTGATTCTGCCACTAACAGTGATCACCTTCCTGTAGTTTTTGATATTACTTGTCCAATAATAACTTTAGATCAGCCAGAACGCATATATGTCAATCATAAGAAATTTCAAAGCTGTCTGCGTTCGGCCCTTTCAAAACTTCATAATGCCAGTAGTCAGGAAATCGTGTCTAAGATTGGCTCAATACTAGACGGATCTCGGAAGAAATCAGAGTTCGTTATCCCATCGAGTAAACGATCCTCTTCTCGTTGGTGGAATGATGAATGTACGCGTGATTACAGAAGGCGAAAAGCTGCCTGGAAAAAGCTGCTCCATAATCAATGCCCAACAAATTGGAAAGACTATCAGTTTCTTGCTGGCGTATTTAAGCGCACTGTTAACCGCGCGAAAGAAGAATATGACAGTAGACATTACGATTACCTTTCCAAATCAAAAAATAAGCGGGCTTTGTTCGCATATCTTCGGACAAGAAAAGTACTACCAACGCCTTTAACATTAGAATCATGTATCTTGACTCCGCAAGAAATGAACACCTCACTGGAAGAGATAGCCAAAGGTTTAGAACGTCGATTTACTACTAATCTGTCGGCTATCCGCGACATGTCGGTATCTTCGCTTGAATTTCCGGAAATTTCTTTATATGAATTGAGTCAGAATGTACTATGTTTACCGAACACAGCTCCTGGACCAGATGGAATTACGAATTCAATGTTGAAAGTGTTACTTCAGGAATCGCCTAACGTTCTTTTAGAACTTGTGAATTATTCCTTAAAGAACGCATGGATACCGTTAGAATGGAAAGTTGCTAAAATTATATTGTTGCTTAAGAAACAAGATGGAGGGTATATTTTGGATAACATAAGGCCAATCGCCTTGACATCAAATCTAGTGAAATTGATTGAGAGAATTATCCATACTCGAATCAATGGTTTTATTGACGAGAGATCCATTCTAAGCCCCTGTCAAATTGGATTCAGGGCTGGTTGTTCAATTTGGAATGCTCATGTTGATTTAGAAAGTCGTATACACTTAGCAAGACTACGTAATCAATATGCGGCTTTAGTTACTTTAGACATCGCTAAAGCATATGATACTGTAGAACATGGTATTTTATTAGATCGATTGGAATATCTCAATTTTCCGGCATACATAGTAGCGTGGATTAGGAAATTCCTTATGGACAGGAAATTTTATTGTTTCAAACGCGGCTTTTCATCGAATACTCACACACAAACGAGAGGAGTACCGCAAGGCTCAGTGCTTTCCCCGGTGCTATTTAATATACTAATGAGCACCATTCCACGACACGAGGAAATAACAACGTATGTGTATGCTGACGATATCGCTTTCTTTGCAATGGCAGATAATATCCAGACATTATATGAACGGATGCAGAATTACCTTAATACCCTGGAGAACTGGCTCGATCACAATCACTTTCTGCTTAATCCGAGTAAATGTGCCCTGCTTGTTTTTCCACTGCAATTCCCTGTGCGCATCTCACTGAGTTATCATTATGAGGACATACCACAGGTGGAGTCTATTAAGTACCTTGGGGTAATTTATGATCCATTCCTTAACTGGCGACCCCACATCGAATATACTGCTGGAAAAGGTGCGCGTGCTGTTGGCATGTTGCGTAGGCTTAGCAACTACCGCACAGGTATGAGAAGAGACACACTAATAATGATTTATCGCATGTACGTTCGCCCTATTTTGGAATTTGGTTGCGTACTATTCTCTGGTGCTCCAGCTTACAAGATACGGCCGCTAATTCTTTTGGAAAGAGAGGCGCTACGCTTATGCCTCGGCCTCCCTAAAACGGTTTCTAACCATGTTTTGTATTTAGAATCGAGGGTTCCTTCCCTTCCATGCCGCTTTCGCCTTCTGACTGTTCAGACATTCTTAAGAATTTACGAGTCACCACTACGACAATCAGAAACAGCTTTTATTTCCAATCCGGAATTATTTTTTGGGGCTAGATGGCCGCGGTTTCACACACCACAAATTATATTTGTACAACGTTTACTGGACCCTTTGAATGTACGTATCTGCGATATAACCCCGACTCGTGATAATTCGGACCCTATTGATATTCAATTTGATGATATTTTTCCTAATAATGCAAAATTACTCCCCCATCATACTTTAGACGGTTTACTACAAGAACACCTGCAGAGCATTAGAACTAGCGTTATTATTGCTACAGATGCATCACAGTGTGACGAAAAGTCAGGTGTCGGTATATTTAGCCCGAATTTGGATTGGTCGTATTCCCTTCGACTACCCGATTTCATACCCGTTTTTGTGGCTGAATTTCTGGCAGTTGTGCTCGCATTGCGCAAGTTAAACTCGGCAATTAAATCTGCCGTTATAATTACAGATTCTCTATCTCTCTGTGCTGCACTTTCTGCTGGGGCTGAATCCTACGTAATAAAGGCGTTTCGTGCACTGGTACCCGCACATCTGAGAAAAGTTCGCTTAGTTTGGGTTCCTGGACACAAAGGGTTGTTCCTAAATGAAATTGCCGATTCTTTAGCGAAGTCGTCGATCAGTGGACCGATTTTACCGTATTTTCCAACATCCGCTTATGTGACGGCTGCGCGATTTCGCAGGCGTAGCATAATGGAAGCCTTTGCAGACACAGCACTGACAAGTTCCACAGAATATCGGCACTTATTATATCCTTGGCGGCGGTCATTTTGTCAAACCCGTAAACTAGAAGTGTCAATTACGAGACTGCGCTGTCGTTTACCGAAACTAAATTTCTATCAACACAGGTCTGCTCAGGCACCTTCTCCACTGTGCGCTTTCTGTGGTGAGCTAGAAACTATTGATCATTTCTTTCTGACCTGCAGGCGATATACTACAGCACGAAAAATCCTTTTGGAAACACCTTTACGTGCTATAGGATTGAATTTATCTGTGCCTGTGATTTTGTCTTTTGGAGCCTCTATTTCTGGGTTCTCCAATGCGAAGGTTTGCGTGGCTGTGCGGGATTACCTCAATGAAACCAATCGGTTAACTAGATAATCTATATTATTATCCTTGTGTGTCGAGACATGGATATATTTTTAAAGATTCGGCCATTGATTTTTTTTTTTATTTCATTATTACTATATATATTCATATTTGATCGAGCGCCAAAATTTTCTATCAAACTTGTAAAGTTTCTATTCTGTAACCTCCTTTCTAAAGTATTCTAACATGTTATAAAACCACTCACTTCTTGGCCAATCCCCCGCAGTGGGTGTGAGCCATAGTTGAAGGCAAACAAGAACAAGAACAAGGCGCAAAAGAAAATAAACCAAAAGAACGAATGGCGAGCGGATAAGAAAAAGAAGAAAATGGCACGAGCTGGCGCGACGCCTTCGCGCCAGCCCGCACTTTTTAAATTTAGAAAACTGGCTAGTTTTTAGGCGCCATAATCCGTCCTAGCATGGAGACGCGCAATCCTGTCCATTAAAATTGGACAGGACGCGTGACCAGCAGGATGGCCACCGGGCTCACGTGAAAATTGTCTGCAAGGTGCACAGCAAACCTCAGGGCTCGAAATGACTACCGCACATTCTTGTGCAGAATGGGATTGAGCACATTTGGTGCATACTACTTTAGTAGGGTCATCGCGATCCGGACAGAACCTTCGCGTATGCCCATACGATGCGCAGTGAGTGCATAGGGAGACATGAATATCTTCAATCACTCGAGCCGACGTCCATCCTATGCAAAGATGCTGCTTAGCAATGACGTTATGGAAGTCCTGAGGTTCCAACTCAACTACAAAAGAGACATTTCCCGACCTCTCCCGAAAAGATGTTTTAACAGATGCATTTGTAAAGTCTAAACTGTGAACAGCCGAGCAGCAGGAAACGAAAGAACGCTTTATTGCGTGATGCCGGTGTATTTGTACATAGGCAGATCAGGCTTGCGCATGCGTGGTCACTGCAATGCTTGATGACGTTGCGCCTGGTCACATCTTCCTTCCCTTGGGAAAAAAAAGAAAAAGAAACGAAAAAAGAAACAGAACACTAAATGTCTAAACGAAGGCACATTGAAAAAACCACTCAAAGTTCAATTTTCACTACATCCGCTGAACAGTTTGCGTTGGGCACTCTGGGAGAGGATAGCGTTGTGGCGCTCTTCGCTGTCTTGCGCTTCTACGCAGCGCTTCTTGAGGTGCTTGCTGCTCGGTGGTGCACGGCTGCGGACTGGATTGCGCGGACGCTGTCGCGCTTTCTGGCTGCTGCGAGAGAACCTGCCCGTTTGTGGACCTGAGGTGTTCCCTCGTGCGTCGTAGATGCTGGCCGTTCTCAGTCGCAACAATATAAGAGCGTGGTGTACTTGCCGGGCCCATGACGACTGCTGGTGCCCAGGTCTTGTTTACTGTATCATAAACAGATACTGTGGACCCACTGTGCACTTCCGGTAGATTCCGGGTTGATCTGTTGTAGAAGACGCGTTGTTTTCGCCGTATTTCGTCGAGGCGCTTTCGGACAACTTCGGTCGGCACGGTTTGGGGTTCTAGGTGACAGTCTAGTACGGGCAGCTTGGTCCTCGTCTGTCGACCCATGAGCCGTTGGACGGGTGACTTTAGGCGGTCATCCCTTGGCATGTTTCTCCATTCAAGCAGGCCGCTGTAAAACTCCAGTGTTCCAAACCTGCACTTCTTCAGTAGTTTCTTTGCTTCCTGGACGGCCCTTTCAGCCATGCCGTTACCGCGAGGGTAATGCGGACTGGAAGTCACGTGGATGATGCCCAGCTGCGTTGAAAAAACACGGAAGCACGTGCTATTGAACGGGGGGCCGTTATCGCTGCATATCTTTGCTGGTATGCCGTGCGTGGCGAAGATTTGCATGCACACGTTTGTCACTGCTTCTGCCGTAGTTCGATGCACCTGCTTGATCTCGAAAAAAAAGGAATAGAAATCGACCACAACCAGATATTCATGGCCTTCGTGATAGAAAAGATCGATTCCGACTACTTGCCACGGCAAAGTAGGTATATCGGGACTAAGCATTGGTAGCTTGGCGTTCCTGCTCTTGTACCTTTGACAAAGTTGACACGCCTTCGCTAGAGCTGCAATATCCGCCGACATGCCTGGCCAGTACATAACTGCTTTGGCTCTTGCCTTCATCTTTTCTTCACCCCCGTGTGCCGCGTGAAGCAAACGAAGTATTTCTTGCCTTTTTGTTGGCGGAATGACCAACTTGTTGCTTCTTAGGAGAAGGCCATCTTCGACGTGAAGTTCGTCGCGGTAGTTCCAATACGCTCGTGCGGTCTCAGACACCTGAAGCTTGCTCTCAGGCCATTCTGTGCTTGAATAGCCGCACAGTTCGGTCATTGTTGCATCCTTGAGTACCTCTTCCCGGATTTCCTGCAGTTGCCGATCCGAGACTGGAAGAGAAGAGAGAGCATGTACATGAAAATCCAGTTATTCTTTCAGCTCCTTCTGGTTTGGAAAGCGCGAGAGTGCATCCGCTAGAAAGAGTTCTTTTCCTGGTTTGTAAACCACTTTTATAGGAAACCTTTGAAGGGAGAGTCTCATACGTTGCAATCGTAACGGGCACTCACATAGTGGTTTCCTAAATATTGACTCTAGAGGGCGGTGATCGGATTCGACGATTACTTCTGGCTGCCCTAGGATGTAGTCTTCAAACCTTGCGCACCCGTGAACAATGGCTAGCAGCTCTTTCTCGATTTGGGCGTACTTCTTTTGTGCTTCGGTAAACGAACGCGAAGAGTAGGCGATTGGGTGTCCACTTTGCAAAATAACTGCCCCTACCCCTTTCTGGCTTGCGTCCACGGACAACGTCAAGGGGACACCTTTCGCAAAATAGGCGAGAACGGGTGCTTTTGTTAGGCAGGCGCGAAGTGTATTGAAGCTTTCTTGGGTCTCTTGTGTCCAGACCCAAGCCGTGTTCTTCTTCAATAGCTCCCGGAGGGGGGCAGACAGTGCCGACATGTTGGGGATGAAACGCGCCACAAAGTTCATCATCCCGAGAAAAACCTGCAGTTTCTTACAATTTTGCGGTGGTGGCACGTGCAAGATGTCGTCTACTCTCCCGGGATCCAGGCAAAGTCCTTCTTGCGTGAGGATATGACCCATGTATCGAACTTGCGGCTGCAAAAAATGACACTTTTTTTATTCAGCTTTAGGTTGTGCTCTCTGCATCTTGCGAACAAAGCTGCTAGATTTGTGTCATGCTCTTCTCGACAGGTTCCCCAAACGAGAATGTCATCCATTACAACGGCGACACCACTCAGGCCTTCCACTACCTGGTGCATTGCCCGCTGAAAAACTTCTGGGGCCGAGGCAATCCCGAAGGGCATGCGCAGAAATTTGTAGCGGCCGTAGGGAGTGCTCATGGTACATAGTAATGAACTTTCTTCGTCTAGCTTAATTTGCCAAAATCCTGAAGATGCTTCTAGCGTTGAAAAGTACTTTGCCCCATGCAGGCGCGGAACTACATCCTCTAATGTCGGCATATGATAGTGCTCCCTCATTATGGCCTTGTTCAAGTCCGAAGGATCTAGACAAATGCGCACTTTGTCGTTCCTAACTACTACTACCATGTGGCTTGCCCAGGCAGTAGGTTCAGTTACCTTTGCAATGACGAGGTCGTGCTCCATTTTATTGAGCTCTTGTTTCACGCGGTTTTGAAGAGCAACCGCGACTCTCCGAGCTGGCTTGACGCTCCCTCGTGCGCCTGGTTTGAGCTCGATGTGGTACGTAGCACCCTTCAGCTCCCCGAGGCCTTGGAATACATCATCGAAACCGGCACTTGGGTCATGGCTTGGCAGTGCGTCGACTGCGCGTACGCGGGATATTAGTCCTAAGCGCTCTGCAACACCGCCACTCACTGTTACCGGCACGGACTGGGGTACGATGAAAAATTCCACTTGACAGGTCTGAGCCATGTACGAAGTCGGTAAGGTGATTTTACTCAACGCTGTTTGCTTATGGCCGAAAAAAGCGCGCAAGGTGGTCGAGCATGGCTGCGCGCATAGTTAGTTTCCGAAGCGTCACCTCAGGCATGACACAGCAGTTAGCTCCCGTGTCAATTTTGCATTCAATCGCTGAACCAGCGATAACAATTTTCGCCGACCAACGGTCCTTACTGGAGATAGCATATGCTTCTAGGGCTTTTAGAAAGTACTCGTCTTCAACTCCTAAAACAACCTGCTTCACTTCGCGTGCGGCCGATCTAGGTGTTTGCTTTGGCTGACGGCACACACGAGCGAAATGATTGCTTCTGCCGCAATTGTTACAGTGTTTTCCCTGCGCCGCACACTTTCCATATTTGTGTTTTTCAAGACCGCAGCGCGTGCAAGGCGCTGTATTCTCTTTGATTGCGGCAATTGTCGGGTTGTCCGTTCTGGCTCTGATTTCTAGTAGCTGTTCTTTTGCTTGTTCCCTTGCGCGGCACATTTGCACTACTTTTGAAAACGAGGGGTTTTCCGAGAGGAGCTTCTGCTGGAAATCCTTATCTTTGATGCCAAGAATTATCCTGCTCCGAATCAGCCCTTCCTCAAGCTCGCCGAATTCGCATCTTCCCGCGAGGATTCGCAGCTGCGTAAGCCATTCATTGAACGACTCTCCCTCTTCTTGGTCCCTGGAGCCAAATCGGAATTCGTTAAAGGTGAGGTTCTCAGACGGCTTGAAATTTGCCTCGAACTTTGCTGAAATAATTCTGAGGTCTTCTTTATCGTCTTCGCTGTCGAACTTGAACGTATAGAATGTTCTTCTCGCGTCCTCGCCTATTGTCATCAAAAGGGTTGCGGCTTGAACATCCTTAGGCTGCTGGCTCAGTCCCGTCGCCGTAGCAAAAAGGTCAAACTCACGTTTCCATGCGGTCCAGTTGTAAAACGTGTCCCCAGACATGTCTAGTGGCCTCGATGGCTGCAGCAGTGTTGACGCCATTCTCGCGACGGGCTTTCCGGCCGGTCAGTGGGTTCATTCATTGCCGACTTGCGGTGGTATCAAACGAACCACCGCCCCCACTTCTGACACCATGTGAACAGCCGAGCAGCAGGAAACGAAAGAACGCTTTATTGCGTGATGCCGGTGTATTTGTACATAGGCAGATCAGGCTTGCGCATGCGTGGTCACTGCAATGCTTGATGACGTTGCGCCTGGTCACATAAACCGAGACTTGGGTTGCGGTCTTTGATTTCATTGAGGAGGCGCGAGGCTGGAATCTCGGGGTCTACCCCAATGAATTTTACGTGAGGTTTCCTCTTGTCGGGGATGCGGACACCAAGTGCTACTCTCGTAACTGTGTTAGTCTCAATTGCCGATTTTAGCTTATCCAAGGAATCGCGATCCGCCGCGAGTACGGTGACTCCTAATCGCGTTTGCCTTAAGGTGACCTCTCCAATACCTGCCTGTCCCGGGTTTATGTTATTCTTTAGTAGAGAAAGAACATCCTTCGCAGGAGTTCTCGACTCACCCACCGGCGTGATGAAAGACACTTGTTGTGGTTGAACAGGAGGACCAGGGCGGTCCTGGAAGATAGGAGGTCCATTGAAACCCAGATGAGGCCCCGGACCAGCCATCGGCCTCGAGGACGCAGGCAGCACTCCCTCGTCACGCGGACGGCCAGCCACTACGTCCGCGAAAGACCGAGCGGTTGCCGGCGCCCCACCGAGCGCAACTCGAATCCGGAGTTCCGCCGCCTCGCGGCGGGACTCGTCCAGCTGTCGGCGAAGCTCCTGAACAACTCCGTCCCGCAATGCCGCTGCTGCCTGGAATTCTGCACACACCTTAATCATTCCATTAGTTTCTGTGATGATGAGTGCCCTTTGGTTGTTTGAAATCTTGGTTCTGTCCTCGAAAAGGATTTCCTCGACACGTCGCTGATGAGCTGTCATCTGCGACCACAGCGCGGCAAGACCGGCATCGACGGCATGCCCTGACAGCAAAGCCGCCGAAGGCACACCATCGGTGCGAGGCCCCGCCCGCATCGCAGATTCAAGCGCAGCAACGATCGTATCAGAAGTGTCGTCCGACGAGAAGTCGGGCGACACATCGTGCTCCTGATGAGAAAAACCGGCATCCGGGTCTGTAGGCGATGCACCCGAGCTGGAAGTGCCAGGCACCCACATTATTATCGAGTGTATATGCCGTGGCTGGGCCATGGCACATGCCCGATTAGACGGCCATAATGGCCATAGCGGCCAATGGGCCGAGGAAGGAAATGCAAATTATGCAGAAAATACGCAACGCAGGCACAAGCCTGCGCGGCGAACCGAGACACGACGCGTTTAAAAAGACCTCACCACGCGAGAAAACGCGTAGGAAAGCTGAAAACTCACCGAATCCAGGAAAAACAGCAGGACCGAAGCAGCCACCGACCAGGCCAGAAGCAAGCGCTCGTGCTTCTACAAGCGCTTTTTTTTTCCTAAGGACATCATCTGGCGCAGCCTCCGTGGAGGCTAGCTGCCATCAGATGCCACTTAGTAAACTTATCCTCTGAACGGGCAGAGGGACCCTGCTGCAAAAGCGAAATGGATGCCACGCACTCCTTCACCGTCGACGTGTCAACACAGCTGTTGACTGTTGGTGGACTGGGAAATCCTCTGAACGGGCATAGGGACCCTGCTGCAAAAGCGAAATGGATGCCACGCACTCCTTCACCGTCGACGTGTCAACACAGCTGTTGACTGTTGGTGGACTCGGAATCCGCGCAGGCCACCCTGGAGACATCGAATGGAAATCATTTTATAATCATTCCTTCCGAGGCCCATGTCGAGCTTGCCCACGTGCCCCTGTAGGACAAGGTCACAGTGGACACCATAGGCCGGCTCTCAAAGGGCAACAGCCAGTCAGGAATCAGATACTTATTCCTTTTGGTTTCATGTGCATGCGACAGGTCGACCTTGGTGCCCACAACTTGGACGTCCAAAATGACAATCTGGTGATCTCTCTTGAGCACCAGATCTGGGATGCGAACTCCGACTGAGGTCTTAAACCTCGGTTCCACCTGAACGGACCAATCGGCCTCCTGTAGTCTTTTGGAGAGGTATCTCACGATGTTCTCGTGTCTCTCAATTCGGGTATGGTGAGTACGGTGGCAGCGCTGAAGAATGTGCCCCAGTGATTCTTCTGAGTCGCATCCGGCCCTGCACTTTTTGCTCACCTCCTGACCTCGCTTAAGTCGAGCGCTCGTGCCCGCCCCAATCAAACTCACCGCCCGACACTGTACACGCTCCTCCTGCAGCTGCTTGGCTGAAAGAAGTGCCGCCCCAGTCAAACTCACCGCCCGACACTGTACACGCTCCTCCTGCAGCTGCTTGGCTGATAGAAGTGCCGCCCCAGTCAAAATCACCGCCCGACACTGTACACGCTCCTCCTGCAGCTGCTTGGCTGAAAGAAGTGCCGCCCCAATCCAAACTTCATTCCCACCCCTTATGAAATTAAAGCCAAAAATAAAGTTGTGGGAAAGACCTGTTCCTGCAAAATGCATACCAGGTTTAAAGCCAATTGAAAATAACTGAATAGGGGTTTTAAAGATACCCAAAGCGCTCAATTTTGTGGAAAAGCCAATTGGAAAAATAAAAGTGGGGCAAACGGTAACGCGTGTGGGTCCTAAGAGCGTTGGGACGACGAGCACAGAAACCAAGCCGGGTGTTTAATGAATAAATGAGACCAGACACAGCGGGGGCAGGCCCCGTATGAAAGTGACATGATAATGGGAAATGAAAAGAAATGAAGGAGAGAGACTGGACGGACAGTACAGAGTGAGAAGGTGAAGTACGTAGTGTTCGGATGGTGTGACAGGAAGACATGTGAGATGAAAGAGAGAGTAGGGAAGGCAATGGAAAGGTGAGAACAAAACGAAGAAAAAAAGAGAGTGATGATGATGGCCGACACTGTACAGATGAAAAGCACAGAGATTGCTTAGTGGTGGCGTTAGGTGATGCCACAGATGAATTCTGCACGGCTTTCTGTCCAAACCGTCTCTGGGGAGTCGCACAGGGAGCCGAGTCCGTGATGCAGGAGGCACGTGAGTCGACTCTCAGCGGCACAGCCTTGACAGGTGCCAGGTGTAAGGCGTGGCGTCCACCAGGATGACGTCACGGTCTTGGTGTGTGTGCAAAGCAGGCCCTGCAGGTCTGGATGATGTGGGGGGAGGAGCCCACCGAGGTCCGCGACCTCGCCAGTTACAGGCCTACTGGGCGACTCCGCCCCCACATGTCCCTTCCCTGCAGGGGTGTGTTGTCATGCGTGTAAGCTACGAGTGTGGAAGGTGCGTGGCGGGGAACGACGAAGCCGAGAGAGGGACGGCAAACGAAAGATTACTCGCAAGTGTTGGACGAGTGTCCAGGGGGTGTCGTCTAACAGACGCAGTGCTTGCAGGTGCGCGTGATCGAGCATACATCTGTCCGCATCTAGTGGGGACGATGGTCATGATGCTGGGAGGTCTGGGATCATGGCACTCACTGCGTGGACCATGCGGATGAAAATCGCGCGGTTGCGGGCGTGGCGTAATAGAACCGGGTAGTTCCTATCTAGGTATGCTGTACGAGGCGTGATCTGTCCCGCTAGAGGTGCCGTGAGAGAGCACGCGTATAGATAATGGTCTATGCCCTCACAAGGGAGGCCGCAGGTGCAGGTCTCATTGGGAAACAGTCGGAAGCGCCGGAAATAAAAATGGAATCGTCCGTGACCCGTCATGAACTGTACCAAGTGCTTATTAGGCGGAAACCAGCCGGGAATGTCGGAGACGTGCGGAACCCAGTTAATCAGGGCAGTGTCCGCATTCTGTTCTTGCCAGGAGGTCTGCCAACGCTGGCGTTCGCTGTCTCGGAGGATGCTCCTCACCCCGCGCGAAGTAAGGAGAGCGCGTTTGGGAACACCTCTCTGTGCGGCTCGAGCAGCGAGAAAATCAGCAAGCTCGTTGCCGAGCACGCCGGTGTGACCCGGGACGTGGTACAAGCGGACGATAACGCAGGGTGATATGTCGCGTAGTATCCGCTTTAAGGAATGTACGCGTGAGTCCGAGGTTCGTGGCGTCGAAAGCGCCTGCAGCAGAGCGAGGCTGTGCGTGTAAACATGCACGGTGTCATTCGGGCGAGCGGTATTACGAATGTGGAGGAGAGCCTCCTGTAGCGCGATTAGTTCAGTGCAATAGGCACTGGTTGCGTTGTCAACTCGAAATCGGCCAATAGGCCCAATCCTTTCAATCGGGCGGAACGCAACGAAAGCCGCACCGGCGAGTCGGGGCGAATATGACCCGTCAGTGTATACGTGCAGGGCGTGCTGTTGGGCCATGCGCTTGGCTGCGGTGCGGTCTAATCGAGCAAATGGGAAGGCTAGGCGTGTGGCCGGATGGTCGAGCCATGGACCAATAACCTGTGTTCCACATTGCACCTTTCTAGTACGAGAGTTAACGGAGGGGCGTGCATTAAAACTTGGAGGGCCGCTGTGCGGGTCGTACGAAATGCCCCGAGCAGTTGGAGAAGGATTGTCCTTTGGATTGAGAGGACGCGTGCTTTTAGTCTAGAATCGGGACGGAGTTCGTCCCACCACACAGGCGAGCCGTAGGTAATGGCCGGGAGCAGGACCTGTCTGTAGAGGGCGATTTTTTGAGTGGGTCGCAGTTGTCCACCCTGCATTCGCGCAAGGGTAGCGAGCTTCGCGCACAAGAGTTCTGCCTTTTGCTTTAAGTGGTCGGCGTGCGCAAGGAAGGACAAACGTCTGTCGAACACCACGCCTAGGATTCTCAGAGATTCCTTGTACGCGATGCTTCTGGAGTCCCGACTTCCGCGGATAGTGGGCCGTACCCTTTCCATGCCTCCGTGACCGTGCGAGAAAAGCACGCAGAACGTTTTCTCTGTGCTAAGTTTTCTCTGTGCTTTGGGAAGCCCGCAGCCCTCTGTGCTGCGGGCTTCCCAAAGAAGGGTGTGCCGTTACCTCCCCCGCGTGCGATCGGAATACTACCGAACGGTCCTCTAAAAACGTGAGGAGGAGGTGGTACACGTTACAAGGAACGAGGCGATCGCGAAAGAACTTAACGACCAGCGGGTGCCAGACGCTGTCAAACGCGCCTTGAAAGTCCAGCGCCATGAGCACCGCGGGTATTTTGGAGGTCTTGAGTTGGAGGAGCCTAGTTTTTAGGTGGACAAGCGCGGTGACTGCGCTTCGAGCGTGCGTGAAGCCAAATTGATTGGCGTGTATATGACCGTTGGACCACAAGAAGTGATACAATCGGCCGTTGAGCAGTCGTTCCAGCGTTTTACCGAAGATGGAATTAACGCATATAGGGCGATACGACGTTGTACGATGGGGAGGGCGGCTCCAGTAAAATTCATTCCCATTGTTGCGATAAGAATAAAAGCAAAAATAAAGTCATGGGAAAAACCTGTACCTGCCGAAGCATACCAGGTATAAAGGCAATAAATATAAATGAAAAGGGGTTTTAATATAACCCAAAGCGCAAATTTAGTGGAAAAGCCAATTAGATAAAAGAATAATGTGGGCAACGGTAACGCTTATGGGTCCCAAGGTGTTGGGACGACGAGCACAGAAACCGGGCATTTTTTTTTTAATGAAGATGAAAATAAAACATGACGCAGTGGGGCGCAACTTGCCCAGTGAACGTGAGAGAAAAAAAAAATTTAAATGATAAGAAAAAAAATTATGGATGACATGGCATAACATAAATGGCCGCATTGTCCTGAAACAGGCGCGGAGCTTCACAAATGACGGTGTCCACCGAGAAGCACCAGGGGACGTTGTGTCCAGCAGGTCCGAGTGTCCTCCACCGGCAAGGGAACAGAAGACTGCAGTGTTGCTTGACAACCAAGGGGTCCATGGACGGCAGAGCACTGGCAACTGCTGGCGGCTAGGCGTCAAGCTCAGGTCAAACCGGTACGGCCTGACCGGCCCGCTCACGTAAAAGCTCGAAGAATCGTTGCGTGGCTACACCCACCGGGACCATAGGGCCCCACCGGTATGGCCCCTGGGTGGGTACTACCACACAACTCCTCAGATGTACTTGTGTCGTGAGTGTGTCAGGGAGAAGAGGGGCTGGTTGGAGTAACGTGCGGCATGCGTTCCGAGTAAATGCGTACCGCACCGATAAGGAGCCCCCTGTTTCGAGGGCATGCCAGAACGTCGCTGTAGCACAACTTCTTGTAAGCGTCCTGTGGAGCTATACGCGACGTATAAGGTGTCGTTATAGGACACGCGTGTAATATGTGCGACATGTCGACGCAATAGGAACCACAGGGACAGCGGGGCATGCGCATGAGGTGAAACGAAGTAATGCGGGAAGCGCCCGTGCCCCGTGAGGAGCGTGACGAGGGAAGGCGGAGGTGGAAAGTAAGAGGGCAGCGTACGCAGATCCGTTATCCACCGAAAGAGTTCGGTGCGCGAGTGCTCGGCACGCCAACGAGCCGTCCAGAGCACGAGAAGCTCCCTGCGCAACTGGCTCCTTACCGCGCGAAACGGGAGCGGCAACGAGACCTCAATGCCACGATGCGCAGCCCGTTCGGCAATGAAGTCGGCGACCTCGTTGCCGAAAACACCGGCATGGTCAGGCGCATGGTGCAAGTACACATGCACCGCGCGAGATAATTTCCGCACCACAGCGCGAATCTCAAGCACATGCGGCTCAACGTTTCGCGGCGAAGCGAGGGCCTGTAGCAGGGTCAAGCAGTCGGTATAGAGGGCCACCGGCTCAAAGTAGCGTGCAGCAATGAGGTGTCTTAGCGCCTCGCGAAACGCGACTACCTCGGCTGAGTATGCGGAGGTCGCGCGCAAGAGGCGGTAGCGACCGACCGCCAAGACTCGGTCCGGGGGAGCGAAAATAACATACGCCGCCCCTGCCGATGTCGAGGTGAAGGAGCCGTCCGTGTATACCTGCACCGCGCTCGCTCGCGAGGCAGCTCGGGCCTGCGCACTAGTTAGCCGAGTAAACGGCACGATGGCTGGCGCAGCCGGGTGAGTGGCCACGGCAGAATGCGGGTTTGCGACCCAGTCGGGGCAGTACCGGAGGCTACCGAACGCTACATATTTGCGGAGAGTGAAGAGTCTGAACTCGGCGTTGATACGCTCGAGTTCCAGGTCGATCGGTGGCGCCTGCATCAAAACCTGGAACGCGGCAGTGCTGGTGGTGCGATAAGCACGCGTTAGTGCCAGCAAGGCGACTCGCTGGATCGTCACCATGCGCGCGTACAAGCGGCAGTCAACGTGGGACTCCCCCCACCACACCGGGCTCGCGTACGTGAGCGCAGGGAGGATGACCTGCCTATAGAGCAGTACCTTGTGCGTTGGACGCACGCAGGAGCGCTGCATCGCGAGGAAGGTAGCTACTCGCGATGCTAGTGTTGCGACCTTATTGCGGAGGTAGTCTGCATGGTGGAAGAATGTTAACCTGCGGTCGAAGATGACGCCGAGTACGCTCAGGGATTCCTTGAACGTGAGGGAAGGCTCGGCCGGGCCAAGGCGAACCGTCGGGTGGACTCATTCCATTCCCCCTACGCCGTGGGAGAATAGAACACAAAACGTTTTGTCACAGTTAAGTGCAAGCTTAACTGTGCGCGACCACGAGACGACGCGACGCAGAACCTCTGACAATCCTTTCCTGTGGTTCTTCCTTTCCTTTGGCAAATTCGCGAAGGCTCGCTTGGCGTGGTCGAGGTTTAATTGGATAAAATTAACGCGAACGATCCCCCGGTTATCCCCCCTAACGGCAGGCGGACCACGATTACGCGCCGCCATAATTGGTTCTTGCCCGAAGTCGCGCGACTCGGTCAAGAAGCAGAGGGCACTGGGGGAAACCGGTAGGATGCCCCTCGGCCTGGAGGCCGGCGCGTCTGCACTCTGCGCAGCAGACAGCAGATTCACCCAGGCGGACTGTACACGCCGTGCCTAGGTGGCCTTCAGTGCCACAGCGCGTGCACACCGCGCGCGCAGGTTCGCTCCGTAACGGACACCAACTCCTTCCGTGCCCGTACGTCGCACAGAAGGTGCACGTCGCGACGTGGAGGTCCTCGGTCACTCGGAGCGAGGTCCAACCCACGGATATTCGCGGCTGGCGCATGATGCGTGCAAACTCGTCCGGGTCTACCTCGGCTACGAAAGCCGAAGTGCCGGATCGTTCCTTAAATGACGCCCGAACCTTGCACTTGTCAGTGTCTAACTGCAAGTGCGGGTTACGCTCGGCAACGCGTGAAATAAATTCCTCGCTAGTGATGTCGGGGTCGACACCTGAAAAGCGGACGTGGGGATTACGTTTGTCGGGTATGCGCATGGAGAGCGCGGCGCAGGTGATGGCATTATCGGCTATCGCTTGTCTCATGTTGGTAAGTGTGTGGCGAGAGTGAGCGAGCACAGTGAGGCCATACCTGGTTTGTCTCAGAGTGACGTCTCGGATGTCGTGGGCGGCCGGGTCGATGTTGGCCTTCAACAGTCAAAGAGAGTCCCGGGCAGGTGTGGCAGACGGGGCGATAGGCGTGACAAAGGCCACGTACTCGTGCAGAGTCAGGCCGCGAGCCGGTGCGGTTACAGATGGTCCGGTAGGCAAGGCAGTAGAGGCAGCACCCGCCTGGAGTGCCGCCGCGTACGTCATGGCGGCGGTCGGCGGGGCAGAACTGGGCAGGAGAGCTCCTGGGGGCCCCGCAGGAAATCCAGGTCGTGCCTGGGACGTCTGGGCGGCCGCAGGTAGAATGGCGGCCTCCGAGAGTGCCACGGTGTCCGTCCTTGTCTCCGCCAAGACCGCTCGCCTGTGCAGGTCGGCCACCTCCCTCCGGGTCTCCTGGAGTTGGCCCTGTAAAGCAGTAACCGCTCCGCGCTCCGAAGCGGCGTCAGCACGCAGGTCGGAACATAGCTTTACGAGCTCAAACACTCGAGCCATAATAAAATGGCGAGCGTTGACCGGGATGCGGTTGGCAGTTTCGACACAGTACCGGCTCAACTCCTCTATCTCGCACGCCCGCGTCTGCACTCGCGTTCCGACATCTGTTCTCAGCGTGTGGGGAACGGCGGTCGTCTGAGAAACAGACGAAATCGCGTCCTCGTCATCAGGATGCGTAGCGGGTATGAGCCTGACCGACGTTGAGGCCGTAGAGGGGTCATGCCTCGTTGAGAGGTTAAGACCCTCTCGACTGTTTTGTTCGGCTAATTCTGCAATGAAATCGTTTCCGGCCGCTGAAAAAGCAGCGGAAGACGCGCCGGAAACGTCTCCCAGGTCGGGAGAAACCGACCCTGCCGGGGAAACGGCATTCGTTGAGCTGGGAGTGCTCATGACCTCAGCAGTGCTGGCCAGCCATGGCCGCTAAGCCTAGCCGGACCAAAGGCCTCGAAATAAGAAAAATAAACGGTTTTCGTCCGGAAAAAAAGCGGTCAGATTGGTCCCTAAACGTTTAAAAACAAAGGCAAGCTAAAATTTCGGAGGAGAAGGTCGAATTTACTGACCTTTCGCCATACTGGTCCAGGAGCCGAAACGCCAAGCAACCGCACAGTGTCACGAGCGCTGGTGACACTGTCCACAGGGAGGGCGGCCCGGTTTAGGAATGAAAATGATTCGTCCGCGCCGCCAACACTTAGGGAAGTGACCGAGGCGCAAAGCGGCGTTGAGGACGAACATCACAAACTGCCTCTGCACCGCGAAAAAGGCCCTTCATCAGGAGTGGCGTGATGCCATCCGGACCCGGCGCCGATCGCGGCGGCATGGCCACGACGACATCCCTTACTTCCACCTCGCTGAAGGGAATGTCGTTAACGGAGTGGTCGTACGTGTCTGCGGCCAGGCGCCTGATAGCGGCGTGATGTGGCGTGTCCGTAGTGGGGTCGTCAATCGCTACCTGTGTGCGTAAGAGTAGGGCTGCCGACTCAAGATGAGTTTCGGTCATTGACCCGTCCGGCCGTTCTAGAGGGGGCAAACACCGCGACGTTTGGACCTTGCCGAACGCCTCTCGAAAAGACGCAGAAAAGACATTGCCACGCGAGCAAGCCGCATGGCACTCCTGCTCGTAGGCGCGTTTGGCCGCAGAGATGCGAACGCGAAAGGCCGCTAGAGCCGCACTGTATTGTACGCGGAAGATGATGCGGACGTCCTGGTCGCGACGCCTCTGAAAGCGGCGGCGTAATGCGTTGACGCGCCTGCGCTCCGCGGCAAGTGCCGGCGTCCACCAAGAGTTGCCCCCTCCTCTTGACTTAATCGGCCGAAGATGTCGCTTGCAGTGGCGGTCAAAGATGTCATAAAACCTGCCGAGGATGTACTCAAGCGCCTCGGGCGACCGGACGCGAGTGCAAGTGACCACATCGAACCACGGGTCATTGGCAATGGTTCCTAAAAGCTGTACCTGAGCATAGCGCGTTAGTCTTTTCCTCTGCTCCGTTCGGGCAGCACCTATTCGAACCTCGGTGTTCCTGTGTTCTCAAAAGGTGATATCCTGCCTGACGTGCCAAGTGTACTCGCCGGACAAAGTGGCGGCGGTGGCGAGCGTGACGTCTATCCAACTGGATGTGTACTGCGTCTCGTACGTGGGGTGGGATTCTGGGTCGTTTAGGACCACCAGGCCGGTGGCTGCGGCAAGCTGCATGACCTGGGCTCCTCTATCGTCCCCGGCGGAGGGACCCCACGCACGGTGCTTTGCGTTGAGGTCGCCCGCGACGATCACACACGGCGAACGCGAACTGCCCACCACCGCATCAACCTCTCGTAACACCGGCTCAAGCGGTTTTATGTGGAGGGGCCTACACCGAAACTATGGTGAAGTGAAAATCGCGTCCTTGACAGTACGCAGCTGCGACTAACCGCGACGTCCAGACAGGGCAGATGCCAAATCGCGGGCGTCTTAGAAGGAGGATAGCCGCAGGGTCCTCCTCGTGCGCTATAAGCGAGAAAGCCTGCGGGAGTTTGGGCATACGCCCTCCGGGCCTGTATGGGTCGCATGCTACCGCTATACTGATATCTAGCTCATTCATTCGAGCGCAGAGGTTCCCCAGTGATATTCGAGCATGGTGCAGGTTCACTTGGAGAAAAGCTAGCCTTACCGACGTTCCCCACGCCCCCCCCCCCCCTTAGCGGCGCCACCCTCGCCGCTACGCGCCGCCGCCATAATTGGTGCGCGCCCGCAGCCTGGCCACCTTGTCTATCAAAATGGGGCATTCAAGGTGTCCGGCCGGAAGCTTCCAAACCCGCCCGGCGGCACGGGGCGCAGCACACTCCCTCCTCTCCCACCCTGACCGTACACGCAGTGCCCAGGTGTCCTTCTACACCGCAACGCATACAAACGGCCTTAGTCGCATCGTTTGAGACGGGGCAGGAACTTCGGCCGTGCCCGTAGGTCGCGCAGAAGGTACACGTTGACACATGCACATCCTCTGTGGCGCGGACCACCGTCCAACCAATGGACAGGCGCGGGTTTGCCATGATCCGGTGAAAGGCAGGTGGATCGACCTCGACTATGAAGGATTTGGTCCCTCCGCGTTCACTGAGAGAACCGCAGACCTTGGAGGTGGCCTAGTTCAGCTGGAGGTTAGGGTTACGTTCGTTGAGGAGACGGACAAACTCCTCCGCGCCTATCTCTGGATCGACCCCGGAGAATTTGACGTGGGGATTTCGCCTGTCGGGTACTCGGGCGGTTAACGCGGCGCTCGTGACAGTGTTTTCCTCAATGGCGTGCTTCAGGTTAAATAACGACTGCCTGTTGTTGGAAAAGACCGTGACGCCATACCTGGTGTGACGCAGGGTGACGTCACGGATCTTCTTGGCGACGGGGTCGATGTTACTCATGAGCAAGCGGAGGACATCCCTCGCCGGTGCGTCCGTGGCTCCGACCGGCGTGAGGAAGGCCACGTGGTCCTGTCGGGACGGCGCGCCAGGTCCAGCGACATTTCCGGGGCCGAGGAATCCGGGAGGCGCGGCCGCGGGTGCACTAGGCCGCGCACCGGAGCCAAGTGCAACAGCGTAGCTCAGGGCGCCGGGCGGCCCGGAAGCGGTCGGAAAGCCACCGCCCGGGACGGCATCCAGAGGTCCGCCCGAAGTAGCCAGGCCGGCGTGGTCGTGGTGGCGTGCAGCCGGTGCACCCGCCAGGAGATCTCCCACTGCCGGTCGTTCCGCGACTGTCACTCGTCTCTGGAGGCCCGCGATCTCGCGGCGCGCCTCCACGAGTTGCCCCTGTAGCGCGATGGCGGCGCCACGCTCCGAGGCCGCGTCCGCCCGCAGGTCCGAGCATAGACCTACGAGCTCGAATACACGAGTGAGGATATAGTTGCGGGCGCTCACTGTGATTCGGTTCGTTGTGTCTGCACAGAAGCGGGTGATTTCATCCTCGAGTTCTCGAGCTCGGGCCTGCGCTCGAGTGCCAGGGTCCGTTCGCAGGCCGGCCAGCACCGCGGTAGCGTCGGAGACCGAGGACTGGGCGTCCTCATCCTGGCCGGCATCACGGGCTGCGTCAGCTGCGGGTATGTGCCGCCCATCGGCACCCTGCCCAGTAGAGGGTACTGGCCTCGTCGACGAACTGCTCGGTGCCCCTTGCGATTCTGTTTCAGCAATGGCCGCGAGAAAGCTGTCCCCGTCCTCAGAAAACTGGGACCGAGGCGTGTCCGAGGTGCTCGGGACCGCCGGGGACTCTGGTCCAACGGGAGAGATTTGGTGAAGCCCCCTGCTACTTGCCATGGCTGTAGAGGGGCCGGCTCACACCCGCCATGGGCTAAGCCTGGGCTGGCAGGCTGGTTGCCGAAAACGGCAAAAGGACGGGAATGCCGGCGGCAGATCCGCGTTCCCGAGAGTCCTGGGTCCTTTAGGAACGTGCGCTAACGCAAGGATAAGAGCGGCAAACTGAAAAAACACACTGTACACGCTCCTCCTGCAGCTGCTTGGCTGAAAGAAGTGCCGCCCCAGTAAAATTCATTCCCATTGTTGCGATAAGAATAAAAGCAAAAATAAAGTCATGGGAAAAACCTGTACCTGCCGAAGCATACCAGGTATAAAGCCAATAACTATAAATGAATAGGGGTTTTAATATAACCCAAAGCGCAAATTTAGTGGAAAAGCCAATTAGATAAAAGAAAAATGTGGGCAACGGTAACGCATATGGGTCCCAAGGTGTTGGGACGACGAGCACAGAAACCGGGCATTTTTTTTTAATGACGATGAAAATAAAACATGACGCATTGGGGCGAAACTTGCCCAGTGAACTTAAGAAAAAAATTAAAATGATAAAAAAAAATTATGGATGACATGGCATAACATAAATGGCCGCATTGTCCTGAAGCAGGCGCGGAGCTTCGCAAATGACGGTATCCACCGAGAAGCACCAGGGGACGTTGTGTCCAGCAGGTCCGAGTGTCCTCCACCGGCAAGGGAACAGAAGACTGCAGTGTTGCTTGACAACCAAGGGGTCCATGGACGGCAGAGCACTGGCAACTGCTGGCGGCTAGGCGTCAAGCTCAGGTCAAACCGATACGGCCTGACCGGCCCGCTCACGTAAAACCTCGAAGAAACGTTGCGTGACTACACCCACCGGGACCAAAAGGCCCCACCGGTATGGCCCCTGGGTGGGTACTACCACGCAACGCCTCAGATGTACTTGTGTCGTGAGTATGTCAGGTAGATGAGGGGCTGGTTGGAATAACATGCGGCATGCGTTCCGAGTAGGCACGTACTGCACCGATAAGGAGCGCCCTGTTTCGAGGGCATGCCAGAATGTAGCTATAACACATCTTCTTGTAAGCATCCTGAGGAGCAATGCGCGACGTGTAAGGTGTCGTTATAGGGCACGTGTGCAATATGTGCGACATGTCGACGCTATAGGAGCCACAGGGACAACGGGGCGCGCGCATGAGGTGGAAACGAACGAAATAATGCGGGAAGCGCCCGTGCCCCGTGAGGAGCGTGACGAGAGAAGGCGGTGGTGGAAAGTAAGAGGGCAGCGTACGCAGGTCCGTTATCCACCGGAAGAGTTCGGTGCGTGAGTGTTCTGCTCGCCAACGAGCCGTCCAGAGCACGAGAAACTCCCTGCGCAGCTGGCTCCTGACCGCGCGAAACGGCAGCGGCAACGAGGCCTCAATGCCGCGGTGCGCAGCCCGTTCGGCAATGAAGTCGGCGACCTCGTTGCCGAAAACGCCAGCATGTCCAGGCACATGGTACAGATATACGTGCACCGTGCGAGACAATTTCCGCACCAGCGCGCGAATCTCGAGCACGTGCGGCTCAACGTTTCGCGGCGAAGCAAGGGCCTGTAATAAGGACAGGCAGTCGGTATAGAGGGCGACCGACTCGAAATAGCGGGCAGCAATGAGGTGTCTCAGCGCCTCGCGAAATGCGACCACCTCGGCTGAGTATGCGGAGGTCGCGCGCAAGAGGCGGTAGCGACCGACCGCCAAGACTCGGTCCGGGGGAGCGAATATGACATACGCCGCCCCTGCCGCTTTCGAGGTGAAGGATCCGTCCGTGTACACCTGCACCGCGCGGGTGCGCGAGGCGGCGCGGGCCTGCGCACTAGTTAGCCGAGTAAACGGCACGATGGCTGGCGCGGCCGGGTGAGTGGCCTTGGCCGAGTGCGGGTTTGCGACCCAGTCGGGGCAGTAACGGAGGCTACCGAACGCTACATATTTGCGAAGAGTGAAGAGCCTGAATTCGATGTTAATACGCTCTAGCTCGAGGTCGATCGGTGGCGCCTGCATCAACACATTGTAACGCGGCAGTGCTGGTGGTGTGATAACCGCGCGTTAGTGCCAGTAGGGCGACTCTCTGTATGGTCACCATACGCGCGTACAAGCGGCAGTCCACGTGGCACTCCCCCCACCACACCGGGCTCGCGTACGTGAGCGCGGGAAGGAGGACCTGCCTATAGAGGAGTACCTTGTGCGCTGGACGCACGCAGGAGCGCTGCATCGCGAGGAAGGTAGCTACTCGCGATGCTAGTGTTGCGACCTTATTGCGGAGGTATTCTGCGTGATGAAAGAATGTCAACCTGCGGTCGAAGATGACGCCGAGAACGCGCAGGGATTCTTTAAATGTGAGGGAAGGTTCGTCCGGGCCAAGGCGAACCGTCGGGTGGACTCGTTCCATTCCCCCTACGCCGTGGGAGAATAAAACACAAAACGTTTTGTCACAGTTAAGTGCGACTTTAACTGTGCGCGACCACGAGACGACGCGACGCAGAATCTCTGACGCCAGGTCTCCAAGAGCAGAGCGCGTGGGCGCCGGTACCAGTATGATCGTGTCGTCGGCATACGCCTGCACGACGACACCTGGAGGCATAGGCAGGGACAGGAGACTGTCAATGATGACATTCCAAAGAAGCGGCGACAGGGGGGAGCCCTGTGGGCTACCGAGCGTTGGGTGGGCGTCGACCCTTCCCGCGTGCGATTGCACGAAGACGGACCTCTCCTCTAGAAACGTGCGTAGCAGGTGATAAAGACTGCTAGGCAACGCGCATTCCCTGAGTATCGTAACACCAACGGATGCCAGACGCTGTGAAAAGCGCCATGGAAATCTGGTGACATCAGTATTGCCGGCATCCTTTGCGTCTTCAGGCGTACGAGATGGTCCTTCAGGTGATGAAGCGCGAGGAGAGAACTGCGACCTCGCGTGAAGCCGTATTGACGCGGATGGATGAGTGCGTGCCTCTCTAGGTGGTGTTGTAGGCGGCCGTTTAACAATCGCTCTAGTGTCTTCCCGAAAACCGAGCTGACGCAGATCGGCCGATAGGATGACGTATGCTCCGCGGGTCACGAGGGTCACTTTCATCCCCGGTTTATGGATGAAAGTGACCCTCGCGGTCCTCCAACAGCGAGGGAAGTAGCCGAGGGCAAGAGCCGCATTAAACACCATCATGACAAAGCGCGGGTGGTAGCGAAATAACGCTTTCATGATTACCGGAGAGATATTATTAGGTCCGGGAGCCGACTTGTTGGGCGTGCTACGTAACACGTCCACCACCTCCGAATAGGTGAACGGTACGTCTTGGTCCATAGTGTCGTACGGTGCGGACGCCAGCGCACGCGTAGGTAGATGGACTGCGTCGTCGATGGTGGGGTCATCTACCGCGATCTGCGTACGCAGTAGCAGCGCTGCGGACTCTAAGTGGGTTGACGTGACGGTTCCGTCAGAGCCCACCAGGGAGGGAAGACATCGAAACTGCCTTAGTCTCCCGAAGGCATCTTTAAAAGGCTTCGAGAAAAGGTATTCTAGCACCGACGAGAGCGCATAGCCTCTAAGATGCGCGTCGCGAGCCTCTCTGATGTGTTGGCGATAAGCTGCCAGTGCGGTGGTGTAGTCGCGCCGGAAAATCGCACGCATCTGTAAATCGCGCGTGCGCTGAAAACGGCGGCGTTTAGCAGAGACTGCTAGCCGTTCGACGTTAAGTTCCGGCGTGAACCAGGGCTTGCTCGTCGGTCGCGTGCGCACTGGCCTGAGGTGTCGTCTGTATAAGTTGTCATATCGCAGCGTGAATGCGTACAAAACGCGGTCCAATGCTTCTGACGATGGTATGTCAGCGCCGGACACCTGAGAAAATCAACGCTCGTTGCGTAAGGCGTCTAAAAGCTGGTGGTGAGCGTAGGTCGTTAATCGTTTGCCAGGTGGTGGGGCGCCTCCCACACACACCTGAACCAAACGATGTTCGGAAAAGGTGGTGTCTTCCGAAACCGACCACGCGAATCCCGATGCGAGAACTGGAGGCGTCGCTAAGGTTAAGTCCAACCAGCTCGCTGAATACGGCGTTTTAAATGTGGGTAAGGACTGGTCGTCGTTCATGACGACCAGGTTACAAGACAACGCAAACTGCGCTACTTGCAATCCTCTCTCATCCGCATCCGTCTGTCCCCACAAGCGGTGTTTAGCATTAAAATCACCGGCGACGATGACGTTGGGAGAACGCGCCGTCCTTAGGACTGCGTGCAGCTCGTCCAATGTCGGGTCTAATGGAGCGTGTGGCGGCGCGTATACCGACACGAACACGAATGCAAAATCCTCTGCTTCGCAGAAGATTGCCACGACATTCGATGACACGTGTACAGGACAAATGTCGTACGGTGGATTACGCGTGACAATTGCGGCTCCGGGATCCTGATCGACAGCGTACACAAGGTAGCCGTGTGGCAACGCAGGGATCCTCCTGGACGGCCTGTACGGGTCGCTGATTGCTGCCATTCTGACATCCCGCGCCTCCATCGTTTCAGGTAAATTCGCAAAGGCTCGCTTGGCGTGGTCGATGTTTAATTGCAAAAAATTAACGTGAACGATCCCCCGGTTATCCCCCCTGACGGCAGGCGAACCACGATTACGCGCCGCCATAATTGGTTCTTGCCCGAAGTCGCGCGACTCGGTCAAGAAGCAGAGGGCACTGGGGGAAACCGGTAGTATGCCCCTCGGCCTGAAGGCCGGCGCGTCTGCACTCTGCGCAACAGACAGCAGATTCACCCAGGCGGACTGTACACGCCGTGCCTATGTGGCCTTCAGTGCCACAGCGCGTGCACACCGCGCCCGCAGGTTCGCTCCGTAACGGACACGAACTCCTTCCGTGCCCGTACGTCGCACAGAAGGTGCACGTCGCGACGTGGAGGTCCTCGGTCACTCGGACCGAGGTCCAACCCACGGATATTCGCGGCTGGCTCATGATGCGTGCAAACGCGTCCGGGTCTACCTCGGCTACGAAAGCCGAAGTGCCGGATCGTTCCTTAAACGACGCCCGAACCTTGCTGTGGTATGTGAGTTCCAGTTTCGGATTCTTAAAAAGTATTTTTGCCCTTAGGGGGCGCCACCATGTACATATATGCGCGGCACTGTGTGAAATAAACCAGTTCCTGCTTGGCTACCGGCTGCTGCTGTTCTTCCTCCTGGCCGGCGCTTCGGGCGCCGTGCCCTTTGTTCTCCGGGCGTCGCGTTCGACGTCCGATACCACATTTGGCGACGAGTTTGACGGATCCGCGTAAATCAAGAGATAAGGTGGGCATCCAGACTTCTTATTGTGCTGTCGTCTCAGCACCCTTGCCTGATACCCCGGCACTACTGTATTTCTCACGTTCGACTTCTACATTTCTGACTTTTCGTGCCGGTGTCGGTCACGAGGCCTACTCACGCTTGACGTCTCTCCTGAACTTTCTGCTCGACGCTCTCTTCGGCAAGCATGAACGCCGCTATCCCTCCGCCTCCGTTTCTCCAGTGTCCCGGCATACCACCTATTCCATGGAGACAGTGGCGTCCTGTGTTGCAGGTATACATCGACGCCGCGGCCAGGGACGCCTCGCCGGAACACAAGAAGGCGCTGCTTCTGAACGCCTTAGGCGTCGAGGGACTGAACACCTATCTGCGTGCCGCCGAAGATGAGCAGCAGCCGGGAGCCGACCGGCCAACTCAGGAGGAGACGCCGAACGTGTACGACGCAGCCCTTGCGCTGCTCAGCCAAATTTTCGACCCCCAACCGGACGCGGCGTGCCTGCGCGCCCGCTTCAAATCCCTGTGCCAGGGACCGGACGAGTCGGCGGTCCAATTTATCGAAGTAAGTGCGCCGACTAGCCAAGCTTTGTGAATTCGGCGCGGCGAGCGATCTCCTTGCTTATGACCAGATCGTCTCTGGCATCGCGTCGCCGCACCTGAAACGGACTTTCTACAAATTGGGCAAGGAATTCACCGTACAGAAGGCGCTCGACATTGCCAAGGAGGAGGAGCGCGTCGATCGCGCCTTACTACAGCTATCCGGAGTTCAAGTCGACGCCGTGTCGTCGCGTACAGTTCAAGATGGCGGCGCAACTCGACGAATTCGTCAAAATGGCGGGCCTAATGGTGGCCGTCCTCCTCAAGCTTCGCCGCAAGATGGCGCCGGCGGCACTTCGTGTGCGTGCACCCCCTCGGCCTCCACTGCTGCGGACACCTCCTCTCCAGCTGCGCCGCCGGGTCGCGCGGGTGCCTGTTACCGCTGCGGATCGACGCGGCATTGGGCCAACTCCGCCGCCTGCCCAGCCAGGAGCCGGACGTGTTCGCGATGCGGACGTCGTGGACATTTCGCGCGGGTCTGCCGCACTACTTCGGAATCTTCAACCGGTCATCAGGACACGTCAACGGTGACCAATACAGTCACGGTCCTACAAGTGGACCAACCGGTCACCACTGTCGGACTTCTTCATCTTCCTGTACGGATCAATGGATCCATTTGCAACATGCTCATCGACACGGGAGCGGCTGTGTCGCTACTCAACTTCCAGGATTATACAAGGAACTTTTCCCATATCAAGCTACTACCTTCGCATCTTGTCCTACAAAACTACTCCGAGCAAGCCATACATAATCATGGCTATTTCAAGGCAACAGTCCTGTACAACGGCAACTCCGCTACGATTCCGTTCTACGTCACGGATAAAGGCACCTCGCTCCTGGGATTGGATGCCATTCGTGCTCTGAAAATAGTCATCAGAGGGGAGACCCTCACTTGTTCGCTCGTCGACTCTTCGGCGGTTCCGGCGAATGCGCCACCGGAGTATCATCACCTGTTTTCGTCGGACATCGGCACCGTCCACAACTACATTCATCGTGTCAAGCGTCGACCTGACGTGCAGCCCGTGGCGGCCAAACTGCGTCGCCTTCCTTTCTTGTTGCGGCAACAGGTTGCCGACGAGTTGCAACGACTAGAGTCGACTGGCATCATCGATAGGGTGGACGCTTCCATAGGCGTATCTACCGGGGGGGCAAGGGGGGCGCTAGCCCCCCCACTGAGAAAAGTTGGGGGGCGGAGCCCCCCCTACTTTCGACAGGGGTCACTGTCGGCTGCGCACTGGGAAACCATGAACTGAGGCGAACTTTTACTTCTGCACAACAATCACTTAATTATATAACGAAATTTTCCCTGGGCTTCTACTGTGGAGAATGTCTCCCGTGTATCACGACCACGCACTGTAGGTTCTCTACGGTGCGTGGTAGAGAACCTACGCACTGTAGGTTCTGCACACGTGCCTCAAACATTTTCACCTCCATCGAAAGTGCGGCCGCTGCAGCCGGGATTCACTCCCGCGATCTGTGTTTTCTGGACTAAAGAGGCTGAAGTGACAGCCGAGCTAGCTGGTCTTTTCATCTCGAAGTTACTTCTACAAGGCAGAATACAACTCAGACAGCAAAGAAGCACACACACGCAGCGCTGTTTATTTCTGTCCCTCTCTCTCAGCAAGGATGGCTTCACAGAGTTGCACACGCACACAAACAGCTCAACATCGTTATACTACAACTGAAAATATTTATTATACTCATATGAATACATCTCGCCAGCTGCTAAAGTAGCCGCTGCCAATGTGATCGGCGTGTAGCCTTCTTGAATTACATTCAGGATATGGAACAGTCCGGCTATTCCAAAAAATGTTTAGGTATTGTTCAGCATAGTAATGCGCTGTTTAGTGTGCGCACGTAATTTTAACATCGCGAGATTTCACAGATTCGTGACGTCGCGTAACAAGCCCGCGATTTTAAGGCACTGCGAACATTTTAGACGAACCGCGAGGAACCAATGACCATAAATATGCCGTATTGAAAACAGCCTGCTTTCCTATTTTTTATGTAGTCGTGCATGAGTGTTCAATACGCAATGGAAAATTTTGGGGCCTTTTGTTGCATCGCGTTACGAGCAGCTGCCGTGTGTATGACCCAGGAAATTTTGACCAATCATAAACAGCTACCGACCAATGCGAAAGGGAAAAATGCGGGGTATTTTTACGTTGTAATCACCCATATTTTTTCCAAAGAAAGCTTGAGCTTACACGATTTGCATAGGCGTACTTTTAGAGGCCGGAGGGACTTCCAAGCAAAGTAGAAAACTGCGCAATTCAATGAAGTCAAAGACGAAACAGGACGAGCGCTGTTCAGCGCTGGTTTTTGTTTCGTCCTGTTTGGTCTTCCTTGTCTTGTATTATTGCGCTATTTTCTACTCGAAGTTAGCACGCTCCAAGCAATGTTGCAAATACAAATCCGATGATTATAAAGAATGTACTGCGCCCATACCACACATTCTTACTTGAACTTGTGCTTGACACGTTAAAAATTATAGTTATATAATAATAATAATAATAATAATAATAATACTAATAATAATAATAATAATAATAATACCAATGCGCCGGAAGCACTACTTCGACTAGGAGCAAACACGGCAAAATATAAGATACGCAAACCTAAATATCTGCAAAAAAGGTGTAGTACTAATTGCGGAAAAGAAAATATACAGTCATTGTTGCCTACATTTAAAAAACGCAATTATTAGTGAGCAGCTTCTAGACGTTCTCGTTGAGACAAGCACTGGCGCTGTGCTTGTGTCATTTATTCTTTGTGGTCCGTCCTGGTTTGCGCTGAAGTTTTCATCGAGCACAAAATTGTGTGGGCACCGTATAAAACGTGTTGCTTTCAATACTATTACACGCAGAGCACGTATATGTATAATTGTCCCAGTGTATGATACGTATAGAACCGACTGTGCTATTTCTGTGCTGTTAGACAGTTATAGTTTAGCTGGTTTAGCGGAATAGCGGGATCGAAATGCGCTTGCGCAGTACGCTAAACGACCCGTAGCGTTTACCGTACGCACGCTATTTTTCAGATTTAGCGTTACCGTGTTCGCTTGGTTAGCGTAGTGTACGTAAAACATGGCGGCGGTTTTGGACGCCCGCTTCGAACTGAATTTAGCGTTGATAAGGACGGATCCACTTCTTTCGTAGCAAACGACTGTGCGAAATGGCTTCGCTTGCCTTCAGGTAGCTTCGACGACAGAGTATTACGGATAACTTGGCATAGTTTTGAGATCGCTTCCTATTTTGAACGTCCCTAGGCTTAACTAGAAGATCGGTGTAAACAAGTCTGCAACATGAAAATTCTCACCTTTGGTGCGTAGTTCATATTTGTTTACTTTTATTGTCACTAAAGAAAAGGTAGTAATATTGCTGCGTGCGGAGATACAAGCGAGCATTCTGGGTTTTGTTCTTTTCACTTTCTTTAACGCACTCACCCTTCGCTAGGTGGCGCCACCGTCCCAGCTTGGGCACGTAAACGCTATCCCGCTAAACTAAAACACGCTTTCCGCAACCAACGTTTGCGGCACGGTAACGCTAGTCCCTTAACCCCCGCTATCACGCTAACGCTAAACTATAACTGTCTATTAAACACTACTAACCAAATTCTATCTCTGTATACGAAGAATCGCATCAGATTGCGTGCGAATGAAGTTCTCTCTCTTCTCTCTCTCTCTCTCTCTCTCTCTCTCTCTATATATATATATATATATATATATATATATATATATATATATATATATATATATATATATCCTGCCCCCCCACTCGCAAACAAGTTGGTACGCCACTGGACGCTTCGGACTGGGTGTCTCCTTTGGTCGTCGTCCGCAAGAAGGACAATTCCATCCGACTATGTGTTGATCTCCGTGAGCCGAACAAGGCCATCGTAGTGGACGGGTTCCCTCTGCCTCACATCGAGGAACTTTTACAACAGTTAACAGGTGCTCAATTTTTTTCTAAACTTGATCTTGCATCGGCATATCACCAGGTTGAGTTAGCGGAGGAGAGTCGCGATCTTACTACTTTTGTAACGCATCAAGGGCTTTACAGATTCCGCAGAGTATGTTTCGGGTTGGCATCTGCGCCAGCTATTTTTCAAAAGATGATGAGTGATGTACTGAAAGGGTGCCCAGGTGTTGTTTGTTATTTAGAAGACATCTTAGTTTGGGGCCGTGATCGGGAAGAGCACGATGTGCACTTAAAAAATGTCTTGTGTAAAATCGAGTCCTGCGGCATGAAGCTTAATAATAAGTGTGTCTTTGCTGCTACTGAAATTGCATTCTTAGGTCATAACATAAGTGCTCGCGGTTTATCGCCTGTTGAGTCTAAGGTCACTGCCATTCTTGATGCCCCTGTTCCTACTGGTGTTAAAACATTACAATCCTTTTTGGGGTTAGTTGGATATTATGCAAAGTTTTTGCCGCATTATGCGGATGTTGTTGAGCCTCTGCGCCGTATGCTCAGGCATGGGCAGAACTTTGAATGGTCCGCTGAGGCCAATGCCAGTTTCAACCAGGTTAAAAAGTTACTTGCTGACCGCCCGGTCATAAACATTTTTGATAGTAATCTTCCTGTGGCGATTACCACCGACGCATCTAATGTCGGCATCGGCGCAGATCTTCAGCAACAAAAGGGAGAAAAGTTGTTGACTGTGGCTTTTGCATCTCGAACCTTGTCCCCGGCAGAACGCCGGCATTCAGCAGGGGAATGCGAAGCTCTTGCTTGCTTGTTCGCGGTAGAAAAATGGCATGTGTATCTTTGGGGGCGGCATTTTACATTACGGACTGACCACCAGGCTTTAACAACGTTGCTATCACCTGGCGCGGTGGGGCGACGCCCCTTGCGGATTTCTCGATGGTGCGCCCGGCTGTTATACTATGACTTTTCTGTACAATATTGCAAATGTCCCGTTAATGTCGTGGCTGACGCATTATCTCGGCTGCCAGTCCAGCTTCCGCCAGCACAGGCGCCGGAAGAAGAGATAATTTCTTTGGTTGCTGCATGCTTAAATATGGATGAGTTACAGGCAGCCACTGCTAATGATAGTATTTTACAGCAGGTTATTCAATTCATTGCTGAGGGATGGCCTCCAAAGAAGCATATGACTCCAGTACTTGCACCTTACTTTGCAGTGAAAGACGAACTGTCTTATGCTGATGGACTCATTTTCCGCGGGGAACGTGTTACTGTTCCAGAAACTTACAGGGGGCAATTAATTCAGTTAGCCCATGAAAACCATCCAGGCATAATCCGGACAAAGCAGTCGCTTCGTGACAGGTATTGGTGGCCGTGCCTTGACAAACAAGTGGAAAATGCTGTTCGGCACTGTTACATCTGTCAGGCTGCCGACAAATCGGCGAAACCTGTCTTTGCACCCCTGCAACCAGTTTCCTTTCCTGAGAAACCGTGGGATAAGTTGGGTCTGGACATTATTGGTCTTCTTTCAAATGTCCCCTCAGATTGTCGCTTCGCAATCACTTTAATAGATTACTACTCTAAATGGCCGGAGGTTTGTTTCGTTCGAGACGTTACGTCTGATGCAGTCATCACCTTCTTGACTTCCATTTTCTGCCGTGAAGGGTTTCCAACATGCTTAGTAACGGACAATGGTCCCCAATTCAAGTCTCAACAGTTCGAAACATTCCTTTCCGAGCGAGGTATCCAACACCTCTGTTCTTCCTACTGCTATCCGCAAGCAAATGGTCAGGTTGAGCGCTTCAACAGGGTTCTGAAAAAGTACATTCAACTAGCTAAACTGGAGCAACGTCCTCTCAAGAAGGCAATTACTGAGTATTTAGGTACCTACCGTTTTTCTCCTCAGGCGACTACAGGATCGTCTCCTGCGATGTTGCTCCATAAGCGTCAACCCCGCACAGCGGTGGACATAACTGATCTGCCGTTGCCGTCTACTTTTCAGTCCTTTTCGGATAATACCATAAGGACGCGTGTTTTTCATAGACAGGAGTACATGAAGAATTATGTTGATCAGAAAAGAGGATCAGAAAAGAGGTAGGGCAAAGAGTTAAAGTACGTATTCCAGGAAAACAACATAAGTATAGAGGTCCGTTTACAGTTATGTCTTCGGTCGGTTCCCATGCATTTAAACTTAGTGATGGATCGGTTTGAAATGCTTCTAAACTTGTTATCGTCCACTCCGAACGGGAACCACCTTCAAACATGCACTTGTCAATACCTTCTCAGAACCAGTCGTTTTCCTCTGCCTCGGTTCCACGGTTGGTTTCTGTCCCTATTCCTGCAGCATCACCATCTTCCCCTGGCGGGGATGGTCTTCAGGCACCGGTTCAATGCCCGGCTGTGGTGCCCAGCCACAATGCTTCTTTTTCTTCTAATATGCCTTCTCTTGAGCCACAGAGCTCCTTAGCGGCACTGGTTCAAAGTCCGGCTGTGGTGCCCAGCCACCATACTTCTACTGAATGCGTAGTAGAGCCACCGGGCTCCTTACAGACACCTTCTCAACGTTCGGCTGTGGTGTCCAGCCCCCATGATGTGTCTCCGTGCCCCGAGCACGCTTCAGTCTTCAGACTCTTCTCAGGCTCCGTATCAATACTTGACTGACGAGCCCAGTCCCCATGCCAGTAATTCTTCTAACACTAACGGACATGCTTCCGAACCTTTGGGTTCCCATGTTTCGCGTGAAGTTTCTCCGTCCCCAGCCACTACTGAGGGACGCTTAAGTGAGTCATCTGACTCTAGCTACTCCTCTACGCTCTCAGCTGTGCCTGAGCAGCGCGTAACTGAGCCACTAGGCTCATCAGAAGATACACAACTTGTTGCTCCGCAAGGGAGCACTTCAGAACGAAATGCGCCTCGACGGTCGAAACGGTTGCGTAAGAAACCGTCCAGGTTTATGGACTTTGTGTCCTAAATTCTTCTTTTTTCAGTTACTTGTTGAAGTCAGTGTGCCATACTTGTGCATTCTTGTGTGTATGCTGTGCATCTAGTCATTGTATAATGGTTATCAGTTCTGCCGCTCGGCACACTGGTATGCTGTGAATTCTGTGTTGTATTTTATTTGTATCAGTGTCTTCAGCTAGAGTACACTGTGTACTTTGCTTTTGTTCCCTTGTCGTGCCGGTTCCTTTTCACCAATTGGACGTTACACCAAAAGGGGAGGGGGATGTTAAGGTGTCTACTGTTAAGGTTGTATACAGTGTATTTGTCATTAATCACTGTATAAGGATTTAAAGGCCACATGTCCTTTTCATTCTAGGGGGGGATGATGTGGTATGTGAGTTCCAGTTTCGGTTTCTTAAAAAGTATTTTTGCCCTTAGGGGGCGCCACCATGTACATATATGCGCGGCACTGTGTGAAATAAACCAGTTCCTGCTTGGCTACCGGCTGCTGCTGTTCTTCCTCCCGGCCGGCGCTTCGGGCGCGGTGCCCTTTGTTCTCCGGGCGTCGCGTTCGACGTCCGATACCACACTTGCACTTGTCGGTGTCTAACTGTAAGTGCGGGTTTCTTTCGGCAACGCGTGAAATAAATTCCTCGCTAGCGATGTCGGGGTCGACCCCTGAAAAGCGGATGTGGGGATTACGTTTATCGGGTATTCGCATGGAGAGCGCGGCGCAGGTGATGGCATTATCGACTATCGCTTGTCTCATGTTGGTGAGTGTTTGGCGAGAGTGAGCGAGCACGGTAAGGCCATACCTGGTTTGTCGCAGAGTGACGTCTCGGATGTCGTGGGCGGCCGGGTCGATGTTGTTCTTCAACAGTCGAAGAGAGTCCCGGGCAGGTGTGGCAGACGGGGCGATAGGCGTGACAAAGGCCACGTACTCGTGCAGAGTCGGGCCCCGATCCGGTGCGGTTGCAGATGGTCCGGTAGGCAAGGCAGTAGAGGGAGCACCCGCTTGGAGTGCCGCCGCGTACGTCATGGCGGCGGTCGGCGGCACAGAACTCGGCAGGAGGGCTCCCGGGGGCCCCGCAGGAAATCCAGGTCGCGCCTGAGACGTCTGTAGGTCCGCAGGTAGAACGGCGGCCTCCGAGAGTGCCGCGGTGGCCGTCCTCGTCTACGCCAAGACCGCTCGCCTGTGCAGGTCGGCCACCTCCCTCCGGGTCTCCTGGAGTTGGCCCTATAAAGCGGTAACCGCCCCGCGCTCCGAAGCGGCGTCAGCACGCAGGTCTGAGCATAGTTTTACGAGCTCAAACACTCGAGCCATAATAAAATGGCGAGCGTTGACCGGGATGCGGTTGGCAGTTTCGACACAGTACCGGCTCAGCTCCTCCTCTATCTCGCACGCCCGCGTCTGTACTCGCGTTCCGACATCTGTTCTCAGCCTGTGGGGAACGGCAGTCGTCTGAGAAACAGACGAAATCGCGTCCTCGTCATCTGGATGCGTAGCGCGTATGTGCCTATCCGATGTTGAGGCCGTAGAGGGGTCATGCCTCGTTGAGAGGTTGAGACCCTCTCGACTGTTTTGATCGTCTATTTCTGCTAACAAATCGTTTCCAGCCGGCGAAAAAGCGGCGAAAGACGCGCCGGAAACATCTCCCAGGTCGGGAGAAACCGACCCTGCCGAGGAAACGGCATTCGTTGAGCTGGGAGTGCTCATGCCCTCAGCAGTGCTGGCCAGCCATGGCCGCTAAGCCTAGCCCGACCAAAGGCCTCAAAATAAGAAAAATAAACGGTTTTCTTCCAGAAAACAGGCGGTCAGATTGGTCCCTAAACGTTTAAAAACAAAGGCAAGCTAAAATTTCAGAGGAGAAGGTCGAATTTACTGACCTTTCGCCGTACTGGCCCAGGAGCCGAAACGCCTAGCAACCGCACAGTGTCACCAGCGCTCGTGACACTTGGCCGCCCCAGTAAAATTCATTCCCATTGTTGAGATAAAAATAAAGACAAAAATAAAGGCATGGGAAAAACCTGCACCTGCCGAAGCATACCAGGTATAAAGCCAATAAACATAAATGAAAAGGGGTTTTAATACAACCCAAAGCGCAAATTTAGTGGAAAAGCCAATTAGATAAAAGAAAAATGTGGGCAACGGTAACGCATATGGGTCCTAAGAGCGTTGGGACGACGAGCACAGAAACCGGGCTTTTTTTTTTTAATGACGATGAAATGACACAAGACGCAGTGGGGCGAAACTTGCCCAATGAAAATAAAAAATAAAAGGTGAAATAAATGAAAGAAATGAAAAGAAATCAATCCAAAGACAGGTACAAGGCCAGGCGGCCCACACGGCCTAGGGCGACCAAGGCACGGCCGCGACACACACAAGTTGCCAACAGGCACCACTGCAGACAGTCTGCGGTGCGTCTAGGCAGGACGGAGAGCGGACAAGGTGCAGCGTGGGAATCCTGGCCCCGAGTCCAAGTGCGCAGGTCCCTGACCAGTACCAAGAGATGACGTCCGGAGCCGAAGGACGGTAGTCCACTGTGGCCCAGCGGTCCAGAGGAGCAGACCCACGGCAAAGAGTGGCTGGGATCACAGCCTCCGAGGGCCTGGCAGTGGCGTGGAAAGGTGCAGCAGCCGCAGGAGGCCACGTCACCAAGCGGGGGAAGCTGGAGGAACCTTCTGAGGAGACAGATTTCCAAGCGCGACGTGGGCAGGGCACCAGGAACGGCCACACCGATCCGCTCGCCGAAAACGCGCGAAGGAGCGTTGCGAGGCTAGGCTGGCCGAGACCCGAGGGCCCCACCGGAATGGCCCCTGTGCCAGCCCCACCTCACAAGGCCCCAAGGTGTAAGTGTAAGGTCGAACAGGCCCTGATGAAACTATGGCAAATGCGGGAGCGCCTCGCTTAACGCTCGCACTGCACCGATGAGCAGAGCCCGGTTTCGTGGGCAGCCGAGGATCGTATAATACTGCGCAGCGCGGTAAGCTTCATGAGGCTCGATCCGTGAGGTGAACGGAGCCGTGATGGTGCACGCATGCAGGACATGTGACATGTCCAAGCAGTAGGAGCCGCAAGGACAACGCGGTTCCCTCATGATGTTGAAACGAAAGAAATAGTGGGGGAACCTCCCGTGACCCGTGAGGAGCGTGACTAACGGCGCAGGTGGCGGGAAATACGGTGGTAAATCGTGGACATCCTGCACCCAACGAAATAGTTCCGTGCGCGTACTTGTCTCGCGCCATCGGGCCGTCCAAAGTAGAAGTGTCTCGCGTCGTAGCTGCTGACGCACCGCCCTGAAGGGGAGCGGCAACGAGCGGTCGTGACCGTGTACAGCAGCGCGTGCGCTAAAAAGTCGGCTACCTCGTTGCCGAACACTCCCGAATGGCCAGGGACGTGGAAAATATGTAGCGGCACAGAGCGCGATAGACGGCGCAGCAATACACGTAAATCGAGCACGTGCGGCTCTACATTGCGCTGGGACGCCAGTGCCTGGAGGAGCGAAAGGCAATCGGTGTAGAACGCCACAGGCAGCGTATAATGCGCGGATAGCGCGTACAAGACGGCCTCGCGGAAGGCAACAACCTCCGCGGTGTACGCGGAAGTTGCACGGGTCAGTCTAAAGCGTCCCACGCCCAGGACACGAGTGGGATTCGCCAAAACAACGAAAGCCGCACCAGCCGAGAGAGTTGAAAACGATCCGTCAGTATAGACGTGCACCGCCGCGGCGCGAGATGCAACGCGCGCCTGCGCGCTATTGAGGCGCATGAACGGCACCGCGGCAGGAACCGACGGATGAATTGCCGTGTGTTGATGCGCGTCGGCCACCCAAGAGGGACGGAACCGGCAAGCTCCGAACGCGATGTGTCGGCGTAGCGTGAAGAGGCGGAACTCCGCGTTCACGCGCTCCAGCTCAAGGTCTATAGGAGGAGCATGCATCAGCACCTGCAGTGCCGCCGTGCTGGTGGTACGGTAAGCGCGCGTCAGGGCTAAAAGAGCGACGCGCTGTACCGTTATCATGCGTGCCTGCAAGCGACAATCTACGTGGTCCTCACTCCACCACACCGGACTCCCGTACGTGAGAGCCGGAAGAATGACCTGGCGGTACATGACGAGTTTGTGGGTGGGCCGAACGTAGCAGCGCTGCATGGCGAAAAAGGTCGCGACCCGCGAAGCCAGAAGGGCGACCTTTTGACGGAGGTAATCAGCATGAGGAAAAAACGACAGCCGCCTGTCAAAGATGACGCCGAGGACTCGCAGGTGTTCCCTAAACTGGAGCGTCGGTTCGCCGGGAGCGAGGCGTACCACCGGATGCACGCGCTCCATACCCCCTACTCCATGGCTGAACAAGACGCAGAAGGTCTTGTCACAGTTAAGGGAAACCTTGACGTCGCGAGACCATCGTATGACACGGCGGAGTACCTCAGACGCCAAGTTACCGAGCGCATCTCGGGAGGGCGCCGGCACCACAATGATGGTGTCGTCAGCGTATGCCTGAACAAGGACGCCTGGCGGCATAGACAATGACAGAAGACTGTCAATGACAACATTCCATAATAGAGGAGACAGGGGAGACCCCTGCGGGCTGCCCAGCGTTGGGTTGGCCTCGACTTGTCCCGCGTGGGATTGTAAAAAGACCGAGCGACCCTCGAGGAAAGTGCGGAGGAGATGGTACAGTCCGCTCGGGAGGGCGCGGTCACGAAAGTAGCGAAGGACAAGCGGGTGCCAGACACTGTCAAACGCCCCATGGAAGTCCAGGGACATGAGTAGCGCAGGCATGCGGTTGATTTTGAGGCGCGTCAGGCGTTCCTTCAATGCGTGAAGGGCGAGCAGGGAGCTGCGCCCTCTCGTAAAACCGTACTGGCGCGGGTGCACGAGGCCTCGATTCTCCAAGAAATATTGGAGTCGGCCGTTCAGTAAGCGCTCCAGCGTCTTACCGAAGACGGAACTGACACATATTGGCCTATACGAGGACGTGCGTTCCGGCGGGCGACCCGGCTTTTGAATGAAGGATACGCGCGCACGACGCCAACAGCGGGGAAAGTAACCCAACGCGAGTGAGGCGTTAAAGAGCAGAAGGAAGAACCGCGGGTGGAAGCGGAAGAGCGCCTTCATGATGACCGGGGAAATCAAGTCGGGGCCAGCCGCCGACTTGTTGGGCGTGTTGCGGAGCACGTCGACAACCTCCGTGTACGTGAACGGAACGTCCTCGTACGCCGACGTGTACGGCGCCGCCGCTAACGCGCGCGTGAGTGCGTGCGAGGTCTCGTCTGTGGCAGGATCGTCGACCGCGATCTGCGTGCGCAGAAGCAACGCGGCCGACTCGAGATGGGTCCACGTGTGAGTGCCGTCCGGAGCTATCAACGACGGCAAACAGCGAAACTGGTGAAGCCGGCCGAACGCCTCCTTAAAGGGCTGAGAGAAGAACGAAGCGCGCACGCAGGACAACGTTTGTCCGCGAACGTGCACTTCGCGCGCCTCTTTGATACGCCTACGGAACTCCGCAAGCGCCGTCGTGTATTCCCGGCGGTATACACCGCGCATCAGGGGGTCTCGGGAACGTTGAAAGCGGCGGCGCTTGGCGGCGACCGCGGAGCGCTCGATAGTGAAAGCAGGAGTAAACCACGGTTTACTCGTGGGGCGGGCCTTGACCGGCCTAAGGTGACGTTGGTACTGCGGAGTGAACCTCACGTAAAAGGCATCGAGGACTCGATCGATCGCGTCAGGTGAGGCGAGGGACGCGCCTGAAACCCTCGCGAACCACGGATCGCGCCGTAGAGCCTCAAGGAGTTGAAGGCGCGCGTACGTCGTAAGACGTCTTCCCGGTTGTGGAATACCTCCCACGCGTACCTCGACCAGCCGGTGCTCCGAGTAGGTGGTGTCATCCGTGACCAACCACTCATAGCCGGCGGAAAGGACCGAAGGCGTCGCGAACGTGAGGTCAATCCAGCTGGCCGAGTACAGCGTTTCAAAAGTAGGGAGTGATAGGGCGTCGTTGAGAGTTACTAAATTCAAAGAAAGCGTGAACTGGGAGACCTGCAAACCGCGTTCATCCGTCTCCATCGGCCCCCAGAGCTGGTGTTTAGCGTTAAAATCTCCGGCCAAGATCACGTTGCGTGATCGAGGCATCCTCAGGACCTCCGATATGGCGTCAAATATCGGGTCAAGGGAAGAGTGAGGTGGAGCATAGGTCGAGATGAAAACGAAGTCGAACGCGGCCGCCTCACAGTAAATCGCGACGACGTTAGTCGAAGCGTATAGCGGGCACACATCAAACGGCGGATTATGTGTAATAATGACAGCACCGGGGTCCTCCGCCACTGAGTACGCAAGGTACCCGTGCGGCAGCGCGGGAAGGCGTCTGGATGACCGGTAAGGGTCACTAACCGCCGCTAGGCGTATATCGCGCGCCGTAAGCGTATCCATAAAAGTCGTGAATGCCCGCTTCGCGTGGTCTAGGTTTATCTGCGCGAAGCTAACACATACGGCCCCCCCGCAGTCCCCCCTGGCGGCAGAATACCCGCCACTATGCGTCACCATAGTTAGTCCTGGCGCGCATGCGCGCTACTCGTTCGAGCAGCAGCGGGCAGTGGGGATAACCGGTGGGATGACCTTCTGCGTCCAACCCTGCGCGCCGGCATTCCGCGCATGCCACGGTGGGGTCTCCCAAACGCACTGTACACGCCGTACCAACGTGCCCTTCGGTGGCGCAACGCGTGCAAACAGCGCGCGCCGGATCGTTGCGCAACGGACAGGAACTGCGACCGTGTCCGTATGTGGCGCAGAATGTGCACGTTGAAACGTGTAAGTCCTCGGTGACGCGGACCGAGGTCCAACCTACCGAGATGCGCTGTTGCGTCATAATGCGCCTAAACGCCTCGGGGTCAACCTCGGCAATGACAGCCGACGTGCCCGAACGTTCGCGGAAAGACGCCCTGACCTTGCAGGTCTGCGGATCCAGCTGTAGCTGCGGGTTGCGTTCTCGGACGCGGTCTATGAAATCGGCCTGGGAGATGTCGGGGTCTACTCCAGAGAAACGAACGTGAGGGTTACGCCTCTCAGGAATCCTCATAGATAACGCGGCGCACGTTATCGCATTATCGGCGATGGCCTGTCGCATGTGTGTGAGTGTGTCGCGCGTGCGAGCGAATACAGTGAGGCCATACCTGGTATGCCGAAGCGTCACGTCGCGGATGTTGTTGGCCACCGGATCGATGTTCTCCTTGAGCAGGCGGAGAGAGTCCCGTGCAGGTGTCGCAGAAGGGGCGATGGGGGTGACGAAGGCCACGTGCTCATGAAGAGACTGGCCCGATGCCAGAGCAATGTCGTCAGGCCTGGAGGACGCGGGAGCAGCGGGTACACCCGCCCGGAGAGCCGCCGCGTAAGACATGGCGGCAGGAGCAGTCCCAGAGTCCAGCGGAGGGGCGCCCTGAAGTCCCGCAGGAAGGCCAGGTCGAGTCTGTGCCGATGCCACGGCCACAGGAAGATGGGCCGGATCCGTGAACGGCTGGGCAGTCGTCCGCGCCTCAGCCAGGACAGCACGTCGATGCATGTCAGCCGCCTCGCGCCGGGTCTCGAGCAGTTGTCCCTGTAAGGCCATAACTGCGCCGCGCTCGCAGGCCGCATCAGCTCGCAAGTCTGAACAGAGCTGTACTAGCTCGAACACTCGAGCCATGATAAAGTGGCGAGCGTTCACTGGGATGCGATTGCCCGTCTCCACGCAGTATCGCGACAGCTCCTCTTCTATTTCCCTCGCTCTCGTCTGCACTCTCGTTCCGAGGTCGGAGCGTAGCCCTGAAGGGACGGCGGTCGTTTGCGATACTGAGGAAGTCGCATCCTCATCCTCAGAGGACATAGCGGGTATGTGCCTCTGATCGCTTGAGGCTGTAGAGGGATCGGGCCTCGTGGACAGGTTTAATCCCTCACGGCTGTTTTGTTCGTCAATTTCTGCCAACAATTCATTGCCGGCGCTCGAAAAGGCAGGGGAGGAAGCGGCAGAAACAGCGCCTAAATCGGGGGAACTCGACCCCGCAGGCGAAACCGCGTTGGTCGAGCTAGGAGAGCTCATCGCGTCAGCGAGGCGGGCCCACCATGGCAGCTAAGCCTAACCGATCTTATGTGATAAAAATTGAGGAAATCTGACGATTTCAGCCGGAAAAAACGGCCTCGGGGTGCTCCCTGACGTCTTAGGAAGGGACCGCGAGTAAAGATAGCGAGCAGAAATGGAAAATTCCTGACCTTTGGGTGCAGCGAAGCAGGAGCCGAAAAGACAGGCAACCGCACAGTGTCACGAGCGCTCGTGACACTGTGCGGTTGCCTGTCTCTTGTGCGGTTGCCAGCCAACGAAGGACTTTCGTCCTTCGTTGAGCTGGGAGTGCTCATGCCCTCAGCAGTGCTGGCCAGCCATGGCCGCTAAGCCTAGCCCGACCAAAGGCCTCAAAATAAGAAAAATAAACGGTTTTCTTCCGGAAAACAGGCGGTCAGATTGGTCCCTAAACGTTTAAAAACAAAGGCAAGCTAAAATTTCAGAGGAGAAGGTCGAATTTACTGACCTTTCGCCGTACTGGTCCAGGAGCCGAAACGCCTAGCAACCGCACAGTGTCACCAGCGCTCGTGACACTTGGCTGAAAGAAGTGCCGCCCCAGCCAAACTCGCCGCCCGACACTGTACACGCCCCTCCAGCAGCTGCTTGGCTGAAAGAAGTGCCGCCCCAGTCAAACTCACCGCCCGACACTGTGCACGCTCCTCCAGCAGCTGCTTCGCTGAAAGAAGTGCCGCCCCAATCCAAACTTCATTCCCACCTCTTAAGAAAATAAATCCAAAAATAAAGTTGTGGGTAAAACCTGTACCTGCCGAAGCATACCAGGTTTAAAGCCAATTGAAAATAAATGAATAGGCGTGTTAGAGATACCCAACGCGCTCAATTTTGTGGAAAAGCCAATTGGAAAAATAAGAGTGGGGCAAACGGTAACGCGTGTGGTCCCTAAGTGCGTTGGGACGGCGAGCACAGAAACCAAGCCGGATCTTTTAATGAGATGATGTGAAGACATGGCAGGGACAGGCCCCGAATGAAATGAGACAAGCGGGATAGAGGAAAGAAAGGATAGCGGAGAAGGAGCAGAAAAGAAGACCAGGGTACGTGTAGAAGGAGAGAGAGAAAGAGGATAGGAGAAAGAAAATAGCGAGAAAGTGGGAAAGGAAAGAAGGGCAAAAAAATTCTTTTTTCCTTTTTTTTGAACACTTCCTAACACATGGGTGGACACAAAGTTCTCAGCACGTCCGTGGCGACAGGTCCACAGCCAACTGGACCGGTGGCGTGTGCAACGTAGTCAAATCCAGCGTGCCAGGTCCTCGGTAGAAGTGCCTCTTGAATCCAGGCGCCTTGTGATTCCTTGACTGTCGAGACGGTGCAGGCAGACCTGCGCTTACCTAGGTACGGCGTCACGGTGATGTGTACCCGCTGACCGGGAGAGTGCACTAACGGAGACCACCGAGGCCAGAGACCTCACCCGCATGTGGCCAACAGGGTGGCTCCATCCGAACAACTCCCCGATCAACGGGTGTGTGTCGGGGAGAGTGACCGTGTTGAGATGGTTATGCTGTGTGTATTTGCAGCAAGCCGAAGGACGGAATAGATATGAGGGGCGAGACGATCAGGGACGACTGGTGTGACTTAGCGCGCTGTGAGGTCGGGGATGAGATCACTCACCGTCCGAACCAGCAGGATAAACAAGGCGCGGTTCGCGGGGTGTCGAAGGAGTTCAGGGTACCGTTTGTCGATGTAGTGCAGGCGGGGCGCAATGCGCTCAGCGATGTGCGCTTGGCGCGGCAGTCGTAGAGATAGTGGCCGACATCGCTGCACGGCTGCCCACACGTGCAAACGTTATGTGGAAGCAAGTGAAATCGATAAAAATAAAAATGAAAACACCAGTGGCCTGTGAGGAATGTTACTAAAGCCCTGTTCGGCGGGAACCAGGACGGTATGTCGTGAACCCTGGGGACCCACTTGGCGAGTGCGGTGTCGTTGTCTGGTGCCTGCCATTCCGCTGCCCAGAGGTGCAGCTGCTGAAGGCGGAGTAATTTCTTTACCGCTCGAGGTGTTAGCGACACACGCCGTGGAGTGCCGATTAGCGCCGTGCGTGTCGCGAGGAAGTCTGCCAGCTCGTTCCCGAAAATACCAGAGTGGCCTGGCACGCGGTACAGCATTAACGTGACGGATTGCGATATCTCGCGGATGAGGGTTTTTATGTCACGAATACGCGGGTCCGACGTATGGCATTGCGCGATCGATTGGAGTGCCGACAAGCAGTCGGTATAAACGTTAACGATTGTGTTGCGCTCGTGTACCTGCACGTGAATGAGCGCTTCCGTGAGCGCAACAATCTCAGCACAATACGCGCTCGTAGCGTCCTCGACTTTGTACCTGCCGACGGCTCCGATACGCTCGTGTGAGCGAAGGACGACAAATGCCGCGCCTGCACACCGGGATGAGTAGGAGCCATCTGTATATATATATGCGTCCCCGGGCTTGTTGCTAGAACCTTGGCACCCTGTCGGGAGAGGCGGGAGAAGGGAAAGCATAACCTTTCAGCCGGGTGATCACTCCATGCATCAGGCGCGTACAGTACACGGTCCGGACGCAGAGTGATGTCTCCATAACGAACCGGTTTGCGGGCTACAAGGAGGTGGTATTCCGCATTACACCGCGCCAACTCCAGGGTGATGGGAGGAGCTCGCATCAGCACCTGAAACGCGGTCGTGCGTGTGGTGCGATACGCTCCTAGTAGGGTGAGGAGGATAGTCCGCTGGAGTGAGACCAGGCGGGATCGAAGCCGGCAATCCGGGCGAAGCTCATCCCACCATACGGGGGAGGCGTATGTAATGGCGGGAACAACGGAACGGTACAAGCGTACCTTCTGTATCGGGCGCAATTGACCACCCTGCATGTGTGCCAGAGTGCCGAGCTTGGCTACCAGCGCCTCGGTCTTCTCGCGGAGGTGGTAGGCATGGGCAAAGAATGACAGGCGTCTGTCGAAGACGACCCCTAGGATGCGGAGGGTGTCCTTATAGGATAAACTCCTATCAGTGGGGTTGAGTCGTACTGTAGGGCGGACTTTCTCCCTACCACCCTGGCCGTGAGAAAACAGTACGCAGTACGTTTTCTCTTTGCTGAGTTTAACCTTGGCGCGCTCCGTCCAGTCAATAACCGATTTTAATACGGCCGAGCCGAGCTCGCCGAGGCGTTCGCGAGATTTGGCCGGTATATTTATTATCGTGTCGTCTGCGTATGCCTGTACGGTGACTCCAGGCGGCATGGGAAGGCAGAGCAGGTCATAAATTATTACATTCCACAACATAGGTGATAACGGCGATCCTTGGGGACTGCCCAAAGAGGGATGCGCCGTGAGTTGTCCTGCGTGCGATGTAAAAACTACCGTACGATCGTGCAGAAACGTCCTTAAAAGGTGGTACAAGTTGTGCGCAAGGCCGCGGTCGCGGAAGAATTTGAGCACCAAGGGGTGCCAAACACTATCAAAGGCGCCCTCAAAATCGAGGGCCATTAAGATGGCGGGCACCTTGGACACCTTAAGTTAGAGTAATCACGTCTTGAGGGTGTCAAGGGCAACAACGGCACTGCGGGCATGCGGAAATCCAAACTGGTTATCATGGACATACCCATTGTGCCAGAGGACGAAGTAGAGTCGAGCATTGAGGAAGCGCTCCAGCGTTTTCCCGAAGACCGAGGTTACGCAAATGGGCCTATAGGATGTGGTACGTTGAGGAGGCCGCCCTGGTTTTCGTATAAAGATGATGCGCCCGGATCTCCAGCAACGCGGAAAATATCCTAGGCGGAGTGCGGCGTTAAGTACCATCATAACGAACTTCCTCTGTGCCCTGAAGAGGCCCCTCATTAATAACGGCGTGATAGAGTCAGGGCCCGGTGACGAGCGGGTTGACATGTGGTTGAGGACGTCCGCGACCTCGGTTTCAGTGAAAGGAACGTCCTGTGTTGGCGAGTCGTACGGCGCCGTTGCCAGTTGGCGTGTTGCAGCGTGGCAGGACTTGTCGGAGACAGGGGAATCCACCGCAATCTGCGTTTCCAAAAGGAGAGCCGCAGACTCCAGATGCGTGGATGTGAGTGTTCCATCCACGCGTTCTAGAGGAGGCAAGTAACGTGGGGGACGTGTCTTGCCAAACGCCTCCTGATACGAACGCGAGAAGACGTTGTCTCAGGAGCAAGACGAATGGCATTCGGTCTCGTAGTTGCGTTTCGCCACTTGTACGTTCCTCCTGAAACGTGACAAAGATTCTGTGTATTCCTGCCTAAGAACGGGGCGTAAGAGCGGATCGCTACACCGTTGGAAGCGCCTTCGCGTGGCGTTGACGCGTTTCCGCTCCAGCGCGAGGTCCGGCGTCCACCATGAATTGCCGCCAGTTCGTGCTTTCGCCGGCCGGAGATGCCTCTTAAGGTGGTGAATAAACAAGCTGTAAAATTTTGCGAGAACGTACTCAAACGCCTCGGATGACGCGGGCTGTGACTGCGTCACACGAGCAAACCACGTCTCACGAGCCAGCGTGCCCAGAAGCCCGGACTGCGCGTAACGTGTGAGGCGCTTGCGCGGCTCGTTCCGAGTATCCCCTATGTGGGTGTCAATAAATTTGTGCTCGGAGAAAGTCTCGTCAAGGCGGACCTGCCAGGTGTAGCCCGCCGCGAGGGCAGAAGGTGTGGCCAGGGTAACGTCGATCCAGCTGGCCGCATATGCCGTTTCGTACGTCGGTTCAGACGCGGGGTCGTTCAAGAAGACGAGCCCTGCAGCGGCGGCAAACTCGACCACCCTGGCCCCCCCTGTCGTCCCCAGCCCGAGGACCCCACGCGAGATGCTTGGCATTTAAATCTCCAGCCAGCACTATGTTTGGAGATCGCGACATCGCCACTACGTCCTCGAGTGCCTGCAGTATAGGGTCGAGAGGTTTATGCGGCGGTGCGTAGGCCGATATCAGGGTAAAATGAGACTCGGTGGATTGGCAGTATACGGCCACAACGAATTTCGACACATACATAGGACATACGTCAAAGGGTGGCCGTCGCGCCAAAATAATGTCCGACGGATCCTTTGCGCAAGCAATTGCCGTAAAGCCCTCTGGCAACTTCGGTAAGGTACCCTCCGGCTTGTGGGGATCGCACGCAACTGCAAACGGCGTGTTCTTCCGAGTCATGCGCTCGCAGAGGTTACTGAGGGACAGCCTCGAATGATCGAGGTTTAACTGTAGAAGCGAAAGATGCGTGCGATCCCCTATTACCCCCCCTGCGGCGCCGCCTTCGCTGCTAAGCGCCGCCATAGTTTGTGCGTGCCCGCAGTCTGGCCACTTTGTCAATTAACAGAGGGCATTGCGGGTGGCCGGCAGGGTAGCCGGAAACCTCCCATCCGGCGCTGCGACACGGGGCGCAACATACGGACGCGTCACCTGCACGCACCGCACAGTCGGCTGCCAAGTGGCCCTCTGTGCCACAACGCATGCACCTCTTCTTGGATGGATCCCCAGCGACTGGGCAGGAGGATCTGCCGTGGCCGTACGACGCACAGTACGTGCACGTAGACACGTGCAGGTCTTCATATGCACGCACTATAGTCCAGTTTTTAGAAAGGCGGGGGCAGGCCATTATCCGATGGTACGCGGGAGGGTCAACTCGACGACGAACGCTTTCGTACCCCCGCGCTCCCTGAACGTAACGCGAACCTTGGCGCGCTCCATATCAAGCTGTAGGTTCGGATTCCGCTCATTAAGAAGCCGCAGGAACTCGTCGGGGTTGATCTCGGGATCGACCCCGGAAAAACGAACGTGGGGATTTCGCTTGTCGGGTACTCGCATTGTGATCTCGACGCGCGTTACCGCGTTTTCCTCGATCGCTGCGCGCATGTTAAGGAGCGACTGTCGTGTCTTTGTGAACATCATGACGCCATACCTGGTATAGCGGAGGGTGACGTCACGGATGTCCTTCGCCACTGGGTCAATGTTGGCCTTGAGAGTCCTGACGACGTCCCTGGCCGGCGCGTCGGTCGGTCCGGTCGGTGTTAGGAAGGCCACGTGGTCGTGTCGAGTCGCCGTGGTCGTCTCCTCGCCTGTTACCGCAGCCACTCCAGGTAACCCGGGTCGTCCCAGAGGCCGGCCGCCAGTCGTCGGACCCGGCCGGAGGACCGCGGCGTAACTCAAACCGCCGGTCGGTCCTGAGAGCGTCGGCGGCGCTCCCAGCCGTACGCCAGTGTCGGGTCCGTGAACGCCGGAAGGTCCGTGTACTGCAGCCACGGCCCTACCTGCAAGAACATCGCCGACCAGCGGCCTTTCGGCCACCAAGGCCTGCCTCTGCAGGCACGCGATCTCCCTGCGGGCCTCCACGAGCTGGCCCTGCAGCGCCAGGGCCGCACTCGTTCCACGGCCGCGTCCGCTCGCAGGTCCGAACACAGGCCGACCAGCTCGAACACGCGGGTCAGGATGAAGTTCCTCGCGCTGACCGTTATCCGGTTGGCCGAGTCCGCGCAGAACCTAGAGATCTGGTCCTCGAGCTCCCGCGCGCGCGCCTGCGCCTGAGCGCCGTGGTCCGTCCTCCTCCCGGTCTCGACCGCCGTCGTCTCGGAGACGGATGACCCCGCGTCGTCGTCGTCCGGGCTGGTAACTGTTGGCGTAGTCCTGCGAGAGCTAGAGCGGGTATGCGCCGAGCCCGTAGTGGGCTCGACCCTGCTGGCCGCCTCGGCTGCCTCAGCTGATCCGTTTTCTGCTTGGCCAGTGAGCCCTGCCAAAATGTTATCTCCTTCGGGCGAAAAGGAGAGGTCGGACACTGCCGGCGAGCCGCCCGGAGAGGGCGGACCCGCCCCCGAGGGCGAGACTTCGTGTTCCGCCCTACTAGCGGCCATAGTGGGGCCGGCGCATACCCAAAGGGGGCTAAGCTTCGGGTTGCACTAAAATCCAATCAAACGTGAAAATTAAACTGGTATGGTGCGAACCACCGCTACCTCGAAGGTCCTGGGACCTTTATGGACGCCCTGTCACTAAGGGATGGGGACGAAAAGTGCAAAAGACTGACCTTTTCTCGAATCTTGCAGGAGCCGAGACAGCGGGCAGCCAGCAACAAGCACGAGCGCTCGTGCCGAGAAGTGCCGCCACAGCAAAATTCATTCCCATTGTTGCGATAAAAATAAAAGCAAAAATAAAAGCATGGGAAAAACCTGTACCTGCCGAAGCATACCAGGTATAAAGCCAATCAATATAAATGAAAAGGGGTTTTAATATAACCCAAAGCGCAAATTTAGTGGAAAAGCCAATTAGATAAAAGAAAAATGTGGGCAACGGTAACGCTTATGGGTCCCAAGGTGTTGGGACGACGAGCACAGAAACCGGGCATTTTTATTTAATGAAGATGAAAATGAAACAGGACGCAGTGGGGCGAAACTAGCCCAGTGAACGTGAGAAAAAAACACAATGAAAAAAAAACTTGTGAACGACATAGCATCACACAGATGACCGCATTGTCCTGAAGCAGGCGCGAAGCTTCGTGAAGGACGCAGTCCACGGAGAAGCACCAGGCGACTGCGTGGCCAGCAAGTCCAAGTGTCTTCAGTAGGCGAGGTACCAGAAGGCGGCGGTGTAGCTTGAAAACCGGGCTATCCTGTGACTGCAGGACGCTCGCAACTGCAGGCGGCAGGGCGTCAAACTCAAGTCAAACCGGTACGGCCTGACCGGCCCGCTCACAAAAAGGCTCGATGAGGCCTTGTGTGGCTACACCCACCTGGACCAGATGCCCCCACCGGAATGGCCCCTGGGTGGGTACTACCACACAATGCCTCATGTGTATATGTGTCGTGAGGGTGTCAGGGAGGTGAGAGGCTGGTTGCAGTGACGTGCGGCATGCGGTCCGAATAAGTGCGTACCGCACAGATAAGCAGCGCCCTGTTTCGAGGGCATGCCAGAACGAGGCTGTAGCACATGTTCCGATAGGCGTCCTGAGGAGCAATGCGCGACGTATATGGTGTCGTGATAGGGCACGCGTGTAATACGTGCGACATATCGACGCAATAGGATCCACAGGGACAACGGGGCGCGCGCATGAGGTGGAAGCGAACGAAGTAGTGCGGGAAGCGCCCGTGCCCCGTGAGGAGCGTGACGAGGGAAGGCGGAGGCGGAAAATAGGAGGGCAGCGTACGCAGATCCGTTATCCACCGAAACAGTTCGGTGCGAGAGTGCTCTGCGCGCCAACGAGCCGTCCAGAGCACGAGAAGCTCCCTGTGCAGCTGACTCCTTACCGCGCGAAACGGGAGCGGCAACGAGACCTCAATGCCGCGGTGCGCAGCCCGCTCGGCAATGAAGTCGGCGACCCCGGCATGGCCAGGCACGTGGTACAGGTAGACGTGCACCTCGCGGGATAATTTTCGCACCAGAGCGCGAATCTCGAGCACGTGCGGCTCGACGTTTCGCTGCGAGGCGAGGGCCTGTAACAAGGACAGGCAGTCTGTGTAGAGTGCCACCGGCTCTAAATAACGCGCAGCAATGAGGTGCCTTAGCGCCTCACGAAACGCGACCACCTCGGCTGAGTAAGCGGAGGTCGCGCGCAAGAGGCGGTAGCGACCGACCGCCAGGACTCGGTCCGGGGGAGCGAAAATGACAATCGCCGCCCCTGCCGATGTCGAAGTGAAGGAGCCGTCCGTGTATACCTGCACCGCGGGAGCGCGCGAGGCAGCTCGGGCCTGTGCACTAGTTAGCCGAGTAAACGGCACGATGGCTGGCGCGGCCGGGTGAATGGCCACGGCCGAGTGCGGGTTGGCGACCCAGTCGGGGCAGTAACGGAGGCTACCGAACGCGACATATCTGCGGAGAGTGAAGAGTCTGAACTCGGTGTTGATACGCTCGAGCTCTAGGTCGATCGGTGGCGCCTGCATCAAAACCTGTAACGCGGCAGTGCTGGTGGTGTGATAAGCACGCGTTAGTGCTAGCAAGGCGACTCGCTGGATCGTCACCATGCGCGCGTACAAGCGGCAGTCGACGTGGGACTCCCCCCACCACACCGGGCTCGCGTACGTGAGCGCAGGAAGGAGAACCTGCCGATATAGCAGTACCTTGTGCGCCGGACGCACACAGGAACGTTGCATCGCGAGGAAGGTAGCTACTCGCGATGCAAGTGTTGCGACCTTATTGCGGAGGTATTCGGCATGATGGAAAAACGTCAACCTGCGGTCGAAGATGACGCCGAGGACGCGCAAGGACTCCTTAAACGTGAGCGAAGGTTCGGCCGGGCCGAGGCGAACCGTCGGGTGGACTCGCTCCATTCCCCCTACGCCGTGGGGGAATAGCACGCAAAAGGTTTTGTCGCAGTTAAGTGCGACCTTAACTGTGCACGACCACGAGACCACGCGACGCAGGACCTCTGACGCCAAGTCTCCGAGAGCAGAGCGCGTGGGCGCCGGTACCAGTATTATCGTGTCGTCGGCATACGCCTGCACGGCGACACCGGGAGGCATGCGCAGGGACAGGAGGCTGTCAATGACAACGTTCCAAAGAAGCGGTGACAGGGGGGAGCCCTGAGGGCTACCGAGCGTTGGGTGGGCGTCGACCCGTCCCGCGTGCGATTGCACAAACGGACCTCTCCTCGAGAAATGTGCGTAGCAGGTGGTAAAGGCCGCTAGGCAACGCGCATTCCCTGAAGTAACGCAGCACCAACGGATGCCAGACGCTGTCGAAAGCGCCGTGAAAATCTAATGACATCAGTATAGCCGGCATCCGTTGTGTCTTGAGGCGTACAAGGTGTTCCTTCAGGTGGTGAAGCGCGAGGAGAGAACTACGACCTCGCGTGAAGCCGTATTGAGGCGGATGGATGAGTCCGTGCCTCTCTAGGTGGTGTTAGAGGCGGCCGTTTAGCAACCGTTCTAGCGACTTCCCGAAGACCGAGCTCACGCAGATCGGCCGGTAGGATGAAGTACGCTGTGCGGGACGCCGCGGTTTATGGATGAAAGTCACCCTCGCGGTCCTCCAACAACGAGGGAAGTAGCCGAGGGCGAGAGCCGCATTAAACACCATCATGAAAAAGCGCGGGTGGTAGTGGAAGAGCGCTTTCATGATGACCGGAGAGATGTTATCAGGTCCGGGAGCCGACTTGTTGGGCGTATTGCGTAACACGTCCACCACCTCCGAATAGGTGAACGGTACGTCTTGATCAAAAGAGTCGTACGGTGCGGACGCAAGCTCACGCGTAGGTAGGTGCACTGCGTCGTCAGTGGTGTGGTCGTCTACCGCGATCTGCGTGCGCAACAGTAACGCTGATGACTCTAAGTGGGTTGACGTGACGGTTCCGTCCGAGCCCACCAGGGAAGGAAGACATCGAAACTGTCTTAGTCTCCCGAAGGCCTCTTTGAAAGGCTTCGAGAAGAGGTACTCGTGCACCGACGAGAGTGCATAGCCTCTAAGATGCGCGTCACGAGCCTCTCTGATATGTTGGCGATAAGCTGCCAGTGCGGTGGTGTAATCGCGCCGGAAAATCGCACGCATCTGTAAATCGCGCGTCCGCTGAAAGCGGCGGCGTTTAGCAGTGACTGCGAGCCGTTCGACGTTGAGGTCTGGCGTGAACCAGGGCATGCTCGTCGGTCGCGTGCGCACTAGCCTGATGTGTCGGCTGTATAAGTTGTCATATAATAGCGTGAATGCGTACAAAACGCGCTCCAGTGCATCTGACGATGCTATGTCAGCGCCGGACACCTTAGAAAACCAACGCTCGTTGCGTAAGGCGTGTAAAAGCTGGTGGTGTGCGTAAGTCGTTAAGCGTTTGCCCGGTGGTGGGGCGCCTCCCACACACACCTGAACAAAACGGTGTTCGGAAAAGGTGATGTCCTCCGAAACCGACCACGCGAATCCCGATGCGAGAACTAGAGGCGTCGCTAAGGTTAAGTCAAGCCAGCTCGCGGAATAAGGCGTCTCAAAGGTAGGTAGGGACTGGTCATCGTTCATGATGACCAGGTTGCAAGACAGCGCCAACTGCGCTACCTGCAGTCCTCTCTCATCCGCGTCCGCCTGTCCCCACAAGCGGTGTTTGGCGTTAAAATCGCCCGCGACGATTACGTTAGGAGAGCGCGCCGTCCTTAGGACTGCGTGCATCTCGTCCAATGTCGGGTCTAATGGGGCGTGTGGCGGCGCATATACCGACACACACAAATGCAAATGCTTCTGCTTCGCAGAAGATTGCCACGACATTCGGCGACACGTGGACGGGACAGATGTCGTACGGCGGATTGCGCGTGACGATGGCGACTCCCGGATCTTGGTCCACAGCATACACGAGGTATCCGTGCGGTAACGCAGGGATCCTTCTGGACGGCCTGTACGGATCACTAATCGCTGCCATTCTGACGTCCCGTACCTCCATCGTTTCCGGCAAATTCGCGAAGGCTCGCTTGGCGTGGTCGAGGTTTAACTGCAGAAAATTAACGCGAACGATCCCCCGGTTATCCCCCCTAACGGCAGGCGAACTACGATTATGCGCCGCCATAATTGGTTCTTGCCCGAAGTCGCGCGACTCGGTCAAGAAGCAGAGGACACTCGGGGAAACCGGTAGGATGTCCCCCAGTGCCCTCTGCTTCTTGACCGAGTCAAACTCCCCGCCCGACACTGTACACGCTCCTCCTGCAGCTGCTTGGCTGAAAGTAGTGCCGCCCCAGTCTATCACTCAATCTGTTTTCAGAGTTCCCGTCAACTCCTCCATCGCTTGGTAGACAAAACACGCGGCCAGGTCTCCATCGATGGCGACGGCCTTGACACAACCCAACACATTCTTCCTGTAATCAAATGTATCCTGATCATTTACTGTCAAGGTGACTACGGGCTTCTTGAAGACATGTCGACTGTAATAGTCCTCTAGCTCTTTTAGGGGCGAAGCTCCTTAAGGCGGCACCCGTTCGTCCCTCGTAGTCGTCGTAGTAGTCCGTAACAAGTCTTACGCTTTGACCTCCAAGGTGGTGCCGGTGGGAGATTTCTCCTGTGCGTTGTTGAACAATAAAAAATTCGCAGCGTGCGCGTTAACTAAAAGCCGAATTCTTCTGTCTCTCATTCCCCATTAGCAGCCATTGGCATGTTCCAGTAGGAAACGTTAGTAGAAGTAGAAGTGTAAGTGTTAGCTAAAAGCCGACTTCTTCTGTCTCTCATTCCCATTAGCAGCCATTGTTTACCTCCAAGGTAGCGCCTGGTGAGATTTCTCCTGTGCGTGATTAAACAATCAAAATTTTGTTCAAAACGCCGTTGATTGATGAAATAAACCAACGAAAGACGCCAGATGTTTTTCTTAAAGTGTAGTAGTAGTTGTTGTATGTAGCCACCTCGCCCGATCGTCAACGGGCGAGGTGGACCGGCAACGGCGCGAGGACCCTGCCGTACGAGAGTTAAATCACACTAAAAGACATACTTTGCGGGCGATACACTCTAGTGAGCTTTCAACTTTTCGTCTTAATGTACATGATAAAGAAATTATTTCTACGAAAAACGCAAGGCACACCTTGAGCAATATATTTGGTTTTGGGACGCTAAATGGTACCATGAGGCGATGCGAAGCCGGAGCACTTGCACGATCGCGTTCCGTTGGCTTTCGTTGGGCATGCTACCGACCTCGCGTCGTGGAACGCGCGTCCTGTCTTCCCTCTAGCCTTGCCTTTAATTCGCACAGGGCGAGCGGGGAATGCGGTCGCTCTCGGCGCTCTTTCGCTCGGGAGCGGACTTCTTCCTTGCATTTCACCGATCACAAGTGATAATGAAGGGACCACGTAAACCAACAGTACAATAAAAGTTTGATGTTTAATATATACACGATGTTTCACACTCTTTATATTATGTACTGGGCGCATTTCACAGAAGAGTTTCACGGTTTACAGATGATTCCCTCCGTAGCTTCGCCACACTCATCATCATTCACCCCGTGGATATGCTGTGATTTTTTTTTTGCCTGTGACGGCTTTGAAGGTGCGTGCCTTGGTGATAACTGGTTCCTTAGTGTCGGGGTGAACTCAAAATTGACGCCATGGTGGGGTCCAGCTGTACACCTTTAACCTAACAAATGGATTAAGCTTGAGGAGTCAAACTCCCCGCCTACACTGTACACGCTCCTCCTGCAGCTGCTTGACTGAAAGAAGTGCCGCCCCGGTCAAACTCCCCGCCCGACACTGTACACGCTCCTCCTGGAGCTGCTTGCCTGAAAGATGTGCCGCCCCAGTAAAATTCATTCCCATTGTTGCGATAAGAATAAAAGCAAAAATAAAGTCATGGGAAAAACCTGTACCTGCCGAAGCATACCAGGTATAAAGCCAATAAATATAAATGAAAAGGGTTTTTAATATAACCCAAACGCAAATTTTGTGGAAAAGCCAATTAGATAAAATAAAATTATGGGCAACGGTAACGCGTGTGGGTCCTAAGAGCGTTGGGACGACGAGCACAGAAACCGGGCACTTTTTTTTTTAATGAAGAATGAGACTGAGACGATGGGGCAGAACGTGCCCAGTGAAAATGAGACATAAAAAAATTTAAAAAAAAGATAAATAAAAAAAACCAAACAAAGAGTGGCAGCAATACAATAACAGACTGCGGACAGGCCGCCGTTGGGAAGGCAACGGATGGTTGCACACCAGCACAGTCCTGAAGGAGCCAGCCTGGCAAAGTGTCCATGTACAGTATCTCGAAGGCGCGGACGACTCCCAAAGGCGAGGCCGGGAACAGGCAGGGTGACAGGAGCAGGCGTGATCTTGGAGAACCTCAGCGGTGTGCCGGAGATCAGCAGACAAGCAGGAACGCCGTAGACAGGAACGAAGCGGTGAGCAGCAGTCCATAGCGTCATGGGGACCAGTGTTCAGCAGGACGTGCGCAGGTGGGCTTGCTGCGAGGGGTCCGGCGGCGAACACACAGCCGTAGCGAAGGTGGCCCCACCGGTTTGCACACCGAATGCGCGGAAACGATCCCTTGTGAGGCTAGGCCGGCCGAGACACTAGTGCCTCACCGGAATGGCCCCTGTGCCGGCCCTACCTCACAAGAGACCATGAGTGAGTCCATGTGAGTGTGTCGGTGGAAGAGGACCTCAAGAGGCATGAGGGAGCGCGTCACTGAGAGCGCGAACCGCTCCAATCAAGAGCGCTCTATTACGAGGGCAGTTCAAAACGCAGTTGTAAAGAGCTGCTCGATATGCGTCCTGCGGCTCTATGCGGGTGGTGTGTGAAGCCGTGATTGGGCACGCGTGGAGAACGTGCGACATGTCCAGTGAATAGGACCCGCAGGGACAACGAGGCTCCCGCATAAGGTTGAACCTATGAAAGTAATGGGGAAAGCGCCCGTGCCCTGTCAGGAGCGTGACAAGCAACGGAGGTGGCGGGAAAAACGAGGGAATGGCACGGAGGTCTTGCACCCACCGAAAGAGCTCTGTGTGGGTGTTTGTTTCGCGCCAGCGTGCCGTCCACAGGACGTGTATCTCCCGGCGTAGCTGCTGCCTAACCGCTCGGTATGGTAGAGGCAGAGAACGCTCCAGTCCGACAGATGAGGCGCGCGCTGCTAAAAAGTCAGCGACTTCGTTTCCGAAGATCCCGGCATGGCCCGGCACGTGAAACACGTGCAGCGGCACCCTGCGCGAAATGCGCCGTAGCAAGTCGCGTATGAATAAAACGTGCGGCTCGGAATTGCGAGGCGAGGCTAACGCCTGCAGGAGAGACAGACAATCGGTATAGAAGGCAATCGGCAAGGTGTAACAGGCCGCAAGAGCGTGGTGAATGGCCTCCCGGAAAGCGACGACCTCTGCCGTGTACGCAGAGGTTGCGCGGGTGAGGCGAAATCGTCCTACACTGAACACTCGACCGTCGCGACCGAAAGCGACAAACGCTGCACCTGCGGAAGCATGCGTGAAAGAGCCGTCAGTGTAAATATGGACGGCATCACTGCGAGCAGCGGCCCGAGCCTGCGCGCTGGTTAAACGCACGAAAGGAACCGCGACAGGTACCGAAGGGTGGAGAGGGACGTGATCGCGCGCATCGGCTACCCATTGAGGCCGGAGTCGAATCGACCCAAAGGCCACATGCCTGCGTAGCGTGAAAAGGCGAAACTCCGTCTTGATGCGCTCGATCTCCAGGTCGATTGGAGGCGCATGCAACAAGACTTGCAGCGCCGCCGTGCTCGTCGTGCGTACGCGCGCGACAGCGCCAAGAGTGCGACCCGCTGCACTGTAACCAGGCGAGCGTGTAACCGACAGTCCACGTGGTCCTCGCCCCACCACACCGGGCAGGCGTAGGTGAGGGCCGGGAGGATGACCTGGCGGTACATCAATACCTTGTGGACCGGGCGAACGTATGAACGCTGCATTGCGAAGAAGGTCGCAACGCGGGACGCGATAAGGGCGACCTTCTGGCGAAGGTAGTCGGCGTGGTGGAAGAACGACAGGCGGCGTCGATCAAAGACTACCCCGACGACGCGTAAGGTGTCACGAAACTGGAGCGTCGGATCGGTAGGGCTGAGGCGTATCGTCGGTCGAACGCGCTCCATGCCGCCGACGCCGTGTGTGAAGAGAACACAGAACGTCTTGTCACAGTTAAGTGACACTTTTACCGCGCGCGACCAATTAACGACTCGGCGTAATACCCGTGATGCCAAATCACCGAGCGCATCCCGAGACGGCGCCGGGACGAGAATTATGGTGTCGTCTGCATAGGCCTGCATGATAACCCCGCGCGGCATACGCAGCGACAGCAGGCTATCAATCACGACGTTCCACAAGAGCGGGGAGAGCGGCGAACCCTGAGGGCTGCCCAGCGTTGGACGGGCCTCGACCTGACCCGCGTGGTAACGGACAAAGACCGATCGGTCGGCGAGAAATGTTCGCAGAAGGTGGTACAAACCACTGGGCAGATCGTGTTCCCGGAAATAGCGGAGGACGAGCGGGTGCCAAACGCTGTCAAAGGCCCCGTGGAAGTCCAATGACATGAGCACCGCTGTCATGCGTTGTGCCTTCAGGTTTAACAGATGAGTCGTCAACTCGTGGAGCGCGAGAAGGGAGCTACGCCCTTTAGTAAAGCCGAACTGGCGCGGATGTACGAGGTCACGCTTGAGAAGAAAATGCTGAAGGCGGCCGTTGAGAAGGCGCTCGAGCGTCTTGCCAAAGACGGAGCTTACGCAGATTGGTCGATACGACGACGTGCGCTCGGGAGGGCGACCAGGTTTGTGAATAAAAGACACCCTTGCGGTCCGCCAGCAGCGAGGAAAGTAGCCGAGGTGGAGTGCGGCGTTAAAAACCATTAGGAAAAAGCCCGGATGGAACTTGAAAAGCGCTTTCATTATGACAGGGGAGATGTGATCCGGGCCAGGCGCCGACTTCTTCGGTGTGTTCCGAAGGACGTCCACCACCTCAGAATAGGTAAAAGGAACGTCCTGATACCGAGAAATGGAAGGCTCAGCAGCCAGAACTCGAGTTGACGCGTGTATCGCCTCATCCGTCGTGGGATCATCAACTGCAATCTGCGTGTGCAGCAGCAGAGATGCCGACTCGAGATGCGTTGACGTCAGTGTGCCGTCTGGAGCAATCAACGATGGCAGGCAACGAAACTGCCGCAACCTGCCGAAAGCCTCCTTGAAGGGTTCCGAAAAGAAGGAACCGCGTACACAAGAAAGCGTGTAGCCCCGCACGTGTACGTCTCGCGCCTCGCGAATGTTTTGGCGGAAAGCAGCGAGAGCAGAAGTGTACTGGCGACGAAAGACGACGCGTATCTGAGGAAATCGCGCACGTTGGAAACGACGTCGTTTAGCGGCCACCGCCGCGCGTTCGATTGCGAGCGCCGGTGTAAACCATGGCTTACTGGTAGGGCGCGCCCGAGCCCTTCGAAGGTGACGAGTGTAGAGGCGCGTATATAAGGCGCAAAAACCGGACAACACGAGGTCGAGCGCATCGGAGGACGGGAGGGAGGCGCCGGACACACTACTGAACCAAGTCTCTCGGCGCAACGCCTCAAGAAGTTGGAGACGCGCATAAGATGTCAAACGCTTCTCCTGCTTGGGAGATTCGCCCACGCGGACCTCTACCAAGCGATGCTCGGAAAAAGTGGTGTCTTCGCCGACAAGCCACTCGTAGCCGGCAGACGTTACTGGAGGCGTGGCAAAAGTCACGTATATCCAACTGCCTGAATAAGGCGTTTCGAACGTGGGTATTGAAGTAGCGTCGTTCAGCGGCACGAGTTCCGACGACAGTACGAACTGTGCCAACTGGAGACCGCGCTCGTCAGTCTCCATGGGGCCCCAAAGCTGGTGCTTTGCGTTGAAGTCGCCAGCTAGGATGACATTGGGCGACCGGGCCGACCTGAGCACCGCTGACAGCTCGTCTAAAATAGGTTCAAGCGACGAGTGAGGTGGAGCATACGCCGAAACGAACACGAAGTTAAACGACTCCGATTCACAGAATATAGCCACGACGTTGGTAGAAACGTGGACCGGGCAAACGTCGAACGGAGGATTGCGAGTGACGATGATTGCCAGAGGGTCTTCTGCGACCGCATACCCGAGGTAACCGTGTGGCAAAGAGGAGAGTCAACGAGAAGGCCTGTAAGGGTCGCTCACCGCCGCTATGCAAACATCCCGCGTCTCCATCGAGTCGAAAAACGTTGTGAACGCCCGCTTTGCGTGGTCCAAGTTCAATTGTAGAAAACGTACGCAAACGACACCCCCGCTGTCCCACCTAGCGGCAGAAGTACTGCCACTACGCGACGCCATAGTTGGTTCTGGCGCGTAAACGGGCTACTCTGTCGAGTAGCAGGGGACTTTGAGGGAACCCGGTAGGGTGACCCTCTGGGTCAAGACCGGCACGTCTACACTCCGCACAAGTGACCGAAGAGTCACCGAGGCGGATCGAACAAGTGGTACCTATGTGTCCTTCAGATGCGCAGCGCGTAAAGACTGCGCGTGCAGGGTCGTTACGCAGCGGGCACGAACTACGTCCGTGGCCGTAGGTCGCAGAAAACGTGCAGGTGGCAACGTGGAGGTCTTCGGCTACGCGAACCGACGTCCAGCCGACCGATATACGCTGCTGTCGCATGATGCGCATGAATGCGTCAGGGTCGACCTCCACAATCATCGCCAAAGTGCCGGAGCGTTCTTTGAACGATGTCCTGACTTTACATTTCCCGGGATAGAGTTGGAGATGCGGGTTTCGGTCGGCGACACGGGCTACAAACTCATCTGCGGAAACGTCGGGGTCAACGCCCGAAAAACGCACGTGGGGGTTGCGCTTCTCGGGGATCCTCATGGATAAGGCGGCGCAAGTTATCGTGTTATCTGCAATGGCCTGGCGCATGTTGTTCAGTGTAGCGCGCGAGTGTGCAAAGACAGTGAGGCCATACCTCGTTTGGCGAAGCGTGACGTCTCGGATGTCGTGGGCGGCCGGGTCGATATTGGCCTTGAGAAGCCTCAGGGAGTCCCGGGCAGGCGTCGAAGTCGGTGCGATGGGCGTCACAAAGGCGACGTGCTCGTGAAGAACCGGGCCTGGTCCCGACGCGAGGCCGGGAGGCCCGGTAGACGGTGCGGCAGGGGCGGCGCCCGCCTGGAGTGCCGCCGCGTACGTCATGGCAGGAGGCGTAGGCGCGGTGGGCGGCAGGAGTCCCACGTGCGGTCCCACAGGAAGACCGGGTTGCGGCTGAGAAGAGTGCCCGGCAGCAGGTGGGAAGGCTGCATCCGCCAGTGCCGCGGTCGTGGCCCTCGACTCCGCGAGGATCGCTCGTCGATGGAACTCGGCCACCTCGCGGCGCGTCTCTACGAGCTGCCCCTGCAGTGCCAGCACAGCCCCTCTCTCCGAGGCGGCGTCAACTCGGAGGTCTGAGCATAGTTTTACCAGCTCAAAGACGCGAGCCATAATAAAGTGCCGCGCATTAACGGGAATGCGGTTGGCCGTTTCCAAACAATATCGTGAAAGTTCATCCTCGATTTGGCACGCGCGCTCCTGCACACGCGTTCCGAGGTCTGACTTGAGGCCCGAAGCAACGGCAGTAGTCTGGGACATGTTGTAATGTGATTTTAGTTCCACTTTCGTTCTGTTCTTTGTACCCGAGAGGGGGCGTTGTGTATGTGTCCCTGTCCTGTATATATGTCTGTGTCCTGAATAATAAAGGGGATTCGAGTCCATGTTTCGGACTGTTCAAGGTCGCTCTTCAGACACTACAATGGCGACGAGGTAAACTGCAAGTTATGCTGCTTCGCAACCGTTTCCGTGCTCCGCTCCGAAGATCTATTTTTTCGCCAGAGTGACCAGGGTCCATATCTACCATGAGCTGTTCTGGGTTGGCCCCGCCACCGTCATTCCTGCTCAGCCCCGGCCGTCCAGCCGTGCCATGGGAGCAGTGGAATCGCATGTTCTAGACGTACCTGCTTGCTTCTGGAGCTACCGAATTTTCGCCGGAGCGACGCAGGGCCATCCTCATTCACTGCCTTGGAACGGAGGGACAGCGCATTTTCAACACGCTACCAGCCGACGCAGCTACAACGCCAACCGCGTCTGCCGACACGCCCGACGCAACTGGGACGCCAACTGCACCGAATGTCTACGACGTAGCCGTCGCGGCGCTGAGGCAACACTTCGCGTCAACCAGCAACGTCGTCGTAGAACGCCACCGGTTCCATCGTCGCTACCAAAGTACAGGCGAGTCTATTGCTGACTTTGTCGCCGCGTTACGGGAGCTCGCATACGTTTGTTCTTTTGTTTCCGAGGACGATGCTCTTCGAGACCAGTTTGTGGCCGGCGTTTCATCAAATCGTGTACGCGAGCGTCTCCTGCTGGAAGGTTCTGCGCTTTCATTCACTAGGGCAGTTGAGGTCGCACTTCAGTTTGAGCGGGCGAGCGAAGAATTGAATGAGTTTTCTGCGCATGTACAGCCTGTTTTGAAGCATCCACATACGCATGCTAAGCACTCATTGAAGAAAGAAAGTGCATGTCCGAAAGCAGAGGATAGTCCGTCAACGCATGATAGCGTCTCACATGCGTCGCAGAGTGGTCCTTCTCATTCACCACATTGTTTTCGTTGTGGCTCCCGGAACCACAACGCTTCGTGGTCTCGATGCCCAGCTCTAGGCCAGCGTTGCTTATTCTGCCGTCGTAAAGGTCATTTTCAACGCGTTTGTAACCAGAAACGGTTTGCGCAAGCAGACGTCCATGAGCTTGAGTTCGACGACGCTCCTTCGACACACGATGGTACCGAGCAGGTTCTGGCCGTCTTTCATTCGGCACGTGATGCGGTACACATAAATGTGCAAATTGCTCATGTCAGGTTGACACTTTTAGTTGATTCGGGTTCATCCGTCTCTATTCTCTCCGACGAAGTGTTTACTGACAGTTTCCCTAACGTGTCACTCTTACCTGCTCCGCGCGTTTCCTTGCTTGATTATTCAAAACGGGCAATCTCTGTGCGTGGCTGCTTCTGGGCCGACGTTATTTTCAAGGGTCGGAGTGCGCAGCTCCTGTTCTATGTTGTCCATCGAGGCACTTCTTTGATTGGCCTTGATGGAATAAAGGTGCAGGGTGTGTCCAGATAAGATCGAACACGAGGTCCCGGTCACCATTCCCGATTGTGATGAAATTTACTGTACGTCTAGGCATTACACCCAGAACAATGGTTTCGCAGTTAGTTTTGCGAAAAGAAATTTTGTTCGCCTGAAAAAAAAATATACAAATTTCGGCCGCAAAAAAACGCTTTTCCGCCAATTTCGCGATTTCTGAATTTTGAGCGCACCTAGGGAAAAAACGGTGCACTTCTTCGTCACAATATTTATTCCCCTTACAGAAAAAGTGAAATACAATCTTATGAGTCTATTATTTCCCTTGCTTGTCGAAGCACGTTTAAAGAAAAAAATCACAAATTTGGCAAATCGCACAAAATGCCTCTATTTCAGGAATTTATTGCTACAAGCAAGTTAAAGTGAGGATAATAAAATCGATACATATTAACTTTGATACCTTCACTCTCTTTTAAAATAATTTGTGGTTTTATCGCGCTTCGTTTTAGTCGATAATTGGGCTGAAACGTAAGTGATTTACCAAAAACGCCGAACTTTGAAAATGATTTTCTCAAAAAGGCCATTTTTAATTTTTTTTTAAATCCCTCTGATTGAAGTCAAGGACATCATCTACCAATGTGCAGAAAAAAACGTTGCATTATTTTGCTTGCTAACAAGTTATAGTGCGTCAAATGTGACCATGCCAGCCTAGCGGCCGCGTCGTTCGTTATGGGCTGAAACTCGGATATAAGATGCTAAAAATACTTGTACGTGACATAATCACAAATCAGCAGCTCCACACCAACAAATGCACAGCCCGGTGTCATGGTTCAGCAAGCTTTGTCTTGCGATCAGCCGCTGGACAAGCCCGCAACAGCGGCCGCTCGATGCTGCGGGCGCTGACATTACATGAGTGCCGCTTCGACTGCGGATGAGCTCCGCTTGCGCGCCAAACTACGCTCAGAGGACAAACAAGAGAAGCAATGCATCACTGTGAAAGTTAAAGGCCGTTAAGTGCCAACAAATGTCATAGTGCCGGTCGGCGAAAACGCGGCGGAAGAGGCGCCGGAAACGTCGCCGAGGTCGGGGGAACTCAACCCCGCGGGCGAGACCGCGTTGGTCGAGCTTTGGGAGCTCATCTCTTCAGCGAGGCGGGCCCGCCATGGCGGCTAAGCCTAACCGCTTTCTAATGGTCAAAATGTAAGAAATCGTGCGATTTAAGCTGGAAAAAACGGCCTCGGGGTGTTCCCTAACGACTTGGGAATGGACCGCTAACAGAGGCGTCGAGGAGAAATGCGAAAAATCTAACCTTTCGGAAGGCCGGAGCAGGAGCCGGAAAAACCAGGCAGCCGCACAGTATCACGAGCGCTCGTGACTTCACTGAAAGAAGTGCCGCCCCGGTCAAACTCCCCGCCCGACACTGTACACGCTCCTCCTGGAGCTGCTTGCCTGAAAGATGTGCCGCCCCAGTCTATGACTAGATCTTTTCAGAGTTGCCGTCAACTCCTCCATCGCTTGGTAGACAAAACACGCGGCCAGGTCTCCATCAATGGCGACGGCCTTGACACAACCAAACACATTCTGCCTGTAATCAAATGTATCCTGATCATTTAGTGTCAAGGTGACTACGGGCTTCTTGAAGACAGGTCGACTGTAATAGTCCTCTAGCTCTTTTTTGCCTGTTACGGCTTGAAGGTGCGTGCCTTCGTGATAACTGGTTCATTAGTGTCGGGGTCAGTTCCATAAAAGTTCTCATTTGTCTCAATCAACTCCAAATTGTACGCCATGGTGGGGTCGAGCTGTACACCTTTAACCTAACATATGAAATGGATTAAGCTTGAGGAGTCAAACTCCCCGCCCGACACGCTCCTCCTGCAGCTGCTTGGCTGAAAGAAGTGCCGCCCCGGTCAAACTCCCCGCCCGAAACTGTACACGCTCCTCCTGGAGCTACTTGGCTGAAAGAAGTGCCGCCCCAATCCAAACTTCATTCCCACCGTTGATAAAAAATAAATTTAAAAATTAAGTTGTGGACAGAGGACAGAAACGCGAGGTTTCTGTCCTCGCTGAGCTCGCCTTAGGACACCTGCGTTACCGTTTGACAGATGTACCGCCCCAATCCAAACTTCATTCCCACCGTTGATAAAAAATAAATTTAAAAGTAAAGTTGTGGGAAACACCTGTCCCTGCTTGCGCATACCAGGTTTAAGCCAATTAAAAATAAATGAATAGGGGTTTTTAAAAAGAACCCCAACGCAAAATTTTGTGGGAAATCCAATTAGTATAAAAAAAGGGGCAAACGGTAACGCGCGCGTGTCCTAAGTCGTTGGCTCAACGAGCACAGATACCTGCGGAGCTTCTTTTTTTTTCAATAAACAGAGACGTTGCTTGGCACCATCGTGCCGTGAAGGTGCCGTAAGGAGGTGAACAGACAGCAGGTAGTAGTCCAGAGGTCGGGCGAGAAAGTGTGCAGGAAAGTGGAGGGAACGGAAGGTAACAGAAGGTAACAGAGGAAGAGAAGGAAACGTGTAAAGGAGGGAGAGAGGCAGTAGAAGGCAAGGAAAGCACAGTCAGCAGAGAAAAGAAACGTTCAAGTCAATCGTCCAGCGCTCCTGCGCTCTCGAGGGTACCGAGGCGTCCGAGGAGCCTCCCTGGAGGCGTCGTGGCGTCATGGCAACCACTTGTCTCGGCGTGCGTTCCCGTCCCGTCCACTGCTCCGCTTCCGTCCGGGTGTCCGGCGGCGGCGTCCATCGCGGGTGTCCGGGCGGGCTGGCTGGTCCGTGGACTGGCGCTTAGACGATGCCTCGTAAACAACGAGGCACGGCCCGACCGTTTAAGAAAAACAGTGATGGCATGTGCTCGCCCCACACGGGGAGAGGAAAAATTGCTCGCCATTGTTGGCCGAAGGCCCCGTGCGGCAGCAGAACAACAAGCCGTGTTTCGTGTCCGTGTTGTAGGGCGCGTACATGTGGGGCCGGAACCTTAAAGAAGCAGTACGCAAGCGATGCGCAAGCTGTGCGCGATGCCTAGCGCGAGACGTCGGGGATGCGCTCGCTGATTAGCGCCACCATCCGCGTTAACAGCGCCCGATTGCGGTCGTCCGCGAGTACTCGCCGGCGGTCGTCGGTGGCGAGATCAGCGCTGTGACGCATTTGCGCTACGAGTGGCGCTGTCAAGGAGCACACCGTGTAGGAGTGGTCGAGGTTGTTGCACTGACCACCACACGGACAGATCGCCTCGCCCATGAGGCCGAATCGGGAGAAATAACTGGGGAACCTGCCGTGCCCAGTAAGCAGTGTGACGAGGTTTCGGTTGGGCGGAAAGAACGCCGGTAAGTAGCGAACGTCAGGGGTACATTTGTAGAGTTCAGTACTGGTGTGGTGCACCGACCAGTCCTGCGCCCAGTTCGCAATCATGTCGTGCAGGAGGCGCTCACGGACATCACGCATCGACTGCGGAACCGTTCGCACAAGGCCAACACGACAGGCACGCTCGGCAAGAAAATCGGCGAGTTCGTTGCCGAACAGACCACGGTGGCCGGGGACGTGGAACGCATGTAGAGGTCGCGAGGCGGAAATCTGCGTCTTCAGCTCGCGCAGGTGCTCAACGCGGGGGTCCAGGCAGTGTGGGCTGGCGATGGCCTGGAGGACCGACACACAGTCCGTATATATGAACGCAGGCTTCCGAGAGGCAGATGATCGCAAGTATGCGAGGGCTTCGGTGAAGGCGACAAGTTCGGTTGCATATGCGCTTGTTGCGCCATGAACGCGATAGCTACCGACGGCTTTGATAGATGTGCCGCGACCGAAGACAACGTACGCCGCGCCCGAGGACAGGGACGTGTGTGCTCCGTCGGTATATACGTGGAGGCCGTAGTGCCGAGCCATCGCCCGAGCCTGCTGAACCGAAATCCGGCAAACCGGGCGTTCCTGAGGCGTGCGGGACGGGTGTCGCGTCCAGCGTCCATTGTGAGCGCGACGTTATCGGCGGCATACGTATGGCCGTCGCACTCGACGGACTGTCGTAGCACAAACAGCTTAAATTCGCGGTTGAGGCGCCGCAGCTCCAGCTCTATCGGCAGCGCGTGCAACAGAAGCTGCAGCGCCGCCGTGCGCGTGGTCTTATACGCGCCCGTAAGTGCAAGCAAAACCGAGCGTTGCACCGACAGGAGACGACTGCGCAGGCGGCAGTCAGGCCGTGCCGCCCACCAGATGGGGGAGGCGTCAGCAATGGCCGGCAGCACGACCTGCCGGTACAGGAGGCGCACGTCCGATGGTCGGACGGTACCGGCCATGTTTTTAAACGTGGTTATCTTCGCGGCCAGATGTTCGGCCTTCGTACGCAGGTGGTCGGCGTGCGCGAAGAAGTTTAACCGACGGTCGAACACGACTCCCAGTACGCGGAGCGTATCCACGAACTTGAGGCCTTTTCCCGACGCTTCCGCCCGGATCGTGGGATGTACGCGTTCCATTTCCCCCACGCCGTGGGGGAACAGAACACAAAAGGTATTTTCTCGACTGAGCCGCACCTTAGCGCCGGACGTCCAATCCTCCACGCGTCTAAGCACCTCAGAGCCCGTCTCTCCGAGACTCTGGCGAGTCTTTCCCGAGATGAGTATGACCGTATCGTCTCCATAGGCTTGCACGGACACGCCTGGGGGCATGTCCAATGAGAACAAGCCGTGGATGATAACGTTCCACAGCAGCGGCGATATCGGCGACCTCTGGGGACTACCCAACGAAGGCTGAGCGTGGGCCTCTCCCGCGTGCGACGTGAAAGTTACCGTGCGTTCGCATAGAAAAGTGCGCAAGAGGTGGTAGAGGCGAGACGGCAGACCACGATCGCGAAAGAACTGGAGCACGAGGGGGTGCCAGACACTATCAAAAGCCCCCTGAAAGTATAGCGACATCAAAGCTGCCGGCGTCTTATCGTTCTTGAGGCGCACAAGTTGTTCGTGGAGGCGGTGCACCGCCAACACCGCGCTCTTGCCGTGCGTGAAGCGGTACTGCTGCGCATGAATGTGGCCTCCGCGCAAGAGAAAATAGTATAACCGGCCGTTGATAAGCCTTTCGAAGACTTTCCCCAACACCGAGGTCACACAGATGGGCCTGTATGAAGTTGTCGACTGCGGGGAGCGGCCGGGTTTCCGTATGAAAATCATACGCCCGCGTTTCCAGTGCGGCTGGAAATGACCCAGGTGCAATGCCGAGTTAAATACCCAGAGAAGAAACGCGCCGTGTGTCCTGGCCAGGCCCTTCACCACAGGGGGCGAGAGGCCATCGGGCCCCGATGCCCACCTGTCGCGCATCTGTCGAATGACCGCGTTCAATTCGGTGTGCGTAAACGGCACGTCCTGATGTTGCGTGACGTACGGTGCGCTCACGTACGACCGCACGGCCCGGTGCGCAGGGCCATCCGTCGTCGGGTCGCCTACTGCAACCTGCGTCTGCAGGAGCAGTGCCGCCGACTCCAAGTGCGTTGTGGTCATCGACCCGTCTGATCGAATGAGCGGGGGAAGCACTTGGTCGACGCGGACCTTATCGAAGGCCTGATTGTAGGGGGCCGAGAAATCGGACTTGCGGGAACATTCGTTACAAAATCCCCGCAAGTATGCGTCGCGGGCCTGCGCCGTGGCGCGCCGAAACGCGGCGAGAATCGCGCTATACTGCGTCCGGAAGACGGCGCGTAAGGCATCGTCCTTACAACGCTGAAATCGGCGACGAGCCGCGTTGACGCGCCTACGTTCCGCCGCAAGCTGAGGCGTCCACCACGAGTTCCCCCACCGCGAACGGGAGACCGGACGCAGGTGCTGTCGGCGGTGCGCGTCCATGACTCGGTAAATTTGAGTCAGCACGAAGTCGAGGGCTTGCGCCGAGCGAACCTCCGTGCGCGTTACGCGGACGAACCGAGAGTCCCTGGCGATATCCTGCAGCATTTGAGCTCTCGCGTAGCTCGTCAACCGTTTCCGCTGGGTTAGAGTCGAGTCACCGATCGTTACTGCGATGTAACGGTGCTCCGAATGCGTGGCGTCCTCGCTCACGCACCACGAGTGGCCTCCGACCAGCAGCGAGGGGGAAGCGAGGGTGACGTCTATCCAACTCATAGAATATTTTGTTTCGTACGTTGGGAGCGAGCCACGATCGTTCAGGACAACTAGGCCGTGAGCGGCGGCAAACGCGACCAGACGAGAACCTCGCGCGTCGGTTGGTTGCTGTCCCCAGGCGCTGTGCTTGGCGTTAAAATCACCTGCTACAACGACGTTGCGCGTACGGGACGCCCTCATCGCGTCTTCGACGGAGACGAGTATCGGCTTCATGGCTTGTGGGGCGGGGCATATATGGAAATCAACGTGAAGTCGAGGTCTCTTGCCTCGCAATATACGGCCACGACCGAGGGGGTGACAAGCAGAGGGCAAAGATCGAAAGGCGCCCTCGCCACCAGTAAGGCCGCGATGTATTGAAAGCCCGGTGGAGGCTTGGGTAATTTCTTACCCGGCCTATAGGGATCAGAAACCAACGCCATCGTGACCCCGCCCTCTTTCATGGCGTCCGTAAGGTTCGCCGATGCGACCCGCGCGTGATCAAGGTTTATCTGCAGGAACCGGATCGCCGTTCGGCCTGAGCCATCGGCAGGCCGGTCACCCCCGCTCGCGTCCCTCGCCGCGCCTCGAGAAGGCCCGGGCGCGTCCAAACGTGCGCCCCCATCTCCTGCCGTCCCCCTATCTGTCGCAGGTGTCTCGTACATGTCCGTCTGCTCCTTCTCGCACTCGGCCTCCCGCCTTGTTTTACTGGCGGGGGCCGTAATCCGTGCGCGCTCGAATGCGCGCCGCCCTCTCTACTAAAATGGGACACGCAGGAAACCCCGCCGGGTGGCCCTCCGCCGGCCTACCCGCGCGCCGGCATTCCGCGCAGCAGACGGGCGAGTCGCCCATCCTCACGCTGCACGCGAGTGCCAGGTGATTACCCGCGCACTTCATGCATGTGGCCTTGGTCGGGTCCGTCTTGTGGGGGCAAGAATTACGGCCGTGACCGTACGCGGCACAGAAGGTGCAGGTCGGCACGTGAAGGTCTTCAGTTACGCGCACCGCGGTCCACCCCAGCGTGACCCGCTGCCGTTCTATGAGCTTTTGAAAGCTTTCGGGGTCCACCTCCGCAACAAACGCGTTCGTGCCCGACCTCTCCCTAAACACCATTCTAACCGCGCATTGGTCTTCGTTGACCTGTATCCCCGCGTTCCGCTCGTTAAGTAACGCAAAGAAGCGATCCTGGCTAACGTCAGGATCGACTCCCGAAAACCGCACGTGCGGTTTGCGTTTACCGGGGACGCGGACGGCGATTGACGCGCGCGTAACCGAGTTCTCCTGTATGGCCCTCACCATATTGTGTACCGTGTCAGAGGTGTTTGTGAAAACGGTCAGGCCGTACCTCGTGTGTCGGAGGGTCACGTCCGCGATGCCGTTGGACGCCGGGTCAATATTGGTCTTGAGGAGCCGCAGGACGTCCTGCGCAGGCGTCGTGGTGGGGGCGGTAGGCGTGAGGAACGCCACGTGCTGGTGCTCGTGGCGTGCCGCAGGAGCCGAGGTAACCGCAGCGTCGGGGTCGATGTTCTGCGCGCCGTGGGAAGAAGGCGCACCGCAGTGCGCGCCGGTCAGCGCCGCCGCGTACGAACGTACGCCTGGCGGCATGGCAGAAGGCGCTCCGGGCACGCCCGAGCAGCACGAGCCGGCCACGCGTCCAGGAATCGCGCTAGGACCGGAGGACGCTCCCGGGTTCGCTCGCTGCACCGCGGCCATCTCCCGCCTGGCCTCGATGAGTTGTCCGCGGAGTGCCAGGGCGGCACCTCGCTCCGACGCCGCCTCCGCGCGGAGATCGGCAACCGAGGCGACCAGCTCGAAGACCCTAGACATGATAAAGTTTCGCGCAGAAACGGGCACCTTGTTGGACGACTCCGACATGTAGCGCGAGAGCTCGTCCTCGATCTCTCGCGCCCGTCTCTGTACGCGGCTGTCGACGTCCGCCGCGAGTCCCGGGACCACCGCCGTCGCGTCCGAGACCGATGACGCGGCGTCATCTTCTTCGCCGGGGTCACTGGGGTCGTTGCGCGATGTTGTAGCGCGCGCCGGGTCCGCATCATCCGCCAGCGACTGCAGGCGGCCCAGGACGTCGTCCCCCTCGAGGGAGAACTCATCAGGGTCGGCAGGCGTCGTTGCCGGCACCGGGGACGGCGTTGCCGACCGGGAAACCGCATGAGTTTGTCTCCTGGTCGCCATAGTGGTTCCTACCCTCGAGACCGGCGCATACCCCCTGGGCGATGCCAGGGCCAGGCCCGAAAACGGCCAGAAATGCCGAAAAAACGCACCGAGGTTCCGTCCGACGCGTCCTCGGGAGTCCCGGGGCCTTTAGGAGTCGGGTCCCACACGACCTGCACGACGCGTCGCAGACCCCGCAGCTGCTTGACTGAAAGAAGTGCGCCCCGGTCAAACTCCCCGCCCAACACTGTACACGCTCCTCCTGGAGCTTGTCTTGTCTTGTCTTGTCGCCTAGATCTTGGCACATACCCACAAGGGGGATTGGCCACACTGTACTTTATAATGTAAATGGTTTACACAACGCTTGCTAAAAAATAAAAAAGAGGGAAATTAGATAAGAACTATAATAACATTCCTTAAAGAAAAAAAAAGTGAAAGGGGCAGAAGCTTTCGATAAACCATAATATAAAAACAAATTAGCAAAAATAAAGAAGGGGGTCAAAGAATTGGATGTAACTGGCGGAACCACTAGCAGCGTATCCTTCCAGTTGCCTGAATGAATTTATGTAGCGTTGACAGAATACCACTGCGGCCCGCACCCAACTGATTGGCTCCAAACGATAAAAGGGTGGGTGTATCAACTGCCAATCCGAGCATGCCAATCGGTCTCTCAAGAATTATTCGGCGCAGTGAGGCGAAACGGCGGCATGTGAGAAGAAAGTGATCTATTGTTTCCGGTTCATTACAAACTGCACATAGGTTAGTTAATGAAAATCCTGATTTGTGGAGATAATAATTTAACCGAGGAACTCTACAGCGAAAGCTTGCTAGGGTCACCTCACATTGACGGGAAAGCTGCTTGCCTGAAAGATGTGCCGCCCCAGCCTCAAACTCTTCGCCCCCTGCATAGAAAAATAAATTAAAATAAAATGGGGCAAGCCCGCTCCTACGTGAAGCAATAGCAGGCGTAAAACCAATCAAACATAAAAGAAAAGGGGTAAAAGGAACCCAAAGCGCAGATTTAGAGGGAAAAAGCCAATTGGAAAAATAAAAGGTGGGCACGGTAACGCGTAACGGTCCTAAGGCGTTGGCTCAGCGAGCACACAAAGCACTCGCATAGGCCATTTATTATGTACATGGTAATGAAAACGAAAGCTGAGATGAAAGATGGACGTTCCATGGTGCCCTTGAGGGATCCGTGTGCCTTGAACCATGGCCATGAGGTAGGACGCGTGAACACGATGTGATGAAGAGGACGATGTACCTGAAATCTACAAGAAAAATGAGGCACACAGGACATGAGGCCTGGACCGTGAGGACCACGGTCCAGCCCCCATTGAGGAAAAAGCACGAGCCCGCGAGCAAAAGTCGACCCAGACGGCGGCCCTTTCACGTGCGATGACGAGAACATGTGTGACGTTATAAAAGATCCCCGGAACCAATGTACACGTGGTGAGGGATGAACAATGATATGGTGAGTGAAGAGAAAAAAAAATAGGGAACAAAGAAAGAGAAAACGAGATGATTCAGTCAAAAACAGCGTAAGTTGCGCCCTGTAGCAGTCGTGCCCGCTCCGACGAGTGTCAGTCCGGAAAAGCTAGAGCGCAGGCGAGAGGCTGCCAGCAGAGCACAAAGGAAAGGCCCGATAACAGAGGGACCTTTCTTGAAAGAAGCAACGTTGCGTTGCTAGGGATCAGGCAAGATTTGAAGAGTGAGTTGGTGCACGTGCAAACCAGAATGCACAGAAAGGGCAGGCAAAGAAGCATAGGGTTACCAAGAAGGTACTTCTTTCAGGCAGTTAAGGCATGCCATAGGTGTAGCCCGCTCACAATGTGAGGGGAGATACAGGTCAGTGCGAGAGCGGTATCCGGCCGCCTTCCTAGCCGCTGGAATGTGGACCAGCCACGGATCCAAGGTCTCATGACTTTTGCGACTGCACAGAATGTGTGGGCAGCGCAAGAGAACCCGCCCAAGACGCTGGGCGGTGTGGCCGCCACGCCACCAAACGGCCGGACAGACTTGAGAAGAGAAACCGCTTAATACATAGAGCATCGTTGAGTGTCATGCAAAAGGCCATGGCCGAGCGGACCATGGCGGCATGCAGAAAGTGCATATGCGACATGAATATGCCGCTTGAACCATGCAGGTAGTCTTGCCTCATTCGCGTAATGGTCTTTAAAAAGACCCAGTCAGTATTGGTCCGCATCCGGCTGAGGGCTCGCATAGTCCGGCAGCAGCCGATCGACCAAGCGCTCGATGCGTATAAGAATTGCGCGATTGCGTTTTGTGGCCAAAATGGTCGGGAGGTCATCGACCGTTACCGCACGACCAGTGTCGGAGCGGGCAAGAGTGTCCGCCAGGGACGCAGTGACAGGACATTCGTTTAGATAGTGCATGATGTTGCTACACTGTGCACCACAGGGACAAAGGGAGTCGGGGGCTAGTTTAAACCGATGTAAATAATAAGGAAATCTCCCGTGACCAGTTATTAATCGAATGACAGAACGATGAGGAGGAAAGTATGACGGTATTTTTTCGACGTCGGGGACCCAATTAAATAAAGATGTATCTGAATGATTTTGCAGCCAATCGTTGTACCAATACCGGTACATCTGATTGTAAAATTTAGTTCGAATTGATTTAATAGAAAGAACCGAGTACCGAGGTGTGCCAAATTTACTCGCCGACGCAGCGGCGGCATCTGCGAGGTCGTTTCCGTCTATGTTACTGTGGCCACGCACGTGAAACAGAGACACCGACATTCGAGATTTGAGCTCTGTGAGATCCCTCACTATACGAGCTATGCGCGCATCGGATGCCTTGGGTTTAGATATTGCCTGTAAAAGAGACAGGCAATTCGTGTAAATGTGCACAGGTATAGTGGTGGTCAATGTGGAGAGGAAAATAATCGATTCCTGAAGCGCGATTACCTCAGCGCAATATGCGCTGCTTGCGCTAAGCACTTTGTATCTCCTCATTCGTACGAGCTGTTGCCGCGGGCCCAACACAACATAAGCTGCGCCTGCACTGTGCGATGTGAAAGACCCGTCGGTATACACGTGCCACGCCCGAGCCGTAGTGGACTTGTGAACTTCAGCACTAGTGAGACGCGAGTACGTATGAAAATGCGAGCGGTCTGCTGGATGGTCAAGCCATACATCGCTGGCATACTGGAAGTCTGTCGGTCGATAGTAGGCGGGACCGTAACAAGTCGGTTGGCGCATGATAAAAAGGGAAAATTCCGCACACACCCGCTCTATTGCGGGTGTGTGCGGGAGCTCTATTGCGGGAGCTCTATTGCGCTCTATTGCGGGAGCTCTATTGGCGGTGCTTTAAGGAGGACCCGCAGAGCAGCGGTACGGGTCGTTCTGTATGCGCCCGTTAGGGCAACGAGCGGCAGCCGGTGTGCCGAAACGAACTTTTCCTTTAGGACCGAATCGGGAGGATCTGTCCACCAAACAGGAGCCGCATATGTTATGGACGGGAGAACGACCTGCTTGTAAAGCATTTTCGCAGGCTTGCCTGTGCCGGTGTATTGTAGTTGGAAGTAAGTTGAGATTTTTGGAACTAAATTCTCGAGCTTTTGCCGGATGTGTTCAACGTGGTCTTTGAAGCCTAATCTGGAATCGAAAATAACACCTAAAATTCGTAGGCAGTCTCGCCTCTGCAAGTGGCCATCTCCCATAATGACATTAAACGATGCAGTACGATACAAGGGGTGGCCATTTGGAAAGACGAGGTACTCTGATTTCGGCACACTAACAACTACCTTCGCCTCTCTAGCCCATTCGGCTACTCTGCCTAAAGCATCGGCAGCGAGCTCTTCTAGGCGCGCCTTTGTTTGTGCATAGATAAGCAAAACCGTGTCATCTGCGTACGCCTGGATAGACACCTGGCTGGGCATGCGCGTTTGTAGGAGGCCACTGATCACTACATTCCATAAAAGAGGGCTGATCGGCGAGCCCTAAGGACTGCCCAAAGTTGGTGTCTCGTGCACCTGCGAGACGTTTGATTGGAAAACGACTCTTCGGTCCGTGAGAAAGGACTTGAGTAGATAATAGACATTTTGTGGGCATCCGTGGCGCTGCTGAAAACCCAAGACCAAAGGGTGCCACACAGAATCAAAGGCGCCTTTGAAATCCAGGGATATAAGTAAAGCCGGTACTTTGGACGATTTGAACCCCTGTAACTGTTGCTTTAAGGCGTAAAGGGCCATCACCGCACTTCTACCACTCGTAAATCCGAACTGGTTGTTTTGTATAAGGTTATTACGGTGCAGGAAAAATTAAAGACGGGAATTTAACAAACGTTCTAAAATTTTGCCAAATAACGAATTCATGACTATCGGTCTATCGGCCTCAGGATTACGTCCTGGCTTCGGAATGAAAATAATTTTGCCGGATTTCCAAACGGAAGGAAAATATCCTAATCGAAGTGCCGAATTGAAAATGAACAGGAAAAAATTAGGATGGAAATCGAATAGAGATTTGATTGTGGGTAGGGTTAGTCCGTCAAGTCCGGGAGCCGAGTTCGGTTTACAGAGTGACAGAGCATGCCGAATCTCATGGACGGTAAAAGGCCGATCTTTCCGTTGAGACACGGCATTAGCTGATGCTATTCTACGCATTGCTTTATGCGAGTCATCATCGTTGTTAAAGTTGTCTTTGGAGACCTGTGTGCACAACAGAAGTTGTGCAGACTCCAATACGCTAGAAGTAAGTGTGCCGTCCTGTTTCTTGATGGGAGGCAACTGAACAGGCGATCGGAGTTTGTTGAAAGCTATTTTATAAGCTTTGCCAAACATGGAGAATTTAGTGCAGGTCGTGCAAAATCTCTTAAGAGAGGCTTCCTGGGCCGATCTAATGTTATTTCTGTACGTCGTTCTAGCGGATGAGAATAGTTGCCTGAGACTCTCTCGCATCTCAGGCTCTCTCGCCCGCTGATACGCCCTGCGAAGACTGCGGACCCTTTTGCGTTCCACCTCTAGATCGCGCGTCCACCATGTGTTAGCCCGGTGGGGTCCCGACCGAACAGTGCGTAGGTTGTCCCGAACTAACGTGTTATATAAGTCATAGAACTTGTGAAGGATAGCATCTAAGGCATCCCCCGAATGTAAGTCTGCCCCGACGACCTGCTGGAACCAGTTACTGGACTGCAAAGCAGCCAAAACGTTTGCTCTACCCTGATAGGTAAGCTTTCGTATCGTGACGGCTGACCTGTCGGCAAAGGAGAAGGTTAGTAATCTGTGGTCGCTAAACATGTAGCCGTCTAACACTTCCCATTTGTATCCATCTGCAATCACGGAGCTACTTGCGGCCACTACATCTATCCAGCTGGCAGAGTACTCTGTTTCGAAAGTAGGTGGCGAGGAAGGGTCATTCAATACTGTTAGCGAATGTTGAGTGAGCAGTTGGACAAGGGCAGTGCCCCTCGTATCAGGCGGAAGGCGCCCCCAAAGCGAGCTTTTTGCATTAAAATCTCCGGCAATTATAACGTTTTCTGTCCGCGCAATTGTTATAGCATTTGAGACTAAGTCCAGATATGGATTGATATCACCGTGAGGGGGAGCATAGACCCCTACTTGCAAAAAGTCAACGGACGGTGATGTGACCCTCACTGCGATGACGTGGGTGTGTATGAGAATGGGAAACCAATCATACCCGGAAGGAATCCCAAAGACAATTATTTTGGGTTCTCTGGAAGCCGCAAACCTGAAATACGCGTTTGGTATCCCATGGACCTCTCCACGTCTTGTATGAGGGTCGCAAGCAATCGCGACGTCAATATTGAGCCTTTCCATTACGTACACTAATCCTTGTGTGGCGGATTCAGAATGGTCGAGGTTAGTTTGGATAAATTTAAGGGCTATTGCTGAAGTCATTTAAGAAGAATATAATGAGTATGTGCCTGTGAAAGGAGGGGTAACTGGGAAGCCAAACGCGTATGTGCCGGTAAAGGGATAGAGCCAATGGGTATGAGCCGGGGAGGTGTTTGAAGATTTGTTTTAAAAAATCCCGCCAGAGGGAACACGTAGCGCCATCTACTAATTAATGCCAATACCTCAGAGCAGCTGTCTCTGGCACTGCGCACTAGATGGCAGGAGGGTCGATCGAAAACAAGAGTTGGGTATGTGCCACCATGTGCCACTACTTAATGGGGTCTTCACTCTCACTGTCCCTTAAATTCCAACTCCCCCGAGGGTGTTTCGGTTGAGGTGTCCTCACATGAGACAGTCATCGTGAACCCCAAACCCTCATTTTCTGACCTTCCCTTCTTTCGTTTAAGGAATCACTTACTCGTGACCCCGACCGGAATGACCCTTATCTCGTCTTTGACGGAGATGTGCTGATCTGTATCCAACCGGGGCCACACGGCCACAGTCCACCCAGCGACAGGCTTATTTCGAGCAGCTCGCGTGTGCAGAGGATGAATATGACGTCACTGCAGTGATTCCACTCCTGCGCCAACTGCGCCAAAGTGCGCCAAATTGTATTTACTGCGCCATCCTGATAATATCGACGAAATTTGCGCCAAACTGCGCCAAAGTCTCGGGTTTGGGGGCGTCTATCACCGGCAATCGCACCGCCGGCGCGTCAGAACATGTGCAGCTTGATCTTGGGGCTGCCAATAAAGTCGCAATCATGCACCAAGAATTATTCCGCTGAATAAATAGCGCTCGCGCGTGCGTTCCGAGTAAGCCACGATGCCATGCACGGTGCCGACGCAGCTTCTGTTCTGCAAGTTGGCTCGACAGCGAAACGCGCTCTCCGCAGAGGCTCGTGACGTCTAGGCCTATCGGTAGCGAGAAAGTGCGACGGCGATTCATCGGCGGACGTCGTCTGTTGCAGAAACGCTGCTGATAGCTCATTTCAAGCATCGCACGGCACGTAATAACTACATGCGTGCCGCTGAAATGTCTGTCACTTCTGTTTTCAGACATCGCGGAATGAAATCTGGGATCGCTCGCAGTAGATATATGGGACAATATCGAATTTTCCTTGCTTCGCGTTTATGGAAGAGCACGCGAACGGTGGAAACGCGTTCATACTTTCCTCAGATATACTTTATCCATGGAACTTTATTCGGAAGAGCTTTTTCGTAATTCCTTCCGCCAGCACGTCCGAGTTTGAAATCACTCTGCGGTAAATACCCCCTAAAAGGCCCTGCCCTTTCGAGCTCACGTGCTAGGGTTCCGAATTCGAATTTTTCGCTTGCTTTTTTTATAAATGTCATCTCAATAGTAAAATCATATCTCCTGGTCGGAGCAACCGCAAATGCGCAGCTGTCAGTAGCGGGCCCGTCGCTGACGGCCCACGGTGAAGCGGCTACGCCATGTTACACGTCCGCCCCTCGCTTTCGGGGTTCAATAGTTAACGGTTAAAAAAACTCAGTTTCGCTTAAGAGCGAAGCAGTGAATGCGATACCAAAAAATTGTATTGCGAAACGAAGACTAGCAGCTAACTCTTTTGGATCCGATCTCGCGTAACTGAACAAAACGCTGGTTTAAGGGAATATGGCCCCTCCAGGAACCGAAGCGTTTTCTTGCTCTGAGTTTTCTAAACGTGAAGTAAGCGTTGAGAGCACAGCAAGTTTACGAGCCGTCTCCTGATGCTTCGAGATAGCGCGCGCGCAAGCGACTGCGCCCTCGAGCGATGCGGCCCCCCCCCCTTCCGCTCCCCTGGCGTCCCTTCATGCTCCTTACGAAAGACGGGCGGGGCGTTCCCTCTCTGTTTGATGAGCAATCGACGGCAGGCCCGCACGCGGGAAGATGTTATCTCATGCGCTGTCTGCGCGGCGGAGACAGACGGCCGGCTAGTTTAATCTCCGCTTCAGCCGCGTTTGTCGCCAGCGCTCGCGAGCTTTTACCCGCGGCTAGAATGCGCGTGGTGATGTTGTTAATTTGGACTTTATAACGGAAAATTACGGCAACGGCGACGGCAAAAATTTGCCGAGAGTGTCCATATAATTGCTATCGCAAGGGTCAATGTACGGGGCAGATTTTGCGCCCCCCCCCCTTTTTTAGGTGATTAGGGTGGGCGCCCCCCCCCCCCTCTGTGCGCACGCCTATGCTCCTGAGATGACTTTTTCCATGAGATTTGCAATGAATCGAAATATTTCTAGCCTTCATAAGAGCCCCATAATAATACTCGGGTGCTTGAATGTTAATGCAATATACTTCTGTATTGCACTCCAGGATGTAAAATTCGCTGCTCCAAAGTGCACCCAGATGCAAAATTATCTGCTCCAAAGTGCTCCAAGATGAAAATTTTGCTGCTCCAAAGTGCTCCAAAACGGAACTTTTGCTGCTCCAAAAATTGCTCCAAATCAGAAATCCTCGGTAGCATCACTGCGTCACTGCGCTACATCATCACTAAGCTGGACTCGAACCTGCTACCTACCGACCAGTAAAACCGTAAAACCGTAAAACCGACCAGTAAAACTCCCGACCCAGTTAAACTGCCCGCCCGACACTGTACACGCTCCTCCTGCAGCTGCTTGGTTGAAACAAGTGCCGCCCGAGTCAAACTCCCCGCCTGACACTGTACACGCTCCTCCTGGAGCTGCTTGGCTGACGGAAGTGCAGCCCCAATCAATCTCCCCGGCCGACACTGTACACGCGCCCCCTGCAGCTGCTTGTCTGAAAGAAGTGCCGCCCCAGAGTCAAAATCTTCGCCTGAAACTGTACACGCTCCTCCTGCAGCTGCTTGGCTGAAAGAAGTGCCGCCCCAGTCTATGACTAAATCTTTCAGAGTTTCTGTCAACTCCTCCATTGCTTGGTGGCGACGCCGCCTCGATTTCTCGGCGCACGATGCGAACTACGCTGTCGTTGGTAGGCGGTTGACCGCATGGCGGCTGAAGGTCCTCGCAGGATGATGTAGCGGCCGTGTTCGGAAGTCGCATGAAATGCTGGGCAATGCGGCGACTCTTCAGCTCTTCGAACCGGCGGCACTCTTTGATGATGTCGTCCACGGTTGAGCAGTCTTTAGACACAAGTAAATTAAAAGCGTCATCCGCAATTCCCTTGAGCAAATGGCTTACTTTGTCACTCTCTGACATGTTGGTGTCGACACGACGGCAAAGGGCCAGGACGTCAAGGATGTAGGAGACGTATGATTCGGTGGAAGTTTGTGCCCGACAGGAGAGTTCTTTAGAAGCGGCCCGCTGGCGTCCGACGGCTCTACCAAATAGGTCGCGAACCTTCTGTTTACAGGCATCCCAACTTGTTAAGTCAGCTTCATGAGCTTGAAACCACGCGCCTGCTGTTCCGCAGAGATAGAAGTCAACATTGGCGAGCATCATTGTAGGGTCCCACCTGTAGACCGCTGCAAACCGCTCGTACTTCGCAATCCAGTCATCGACGTCAACGTGGTCGGTGCCGCAGAAGTTACCGGGATCGCGCGGTTGAGTCAATACGACCGGCTGTACCGGCTGTACCGGTTGTACCGGAGTCGCGGTCGAAGCGGCAGCAGCAGAGTTGCTTTCTGTTGACATATTGAGGCTGTCGAGGACACGTCCGCTGCGTAGTACCCAGCACCTCCACCAAAATGTTACGAATATATTTAACTTATTTACAATGTGGAATAGTCCAGCAGTCAAGATGGCGGTTGTGTATTCTCAGAACACCGACACGTCGTCTGCCTCTTCTTCGCACACCTCCCCACAGTCATAGCTGCAACCCCGCTACAATATAAAGGAGGTACCATGAACGCGCCTTTTACCTTTCACACTTTCCTGTCACAGTGCTCTGGTGGATGATATGAGCGTCCCCTGTGTAACGGGGTTCTGACATGTGTGCCACCAGGCTCAAAGGAACAAAAAAACGTCGCCGCCTCCGCAATTAGCTCCGGCAACGCGCCGTTGGTACGACCGTCCCATTCGGCGCGTTTTCCAATAGGCGAATTGTAATTTCGTCGACGCTTTAACACACCGCGACGTGGCGGCTTTAGCCCAAGCCTCGCTCATAGCATCCATCGATATCGAAAAATAGCTTTCCGACGCTCGCCTGGCTGTCGCACAGCGTCCCCGCTCGCCATGTGAGAATTAACGGCCAGGTTAGAGGGAAAACACGACGCTCGTCGCGTTTCTCTTCACGTTTCACGACGCTTTTAAGGAGTGCATATGGAGTATCAGTGCTCACTATGTGCTTGTTGATGCCATCTTTGCGCGGGATTCACCATATGCGGTGTCCAGGTATATCTTGACAACTTTAGCTGCCGCAAGGGTTAAATCATGATCGTGGGCGTTAGTCCTCGGTACGGAGATGTGCCACTAGGCGTCAACGTGGGTGCGTCCACCATCAAGCGGTGCTATATCTGCCAAACAGCAATAGACATTGTACAAGCCCTCATATACCAATGCACCATAAACAAATATGCCAATGCACTATAAACAATCAACTGCTTCTGTGACGACACGTTTCACTTTCGTGTAATACCGATTGCTATGACGGAGGGATCAGCCATATTTTTTTTCTAATATCTTGGCACTAATTGGGAACTTGTGCAGAAAATTACAGGCCAGATATCTAAAAAATTGTAACCCTGCAAAAGAAAAAAAAAGATGTCGCAGTTCTGTAAACTGCACATGTAGCACGTAAATTGGGTATGTAAACTGGTAGCTTACGCGTAACTGTAACGCACGTTTAAGAAGGTTAGTTAAAAGTTATACTCACAAACTTGGGTCATGCTTCAAAGTTGTCTATAACACATCAATATTCCCTGGTTCAGAGGCGTTGCTAGCTTGATTATCGTTATTTGTTACGTCATTTTTTTATTATCATTTACGGGCTTAAAAAGTTCACTACTTGCTTTTCTGCAATTTCACAATTAAAAATATATATATATATAAGAAAACTGACTTACTAAATAAAAAATCCGCTTGCTAGTCACTAGGTTTTAGCTTCCGTTCAAAGAACTTCATGAAATTGCATGCAGTGGTTGCCGACATTCATTCCTCTTTTACGTATTTATATAGCAGGTCCTGAGCTAAAGTTTGCTGTCATAACTTGCAGTATATAACCAAAATTTCTCATTGGGCCTAGTCAAGGCCTTTGAAAGCTTTGTAGATTTGGGAAATCGCTAACATTGTTTCGTATGCATGTAACTTGCGGATACATTTATAAGGTCCGGCTTAATACTGCAGTAGCGGACGCAATATAAGAACCAGCACAAAATAAATTTGTACAAGTAAAGTATTGCTTCAAAGGCGTATTTTGTTGGCTAAAAAATACCAAATGCTGCTGAAAATGGAACTGCAACTTGCGTTTCTTTAATTTGCTTGTCGAAACTGAGGATCGGTAGGCCGCGGCTTTTATTGTATGCTGTGTTATTTCTGCCCTGTTGACGCAGTCAAATTTTCCAAAACTTACAAGGTTCACAATCAGGTATTTTAATAACACGAACGAATCTTTTCATAAGAATAATCTGTGCCTGAACAGACGCTGCTCATTTTTCAGGAAGGCGTTGCCCCCTGTCGTTCGTCATTTCCCGGCTTAACAAGGGCCTCCTCCTAGGTTGACATTGGGTGTTTAGCTAATTTACAGAAATAGAGCTAAAGCAACTTAACGTATTGTTCTTCTCAAGTGTGCCATTAACCGGCCTGACGTTTAATTGTGGTCAATGAACAAGGAAGCTTCACTAAAGCGCGCTAGGTGGTGGTACGTGTAAACCATGGGGCTTTTCCTACCTGTGTCGGTGTGGGCGGTGCCCAGAGCACGAGCACGGCCACAGCGGCGCCGACCAGCGCCAACATAAAGAGCAGGTAAAGGCCCCGGCAAAAGCGACAGCAGAAGCCGCCCAGAGTCCGTTCGGATCCCTGCACGGAAGGCTGCTCGGCTGCCTCGACGTCGTCCATGCGGCCAGATGCGGCCGCAGCCGGCCGCCTCTGCTGCCACTGGCCGATCCTGGACGAACTCACCTGGGCAAGGCCACGTATGCTATGCTAAAGAAAGTCGAAATTTCTCCCGAAAAGCAAAGCAACCATGTAAATACCGATAGAAAGCGGGCAGTTTCGCGCTACGCTCGAATGTATACCTTTCCTTTTTCACAAGCCATGCTCGACATGGCGGTATTCCGCCGTAATGTTTTGCCACACTCCGTAACATTGGGCGCCTAGTCGTCGATTAAATTGCCCTCACTCTGCGATCTTTTAGTCTCCTGATTAGCCGCTGGTCCCACGTTGGATTCCAGGTCAAGCTGAGTTTTTCTTTAACTGCGCAGATTTATTTAGCAAGAAGCCCGTAAGAGTTTCGTTCGTAACCTCTTGTTCTACTACACATTGAAGACAATTTTCCCATTTGATGAACTTTGCCGCACCTTGCGGGATTTCTAAGAACTTTACCGCAGAGATAGAGAAGTATAAGACAAAGTAAAGCTCGTATAGCTTCATGGCATTGTAAAGTGAAGCAACGCTTCGTTTACTGACTAGAGAAGCGTGGTTTCGTGCGGCAATGTCGATGGCTAAGAGCACTCACCGTCATAACGCCAGCGTGATGTGTAGCGCTGACAGCAGGGAGCGCGATGTTTCTTTTTTTTTTCTTTCCACAGCAGACCAAAAGGCGCGACATGGTTCAAAGGGTTAAATGTACAGGGGCGTTTTAACATTTTGCCCTTATGGAAATGTGGCAGCCGTGGCCAGGAATCGAATCCGCGTCCTCGAGCTTAGCAGCCCAACAAGGACGCAAGGAGAGAGAGAGAGAGAGAGAGGCACAAAGGCACGGCAAGAGGCATGGTTCCGTGTCTATAACCTTTTTTCGTGCCGTGTCTTCCTTGCGCTCTAATGTTTTATCCACCAGATAGAGTGTACTACGACTACAAAATTCTAGTACACTCGACAAGCCTCGATTTGCCTTCCACCCTCGAAGCAGCTGAGGTAGCCGCCGGCACACGACGTGCGGGCTGAGTGTTGTGCTGGCCAACGTGGACCGAGCATGCGCCTCGTACACGAGACACTGTATGGTAGCGACGACGGAAAGGCGCTTCCAGTTATCGTGTAAGTTACATCCGCAATTTGCTACGGCATTGGCGATTGCGTCGTCATAACCAGGCGCATTAATCGTGAGTAGAGCGTGCTCGGAACTCAGGTGAATGAATGAACTTTCTAACGTAACAGAACATTGACAAATATTCGCAGGGAGCTATAGATGGATGGCAATGACATCATCTTAGCCGCCATAGTGGAGTACCAGCAATGTCGGAAAGTTGCATCTGTTATGGTCAAGCGTGGTGATTGTGTTGTAAGCTCTCGCGCACACGCCAGCAGCGTTACGATTACGTGTCGGTGACGTTGAAGCAGGTTGCTCGTGACATTGAATGTGACACACTTACATGAGACTATAACCATGTTGGAACACCAGTATTTTGGGTGGCTGCGTGTCTGCGTCATGTGCAACGCATCTCTAGGTCCCCTATGCTTAAGTTTGGGCGCGACGTTCGCGCGGCAGAGCTATGCGTCACTGGGGGCAGACGCTGCCCGCGCTGCCCGCGAAGACGGTTTGTCGCCGGATATGGCAGCGGCGGCGTCATGGACACGTGTGCGCTTGCGCTCCTCATCCGGCCCGAGCACTGCTAGTCAGCAATAGATACAATGTGACGCACCACAGGTGCAGTCCGAGAGCTCTGCGCGTGCGCGGAAGCGGGGGCAGCAGTGTTGTGGCCGTGGACATTCCCAGTTGCGATGAGCAGTGGCGCCGCACGACGTTGCTTTGGAAGCCTATAGACGCGACAACATTTCCCAACTACATGCCAGTTGTCTCGACCCAATATAATCTAGAACGTGAAACATACAGTTTACGTATGTTCCACGCCCGCCACCGCCATTATCACGAATGGATCTGGCGAACAGGCCCGGCCAACAGGATTATAGATGCATGTAAACATTTTGTCCTCATCATCATTATCATCATCAAATTTATGACCATAGCAGGATGGTCTGGGGAACGACAACAAAAGAAAATATGGAAAACCTTGTTTCACTTCGAAAGCGTGCAATACGCATAGTTTTTAAAGCTCCTTACCTAAGCCAGCCAGAGGGCATGTTTGAAAAGTTTAGGACTGTAAATGTACAACGCAGGTACAACTTCAGATTGCTTCTACAGCATAAGTTGGAAACAAGACAGAAAAATTCCCTTCTGAAGTCATTGGCGAGATTGACAGAAAATGTCCCTGTAGCACACACGCCATCCCGAGGCATGGAAAGTTGACAAATGCCGCACGATCTACGGAAAGCAAATGCTCAGGTACACGTTACCAACATTGTTAAATGAACTTGCAAAAAAATGGTACGGACGTAGCTTTGATGTCTTGGAATGAGCTACGAAGCACACACGTAGAATTCTCTGTTTGTTCTTTTGGTTCAGTACATTAAATATGCTTGTTTCTTTCAATTGTATCTGATGAATTTTTCGTATTGTTGTGTATTTATGCTTTTAAATGCGAAGCATTTCTTAGCGAACCTTTGGCACTTTGAGCGTTTTTATCTATCTATCTATCTATCTATCTATCTATCTATCTATCTATCTATCTATCTATCTATCTATCTATCTATCTATCTATCTATCTATCTATCTATCTATCTATCTATCTATCTATCTATCTAGCCGCCTACTCTGGTTGCTCTCATGGTCGCCTCCTTAACTTGGTGTAGAACAAGATTGGCATGGGAGGGAAAGAGGATTTCACGAATATGATTGTCGGGTCATGACATGAATAACGTGAAAATCCTGTCGCGTGCGTCATCAAACCCTGTCCACTTGACACGTGTGGCACATACCCGTTTACCACGGGCCGCGGTGTACGGGTATGCGCCACAGGTTATTCACAGTTTATAGCTACCCAGGAACGGCGAGAACAGACAATGGTAATTTAAATGCTAGAGCGGTAAGGAAAACCAACATCGGCAGCGTTGACTCGACGAATGGAAAGAATGAAAATTAGGATCCCAGCGGGAATGGAACCCAAGCATTCTGCGTGGCAATCAGGTATTCTAACACTGTGCCACGCCAGGTCTGTAAACTGGTTTGGAAAAACAGCCTATGCAGGCGTAATATCGGTGCAACGTCAACTGTGGTTGTGGTGCTTGCTATCTAGTTTTACAAGAAAGCAATAAACACTACATAATACTCCTACGATGTGTACTCCTACGATACAGGCGTCATAGTAACGTCTGTGGTTCCAGTATTGGCTCCGCTTTTATAGCAGTCTAATAAACATTACGTTTGTATTCCTATGATTCAGCAAGCTATATTTAAGCATTGCTCGACCCCGGAGGAATACATCAACGAAAGTTGCATATGATATCCACATCATCCAACCGTAAAGTGCACTTCGTCCACCAGAACGACGCAGTGTCCTCTTCATTTCTTACGCCGGTACTCCGCACATGCTTGGGGCTACCTCGGTGTGCTAACACAGTAGCAACGATTGCTATTGCTAAAGACCACCCGATCACGACATATATAACTGTCGACACACTCCGGGCACATATCCGTTACATATCCAGAGTGCCTGACCACCACCTCGCTAGCTTGCCACTAGAAAGACCAAAGGCAGCGTTTTCCAAAGTTGTTGCAGCTAACCAGCATTCCATCTCGTGGAGATTCTCGCCCGCAACCATACCACTATCTCCGGAGTGGTGCATGAAAAGGCCCACTGTGGACCTTGAAGTGCCGGGGATATCTAAAAAGGCAAGCCTGTCATCTGCAGCCCTCAAGCGGATCTCACTGGACCTTTTGCATTTGTCGTATGCTAACCGAATTCATGTTTACACGGACGGTCTCGGGAACTTCGACAGGTGCCTTTGTGATACCATCTCGATGAATCACTGTCATGTTCAAGACATCACACGTCACGACATCTACGGGCTCCGAGCTCGCCGCTATGGAGTTTGTTATGCAAGAATCCCCTAGTAGATGGGCCATATTCTGCGACTCCAAGGCAGCCCTTCAATGCGTGCGAAGTCTACGACGTGGAAACGACCACCAGTTGGTGTCTGATATCAATGCAATTTGTCATCACGCCGCTAATCAAAGACACGACATTACGCTGAGGCAAAAACCAGTCAAAAAGACGCCGGACAAGGGGAAGAGGCGACACACACAACGACTGGACTAGTTGCTAGTCCAGTCGTCGTGTGTGTAACTTCTTCCCCTTGTCCGGCGTCTTTTGACTGGTTTTTGCCTCAGCGTCATGTACCAACTGACCCAGACTTCGACGTTACGACACGACATTGTTTTACAATGGCTGCCGGGTCACTGTGGCGTCAGTGGCAACCACCTCGCTGACGACGCTGCCCGATGTGCCCACGATAGAGCACCCACACTGGTCATACCCTTGTCAAGAGTAGATGCAGCTAGAGAACTTCGTCGCATCGCGCATAATGCCACGCTTGCGCACTCGAATTCTCCGCTTAACTCCAATCCTCGGCCTAAGAACCTTGAATCATTACTCCAGCTACAACTGCCATCCAAGATTTCTCGACGTGACGCTACAATGCTGTGCCGATTGTGGATCGGTGTAGCATTTACTAACTCATTCAGCCATCGCATCGGCATGGCAGACTCATCCATGTGCGAAAGCTGCAATTGTATAGAGACTATTGAACATCTCTTGTACCACTGTGCTCAATTTGATGAAGATCGCCGGACTTTCCAGTGTGCCCTGAATAGACTGGATTACCGGCCCTTTAATGAAGCAAAGATCTTAGGAGCCTGGTCGCGTAGCATATCAGCCCAGAAAGCCACACGAGCCCTCCTGCGGTACTTGAAAAGAACCCTATTGAGCGACCGCCTGTGAAACTCGGCACTGTGTGTGTGATGTGACATGTGTCTGTCCTTCTCTCTCTCTCTTTTACTCCTCTTTTCCCCCTCCCAATGTGTAGGGTAGCAAACTGGACACATTGTCTAGTTAACCTCCCTGCCTTTCCTACATTCCTTCTCTCTCTCTCTCTCTCTCATTTCTTACGAGGCTGGGCGATGGCCTCATGCTGACCGAGGATGATGCCAGATTGATTGACAGCCGCTTTGTAGACTAGGCTACGTCGGTCACATACGCCCAGGTAGTCTACGAATACGACAAGCACCATCCACCGATGTTGGTCTGCGTAGCAGTATCCAGGCCTACCAGCCTCGACGGCCTATACCTCCCCAACGCGAAGGGTAGCTTCAGGTCCCGACATGTCGCCGGCTCTATCGACAGACAATTTGTCGACCAAATGACCGAGGCATCCACGAATTCCAACAGCTCTACTATACCGCATACTTCACTACACATGGACCCTTCGTCACCACGATCACGACCGGATCCTATAACAAGTCATGACCACCTGCTGGTGCTCACTGATCACGGTGATGATGCTCTTGCTCAAGAACTGTCAAGAAGTTCTTCCACACATGCTCACGGGTTCTTGAAACGTGCGTGCGTTCTCGGGACAAGTATAAGCACTACATATCAGCTTACCGCTTCTGGTGTTGGTAATACCCACGTTGCCATTGGCAGCGTTACCCAACCATAAACGACTGGTTTTATAACACATATGCGGCTCTTCAACATGTATGTGTGCGTATAAAATTTGTACAAATCTTAAAGGGGCCCTGCAACACTTTTCGAGCATGCTCAAAAAGCGCTGCCGATCGGTAGTCGAGGCTCTCGAGAACACGCGAGCCAAATATTATAGCGATGCGCACGGCCTGGAATTTACAATAAATTCTCAAAGTCAGCTGAAAATCGTTCCCTCTTCTCTCGACAAATGATGTATTAGTCCGCAAAATATGACGCGATTGTCGGCAGTTCCACCATTGGCTGATGTTATAATCACGATAACACCCTCATTATTACTTTCGTTGTTAATTTTGAGTTCAATAAGTAGATAATATGTACGTTTATATTATGTTATCGCGTTAAAAACACCGAACAAACATTAATATTAGCACTTCCGGTCTCACCGACAGCTCGTCTGCTCGTAGTTGCGTGGTTCCGTTTTCTTCACCATGCGCAGTGCCGAAAACGTGAATATTTCTGTGCTTTTGACCATCGCCAGTTGCCGTTGAGAGTGGCAGCCGTTCGAGTGTTGCCTCGTCAGCTGAGAACTGCATCGTCGGCACGTTCTCACGACCGACCGAGGCACGGGCGCAGCGTGTCTCCGATAACAATGCTGGCGTCCGGTAATGGCGGCGCTTCGGGGTCGTCTGCCAGTGCCGTCTTACGAGGCGGTGTATCGGAGTATGGGCCGAAACCGATCTCAGCTGTCATTCGTTCCAAACGAGCACGCACGTTTGCTTCCATGGTTGGCAGAGTGATGAAAACACTACGGCGTTCGAGGTGCACACCCAACATTACCAAACCGACGCGCAGTTTTCAAGCACGCGCGATACACAGCGCGATCGACTCCGCTCGACGAGAACGACGCAAGCCGACCGGAAGTGGCGGCACAGACCACGTGGTTGCGCCGAGACGCCAGAGAGAAAAAAATGAAAAAAATGCCGCCGGCGCTGACGTCGCCTCCTCGCCCCTCCGCCCTCCCCTCACACCGCGCGCAGCTTTCCGCGCGCTCGCTGCGTTGAGTTGAGAGAGAAAGCTGCGGAACGTGATCTCTATAATTTGGTAACACCACTTAGACTTAACGGATTCGAAAAATTTTTGCGGCATATGACTCGTGAAGAGTCATTCGTCAATAATGAGCCTATTCCAATATAATTAAGAAAGGTGTTGCAGGGCCCCTTTAAGCTTCAATTTGTAACGTGTCACTCAGTAAAAAAAAATTACGCCCCAGTCACCTTCCCGCCGCATGCTTCGCATAACATCCTACTCCCACGGTACGTGGGATTTGCCGAATTTTTTTCTTTTATGTACATGTTTGTTCTTTGTTTGCACTATGTCGTAGTTATAATGTGTAGTTTTACAACCTCTTTTTTATTTCTCATGTATCTACATATATTACACCGCTGCATGCCATGGTCTGGTGCACGCACCTAGTAAAGCCTTCTTCAGGCTTTTTGTCCTTGCACGAAACACCTGACAGATGTTGAATAAATTTGAGTTGAATTGAATTGAACATTTCTAGTTTCTTCATGTGTTTGAATAATTGGAGTTGGCCTGGGCTTCCTCAACAAATGAGCGAAATGCGCGTGGTTAATAATCGAATTCCGCTATCTTGTCGCCTCGTGTATCGAGTGCTATATCCATTGGCACCTATGAGAACACGGAAAACTAAAATGTGCAGATTGGCACTTAGCGATCCATTGTCATGCTTGCGGCTACAGATCGCATTGTGACAACTCTTGTATAGCTTATCCAGATGACCATTGTCTTTGCAGCGGTAATGCGGTACTTTGATGCTGATTATAAAATCTAATAAAAGAAAATAAGGATTTTTAGAATATGTTAAGGACAGTGATGTCTGAATTGCGGCGTAGTCCACCTATCCGAAGTAGCGGGTGTATCGCGATGACGGGCTAGTTACGTATTCATAATAGGAAGTTTTCGAATAGGGGCCCCAGAAGTTTGGGGCCCTAAAGCTCTTTCGTAGCTCGCTTTGGGTCAAGCAGCAGCTAAGAATGCGTTGTCGGGCTAGTTGGTGAGAATCCATAGTGCTTTTTAGCGCAAAAAACGACACCGCAAGCAAGAAGACTGAACACCGCTACACTCAGCTGACATGATTTATTCCATTGATTTATTAATCATGTCAGTTGAAAGCAGCGCTGTGTTGTAGCGCTGTGGTGTTGTTTTTTGCGCTAAAAAGCACTAAGGAGCTAAGAGTTTTAGAATAGGGCCTGCGGCGCTTTGGACACTCCCCCTATTCTAGGTCACTGTAGCCGTCGCTTTAGTGGGTGCCGTCACGTTTGCTTGACGCAAAGCTTTTGGGGCAGGCTTTGGGGCTCCCAAAGCCTGCCCAAATCCCAAACGCTGTTTGGGTCTCGCGCATTCGCAGTGGCCTCGACGCTTTTTCTTTGGGGCCACAAAACGATTGGGGCCCCTATTCAAACACTCCCTAATGACTTTTTAGCGCAAAAAGACAACGCAACAAAGCAGACAGGTCACGGCGAGTGTAATACTCCTGTACGTGTTTCCTTCCGTATCAATAAGGATAGAGATGAGGCGTTAAGAGTACGCTTTAAGGGGTAGAAGAAAGGAGTCTTCTGAGACATGATTTTAAAAATTGCTAAGGTCAGTGAACGGGCTATAGCTGACCGGATAATCAATGCACGGGAATACTGCGATTGTTTAATGAAGATTGGATAAATTAGATTCTGACGGCTAAGCGTAATGAGGAAATTGAAGTGAGCGGTCCGTAAATAGCCCTAATGAATGTTCACATTGAATTTGACATTGAACAGTCATTTTTTGTTCGCACAATTAACTCCCGTATACGTGCAGTAATAGTAGGACGTCCCCTTGACAGTGTATCATTTCTAATATAGCACATAAGCGCGCACATTTACAGTTCTAGCGTCACTAACTGGGGTCTGCAAATCCTCAGATTATATTTTATAATTGTGGTACACACTTGCAGCACACTGGTTTATTTCGACAAAAGAAAGTTGAACAGAATGGGGCAGCTTAGTGATATCAGGATTACAAAGAGTACACTAATAAGTCCACTTGAAAGCCAACTTTCCTCTTTGGCCGCCATGCCACGCGTGGACTCGTAGGCGCTGCCCTGCCTCTTGCGGAGAACACGGCCCGTTGCCGCGCTCACTGTTGATGTCAGTGAGCAGGTGCGAGATTTTTTCTTCATAGTGGGACTTGGGAAGATGGGAGGTAGCGCATCCTTTGACCATGCAGTCATCCTTGGCCGCTTCATAGCTGGCGGAGCAGCATGTCCGAGTCCTAGCTCGAACGTAAACGTGAAGGACTCGGGCGCGAATGAAGAGACCTTGCCTTCAGGCAGAGTCGAACCCTTTAACATCGAATAGTATTGTCGGTGATGTTCTCGGAAGCGCAGGTCCACCCTCAAGGGCGGGATGCCTGTTCGTCCCGCTGGGAGGAACGGCGGCCGCTTCTTCATAGCCTTCGCCGCCACGTCCTGCAGAATGCAAAGCTCTTGGAAATCATTCATCCCATTCGTTTAAAGCGTAAGGAAAGAGGACAGAGAAGAACTAAAATGTTGAACCACGCTCGCTTCGAAAATCGTCCATTTCAAAAATCAAGTTTACGGAAAAGGAGAGAATCAAGCTCACATGAGCTAATTGAAGCGTCCAATCTGTCGCAGTTAAGCTACCAAAGGAAAAATGATTACCGTGCACGGAAGCAAAATTGACACACGTATCAAGTATCTACACCGCGGGAGAGCGTAGCGAAGCGCGCTGTGGGGTTATGATGCCGATCGTGACACGTTTTCGAGTTATCAGGGGAAGGTTTGGTTGTCCCTCCCTGCGAGTGCGCATCGCCTCAACTTGCTTTCACGCTCGCCCTCGTATTGCCCTGCGGTGAAATCAGCTTGGGTGTAAGCAAGCATGTGGGGCGATGCGCGCTCGCAGGGGCAGCCAAACTCTCTCCAGATAACGAGAAAATGTGCCATGATCAACGCCACTGTACAACCTCGCACAGCATTCGGCCACGCGCTCGCGTGGTGTAGCTCATACTGAGCTCGGTAGTACGTTACATTATAAATCGCACTTGGTCGAGTGGCCGGCTGCGCACGGCGCCTATCCGCAATGTTGGCCACCTGTGGCACGCGAAGTGAGCAAAATATGGAGAAGGATGGCAAGCGAGGCAGTGACAAAGACGCGACACCACGCCAGTTTCATCACGTGGAGCCACATGGAAACGGATGTACGGAATAAGTGCGAATTGCGCATCCGCTGGCACATTCGCTGTGACGTTTTCGCTTGACCAACTGGAGTTTATGAGTGTTCCAGGAAGAGTGGGCGACGGAAATACCCGCCTTAATGCCCTGCCGAAAGAATTGTCCTCCAGAACATAAATAAATAAATAAATAAAAGACTGTAAGGCAGTAACACTTGAGAAATAATACCCTTTTCATCGCTGTGTGGCGCTTTTTAAGCATGAAGCACTCCTTAGAACCAGGGGCGGGCTAACGTACAACTATTACGTCCTGTTTTTGTTCCGGTCTGTCTGACGCCAAACTTGCGTCACCACGAACGGACGCCCAGATGAGAAGCAGCAGTATTTTCTGAACAGTCTAAGCGAGCGTTTTTTCTGTTCACCGAAAATCCCGTTCCTACAACGAGAGTACACTGTAAAAAATCTGTGTAAAAGTACAGACATCTTTACAGACAAAGTCTGTGGACACACAAAAAATTTCTGTTATTCGTCTTTAACAGAAATACGTACCTGAAAAAAACAGAAAATTTCTGTCTTTATAGCCGGCGCTTTACAGACCATTGATCACGTGCCTCTTAGTAATTGAAAAACAGCTATAAAAATACACTCCACCGAGTAATAAATTGCTTATATTTTAGGAAGCAAGCCAACTGTAGCAATTAATTTTGTCTCAAGTAATATGCGCATTCGTACATGTTGCGGTCCTTGCTTTCGGCGCGCTTCGATGCACAGATTCAAATTTCATGCTGCATAGGCCTATAGTTTCTTCTTTGTGGACTGGACCGACTGACGCTCCTCGTTGTTAGCTCGTCGACGGTCTGCTGCCATTGAACCACTGCGCTTTGTTACAGTTCGTCCATCAGGTGAGTGAAAGTTCTCTTGCTGCTTTATGTGATTACTGAACTCTATTCTCTATTACTGAAGTGATATTACTTGATAATGTTGTTGCTATAGCGCTCGATGACAGTGGCTCGCGTAGCCATGCACAGTTAGCAACGTTTTTTGAACGAATGGTTCTGGAAACGTTGATTGCTAGTGCACGTCGTATTTAGCTGTGCTGCTGCGCTTAGCCGTGCGGCAGGAGGTGTAAGCAGAGCAGTGCTGCCATTTCAAATGTGCCAAGCGGCTGCCGCGGTCTGCGCAGTGTGCTTCGTTGTTACCGCGCAGAGCGTACTATCGTGCACGCGATTGCGAGAGAACACACTGCAATGTGTTCGACCGTTGTCTCCTCTGTGATCCGCTAGTTTAGGCGCACCGAAGCGGGTGCTCCGCTAATGTTGCGATCTAAGAATGTGTTTGTGTCATGTGGCGTTGGTGGAGCAGTCCCATTTATGCGGATCGTGTGCGTCCTTAGCTTGCTATGATGCGTGATTTCTTGTTCTGCTTCGCCAGCGTAATCGCCTCGTTATAAAGGACCCTTTATAGTCCAGCGCAGCGTTCGCGTCAACCAGTAGAGGTTGGCGTCGCCAGGTTCGTTGGTTCGTCACGTTACGTTGACGCGAAAACCGAGCACTCAAACTCCCACTTGCGCGCCCCGCCGGCCGCGCTACGTCGACTTGACGCATACGCAGTTGAGCACGCCCGGCGTCCCTCCGTAACGAAGAACGAAGAAACGCGGACACCGTGCAGTCAGGATCTTTGGGTACACTGTTCTTTGGGTAACGTCGCCGGCGCGGATTGCAGCATGTCGAGTCTCGCGCCGGCTGCAGCAGGGGTGCGGCGCGCCACGGACGCCGGACGCGCGGTCGCGCCGGCCTTTGTGCTGTATACGTTTGAATAGCGTATAGCGTCGCTATGCCGAGCGTGCGCACGCGTCGACGTTACGTCGAACTATAAAGGGTCTTTGACACCGCAGCGCTAATGTGTCTGCCTTAGTGAATTGTATCGCTCGAGATTCTGTTCAATAATATAATCGCTTAAAAAGTGACGCGACGCAGTGTCCCTTTTGAGCAACGCCTCAACCGGTTTCATATTACCGCAACGATTCTGTGCCCTCTACATGAAGAGCACTTACCGAAAAAATGCAGTCGAACACGCATATATCGAACCACACGAATTGTTGTGCCTGTGAAACAGAGGTAGAATTCCATGCAAATATCTTGGGCTTGTGCACGCAAATATAGTGCTCCTCTTCGCTGCACATCTGATATATCGAACGCGACGCCACGCCCAAGGCCCCAAAGTGCACTGCACCACACGTGCAGGAAATCCGCGCACGCGTAGCGTAGTGTGCGTAGCGCCTGTCTTTTGTTCCTCTCCTTTTTTCTGCTTCCTCTCCTTTTTTTTGAACTTTGCGCGTTACTACAAGATATGTATGCGTGGCGACATATAAGTTATTTTCAGTGCCACAGTCTGATAGTGTCTTTCCTCACTTCTGGCTCACTGGCTTCTTCGTTGACTGGCCGAACCACACGCCTCTGCGCGCTTATTGGTTCGCGCCTGGGTTCGGGAGAGTTGGACATGACTCATCTGTTCACAGTGCAGCAGCGGCTCGGTAAAGATGTTGAGCCAGTTCGGCGTCGTCGGTAGACGCAACGGTGAAAGCAGTGTCGTTTGAGACGGCGTCACGGGGGCCTAAGGTTCCCGAACTTTCGACGCTATGCACAAGCGGCTTTGTTCGAAGCCCGCTGGCTGTTCTTGTACGCGTTTCTCCGGCGCTGGGGAAGGGTGGGTGCTTTGAAGAAGTGGCGGCCTTTGATGAATTTCCGTCCCGTTGAAGGTATCGGCGCCGTGATTTGACGCTGGATCTGGAATGTGGTGTAAACGCTTACTTGTTCGAAACACGTTGGCTGTTCTTGCACGCGTTTCACTGGCATGGGGGGAGGGTGGGTGCTTTGAAGAGGCGGCTTTTGATGAATTTGCACTCCGTCGAAAGTATCGGCGCTGTGATTTGACGCTGTATCTGGAATGTGGTGTAAGTGCTTACTCGTTCGAAACACGCTGGCTGGTCTTGCACGCGTTTCTCTGGCATGGGGGAGGGTGGGTGCTTTGAAGAAGAGGCGGCTTTTGATGAATTTGCGCTCCGTCGAAGGTATCGGCGCTGTGATTTGACGCTGGATCTGGAATGTGGTGTAAGCGCTTACTTGTTCGAAACACGGTGGTTGTTCTCGCACGCGTTTAGCTGGCGTGGGGGTAGGGTGGATGCTTTGAAGAAGTGGCGGCTTTTGATGAATTCGCGCTTCGTCGAAGGTATCGGCGCCGTGATTTGGCGCTGGATTTTGAGTGTGGTGTAAGCGCTTGCTTGTGACTACAGGGCATGTCTTTCTCGGCACTAAACTGGCCTTTTTTTTAATTCAGCACTACTTCCTTCTTGCGCATTTCACGTGTGCTGCCAGTTGAGCCCCGTCGACCTGTTCGGCTTTTTGCGCATCAAATAAATCATTTATCGCCGTCGTGTGCCTGTCGACGTTGCTGCTTTTGGATACGCCAATCGGTAATCTCCCGTCTTTCTGCAAGTTTAGATATTTGTTAGAGACGTGCTATGTTGTTATTATGAGCATAATTTCGAATATCGAATTATTTATACATCGCACTATTTCACAATCTCCATCGAATTCGATATATCCGGGCTCGATTGTACACCGAAAATAGAGCGAACCATCGCAGGTGCAGACCAGCATCTTCAGAATGCGTCATTTCACTTCCACTTAGGGCAAGAGATTCGGTGCTAATACAGCCTGAAAATCACTTGTTGATTTTTTATCTTCTTTCTTGCATTGTGCTTTTTGATAAGCATCGTTCGGGCGCTCAAAGTGTTTGAGAGTACGCAGTGTTAAAATACGTGCAAGCATTCAGCTTAACAAATTGTTTGAAAGGGTATGAGCTTGAGCTTGTTGGTTTGACTTCATAACGGGGAGCAGCGCGGGCAAACGGGACAAGAAAGTCCTATCAGCCTTTCTTGTCCCGTTTGCCCGCGCGGTTTCCTGTTATTAACAAATTCTATTTTACCTCGTGTCTAGTTATTCGATCAATGCTCTTTTTTTTATTCAAGGATACCACCTGTGATGATGATGTTGAGGAAATGCCAAGTTGGCCTTTCATGTTTGCTAACGGTATGTTATTCTCCCCTTCTAAATATAGTAAATCTTGAACCCAAATTTTCAACTTCCAGGTGGTGGTTTCCTGACAGGGAAGTCCTTCACACCTTGCATTGACAACGTTCCTCTCATGCAAGCATGCAGTCCTAGAGAGGCGTTCAAGATATTATTCCTGGCACACTTTGCGTCAACTTTGCCCACCCAAAAGAGGCAAGTCTTATCCTGGAGTTCACTCATAGGTGAGATTGAAACTAAATCTTGGACACAATACTTTGGCCAATAATTTTAGCTTTCCGGTAACATTAAAAAAATGTGTGGTATATTGCTCACATAGAATACCTTTATTTATTGAGATGGCCTCATTTAGGTAACCTGAAAAGAAAGCGTTTTGAAGCAAAAGTACTAAAACTAAACCATAATGCCTTCAATGAGAAGCTACCTGTTTTATGGTATACTGCTCGCGAGTATCCACAAGCAAACTGGCTGTCAGTACTTAGACATTAGAAGCAGGGGCGTAGCCAGAAATTTTTTTCGGGGGGGGGGTTCAACCATACTTTATGCATGTTCGTGCGTGCGTTTGTATGTGTGAGTGTATATATACACAAGCAAAACTGAAAAATGTCGGGGGGGGGGGTTGAACCCCCCCAACCCCCCCCCCCCCCCCCTTGGCTACGCCCCTGATTAGAAGGTCCAGATTCTAATTTTAGTGTTATAAAGGTTAGGAGTTTCATTTTAGACTTATGTGGCAATATTGCATTTAAAGTGATGGTAATTTAAGTTGAGATGGATGCATGCAGAAAAGCATATTCTTAATGAAGAGCAAGTAGGTGCCTTTGTAGTTACACTGTATCTAAGAATATTTAGGTTCTTGTGCACTGCTAAACGGAATTGCCTCTTCTTTTTAGGTCAATTGCCACTGTCAGTCCCGGAAAGGGCACAACGACTGACCATACACGTGGGAAACAGCACAACCTGAACCCGAAAGTGCCGTCATTGAGTAGCTCCCTGAAGGACTTGACGTTTAAACATATGTGCCGGCCAACTCGAACAATATCCCCGAGAGATTCCTGAATCTGGACCCCTTGTGATACTGGGGCATAGTGAACGAAACGGGAATTGTACAACTAACAGACAAGAAAGCCAAGGCAAGTACAGGGGATGTTATTTGTAGTCATTACGAAGTAAATGTGAAGAAAGCAAAGTGGATGAAAAGATAACATCGCGCTGGCAGGGAGCGAACCTGCGACCTTCAAATAACGCATAGTGGCCGCTTGTGATAGTGTGGGCATCTCTCGTATTTCAAGATGCACATGTTGGCAACTGCCTGAACCTTTATGTTCCATGTCAATAAACTTGTTCGCATTTCACTCTATGGTGTACTGAATTAACGAATTTGTGAGAGAGGATGCGTGCTATAAAAGGGACAATGCAGATGCAAAAAATCGTGGTGCTTTCTGTCTGAGATTTTCTGTTCTTGCACCACATACATTTAATATTGCATAACCTGTCAAATTGCCGAATTTTTGTCAACTGACGTTGCTGCCATGAGAAAGAATACAATTTCAGAATTTCTTGTTACTTAAAGCAGAAAGCCCATTTTAATTACGGAAACTTCCTGTACTGAACGAATGAAAAAAAATACTTGTCCAATCACAGGATTTTTGTACTAAAAAACCAAGAGTAGTAAAATTACAGAAATTCGCTGTTAGTGCGAACCGAAAATCTATGTCAAGGTACAGAAGTTTTCTGTTACTGCCAACAGAAAAGACATTCGAAATTACAGAAATTTACTGTTGCTAAGAACAAAAAATACATGTAATATTACAGACATTTTCTGTTACTGAAAACGGAAAAACCGATGGAAATTACAGAAATTTTCTGTTAGCAGGAACAGAAGAGACATGTAAAATTACAAAAACATAAAAACAGAAAGAGAACAGAAATTTTCTGGCAGGCCAGCTGCCAGACAATTTCTGTTTTTTTCAAGAAAAATTTTTTACAGTGTAGCATGGTCACCGACGTGGTAGCTTGGAAGGTAAGGTGTAGCTCTACGCAGCTCAAGGGCGCAGGTTCGATTCCCGGCCACGGCGGCCGTATTTCGATGGTAGTGACATAAAAGAGCACCCGTGTACTTCGACTTAGGCGCACGTTAAAGAACCCAAGCTCAGGGTTGCCGTTGGTGGCTACTTTGCGCCAAATTGGCTATTACGACCCCTTCTGGCGTGAAAAGTTTCAGGTTGGCGCCATGGCTACTTCGAACTTGTATTTGACGCCTTTACTAGCATTATTTACTTTACTAGTATTATTTGCAGATAAACTAACGAGCAAGCTTAAAGATTAACCCTTGTCTCTTACCTTTTGCGGAATCTTGGCCAAAGTCCGCACCATCCCTCCTCCTGCGGGGTGGTGGCCACCTCGGCGCCCAGTGTTCGGCGAGAGTGCCACATTCCAGACAGCACATTGTTCACTATGCCTCTCATCCATGCTGCAGATCGGCTGAGGCTGAAGCACAGCGAGTGTCAACTTGATAACTGCAACAAAATGAAGCTGGACTGTTCATCCTAAACCAAATTTCACTACTTCAAGCTGGACTGGTGTTATGGCAAATGTCTATCAATTTCGGTCTACGGCGTCAAGGAAAAACAGGTTCGACGTTTGCTTGTCCTTCTGAGTTGTTCACCCAAATTAATTTGGCAAGAACTCCATCCATTGTAGACCAAGTGCATGCAGGCACACTGTACTTATAGTATTTTATTAATTTATTTGCAACTTACCGGTGGCCTGAACAACCAGCAAGAAGGAAAATATTGTGCTCCTAATTTTATGTTTTCGCTTATTCAAAATCATATTATTATAGCTCAATAATAAAACTCTATTCATGTCACTTTTGTTCTGTTTGGCTACAAATATGGCGCTAAAGTTAAATGGCATGGCTACTTTTTAACCCCTTTTTCAGTTCTACTCAGCGGCAACCCTGCCCCAGCTGATCAAAATTAATCACATTCACCGACTTGGGACTTGAGTGTCGGTAGACTGCTCAACAAAAGCAGAGGAGACATGCTGAACCAACAAACGCAAGTGCACGCTGTTCTGATTAGTTTGAAGAGCGCTGTGCCTCATGGTAGTACAACAGTATACAACCATGACCTCCGAACGAAGCTCAGTCCATGGGTTGAGCATGTGAATCTGTTACAGCGACGTTTTCAGTTATCTCAGAACTCGTATCGGTGGCCGCATAAAAGGTGAGAGTCATCGAGCGCTTCTGACTGCTCTATTACGACTGATGCGGAGAAGTGAGGAGCGAAATGTCTTTGGATAAGCTAATATGAGGACGTTTGAGGCGGTAAACCGGTACAATGCAAAATGCCAGGATTCTATAACTGCTGCTGAGCTTACCACCTAGGATGGCGCCCCAGATGTCGATGATTATTACTGCAAAGACTGTGGCTCCTACCCACTGAGGGGCACACGCTAAAATAGTTGCCAAAATAAAAAAAAATGAAACCGAGAACACCCAAAAAGAAAAGGGGTACCGTTATTCAGCAGTCAGAATCACTTCAACTAATTTTTGTTTGAATTACGAAGAATGAGGAAACTTACCAAATAAATATGTAGAAAATATAATTAAAAAAAATTAGTCAGCGGGAATGAATAAGGAAGGCTTTCGCAATGTATAAGTTTGGGAAGGCGTATAATGATCAACTGAGCTACGAAAAAAAAAAATTTACCGAGACAGGGCGAAAAGATACGGCGACAACATCTGAGCGGGGGTCGGCGTCAATTTGCTGCTGCTGCTGTTGTGGTTGTTGTTGGCGTAGTCCCGTTCGCGCTCCTTAGTTTTTCACTCACGAGAGTGTGCCATCATCAGTACTTCATGGTTAGTTCAATCTAGCGCTACCAGAACCTACTGCAAGTAGGCCCGTAAAGAAATGATTGACCTAATCGGCTTCATTGCGCAACAATAAACTTGGGGGGATGATTAAGCTTGGCCTTTAAAGGGGCCCTGCAACACCTTTCTTAGTTATATTGGAATAGTCTCATTATTGACGTATGACTCTTCACGAGTCATATGCCACAAAAATTTTTCGAATCCGTCAAGTCTAAGTGGTGTTACCAAATTATAGAGATCACGTTCCGCAGCTTTCTCTCTCAACTCAACGCCGCGAGCGCGCGCGGAAAGCTAGGCAGCGAGTCGAGGGAGGCAGCGCAGAGGAGCGAGGCTCCGCCCAAGAGCGCCGGCGGTGTTTTTTTCTTCATTTTTTTCTCTCTGACGTCTGGGCGCAACCACGTGGTCTGTGCCGCCACTTCCGGTCGGCTTGCGTCGTTCTCGTCGAGCGGAGCCGATATCGCGCGTGCTTGAAAACTGCGCGTCGGTTTGGTAATGCTGGGTGTGCACCTCGAACGCCGTAGTGTTTTCATCGCTCTGCCAACCATGGAAGTAAACCTGCGCGCTCGTTTGGAACGAATGACAGCTGAGATCGGTTTCGGCCCATACTCCGATACACCGCCTCGTAAGACGGCACTGGCAGACGACCCCGAAGCGCCGCCATTACCGGACGCCAGCATTGATATCGGAGACACGCTGCGCCCGTGCCTCGGTCGGTCGTGAGAACGTGCCGACGATGCAGTTTTAAGCTGACGAGGCAACACTCGAACGGCTGCCACTCTCAACGGCAACCGGCGATGGTCAAAAGCACAGAAATATTCACGTTTTCGGCACTGCGCATGGCGAAGAAAACGGAACCACGCAACTACGAGCAGACGAGCTGTCGGTGAGACCGGAAGTGCTAATATTAATGTTTGTTCGGTGTTTTTAACGCGGTAACAGAATATAAACATACATATTATCTACTTATTGAACTCAAAATTAACAACGAAAGTAATAATGAGGGTGTTATCGTGATTATAACATCAGCCAATGGTGGAACTGCCGACAATCGCGTCATATTTTGCCGACTAATACATCATTTGTCGAGAGAAGAGGGAGCGATTTTCAGCTGACTTTGAGAATTTATTGTAAATTCCAGGCCGTGCGCATCGCTGTAATATTTGGCTCGCGTGTTCTCGGGAGCCTCGACTACCGATCGGCAGAGCTTTTTGAGCATGTTCGAAAAGTGTTGCAGGGCCCCTTTAAGAGTTCAACGCGATAGCGATATCCGGCCCCATCCTCATCGCGCTCTGTTTCGCTGGTCATTATGTTCAGTCGCCCAGCCAACCAGCCACACACGCACACACACCACATACCTATAGTAAAGGTTTCCGCTTGTTTCAATACCACCTTTATGACAACAGTGAACGCACTACGCGTGTAAGAGAATGCACGCACTAATGTATACGCCCTTTGTTATGGACGGCCTGCTTTAAACCAGCAGCAATTACGCGTGTGATACTTTTTCCAAGTTGCGATGCCCCGACTACGTGTTCGTAAGGGAATACGCACACCACTGTGTGTGCCTTCTGTAATGGGTGGCCGGCTTTAAACCACCGACTCGTTAAGCAATTCACATAGTGTGACGCCCGATTGCAATGTACGCTTGTACCCCGTTTTACTGCGATATTACATCTGGTACTGTGACACCTGTACACAGGACGCGTATGTTTGTGAAGTATGAAAGTTAATTTCAGTTCGATTCCCAGCAATGGCGTAGCTCTGTTGTAGAACACTTGCTTGCCACGCAGGCGGACTCGGTTCGATTCTCACTCGAACCGAATATTTTTTTATTATTTACTTTATTTGCATCTTCCTCGATCTTTCGGCCACGGACATGACGATTTTTCGCTCACAACCAACGACGCCGACACCGGAATTTCTGCGAAGCGAGCTCTTTCATGCTATCGCGTTAACATAGTGAACAGGATGGCTAACCACTTCTGGGCATGCAACTCTTGGTATCATCGCCTCGATCTATTTGACTATGAGACTGTGCAGTCACTAGCAAGAACAGGAGAGGGATGCTCAAGACGCTCGCTAGAAATCAACTGAAATTTTACTCTGCAAAAATGACATATGAAGTGATCACTTCGTCAGAAAATATAAACGACGTGTAAGATGGTTGTAGCATAACCATTTCGTCAAAAAATATAAAACGATGTGGTGTAAGCTGATTGTAGCATCACCATTGCGCTGGGAGGCTGTGTTTTTGCACAGCTCTCTCATTGAAGATCAACTTTGGGCTGTCCATGGAATGGGCCATGGAAGCTGCCGAACTCAAGCACGCCCGGTGGTCACCTAGGCGGGACTTTTTGCCCGTCCCACAGACTCGCAGGACCTTTGAAGTTCTTTGACTGATTTTAGGGCCAAGTGCGTTTTGTCATACGTTGTAGATGCATGGCACTCCAAAACGACCGATCAATTTCTCTTTATGGCAACGTACATGCTGCGTGGTGATTTCTTCCGGTGTTTAAAGAAGCCTGCGAAATATGAAATACAACCACCTGACTGCATTATGCGCTACCAAATTGCAGCGCTATCAACCGTGCTTCGAGCGAAAGATCGGACCGTGGCGAAATGAGCGACCGAGGCTCAAGGCATCGGCTTCACGAAGGGCGTTTTGACGGCGGAAAACGGCAAGGAAGCGCCATCGTCCCTGGCAAGCGATGGTTAATGGTCCGCGCGCACGTTTGTTTCGCTCAAAGCAAGGTTGAGAGCACTGCAATACGGTAGCGCAGCCGCGTATTTTTGTTTCATATTTCGTTGGCTTTCTTTAAACCTTTCAGGCCCAGTGATTCCAATTGGAATAATAAATTTTGTAGATCAGTCAGCAAGCACCTGGTAAAGATAAAGCTTTGTAATTCCTCAAGAGCTCATATTGAGCATCTGCTCTACATATGGTTCCAACCTGGTACACTCAACAAAGCGAGGTCACGTGTGAACGATAATTTAATAATAATATCTGGGGTTTAACGTCCCAAAACCGTGATATGATCATGAAGGACGCCGTAGTGAAGGGTTCCGGAAATTTCGACCACCGGGGGTTCTTTAACGTGCACCTAAATCGAAGTACATGGGCCTCAAACATTTTCGCTTCGATCGAAAATGCAGCCGCCGCGGCCGGGATTCGATACCGCGACCATCGGTTCAGCGGTCGAGCGCCATAACCACTAGACCACCGTGGCGGGGCACGTGTGAACGAAGAAATTACAGAAGCGATCGCGTTGTTCGCGCATTTTGCTGAGGCAGCTTCTTCTGTCACCGTGCAGAAGAAGGACATTTGTCTTAGTTCTGTGTCGAAAATTTGAAATTTGGCTGTTGGATGTCATGCTATTCCATCGAAATAATTTTTAAGTAAGAAATTAAGAAAAAGAAATAATGCAAATATTACGGAACAATAATCCATTCACAAATTAATTCGGTCACTGATTACTCCGGAATATCACCACACAGCAAGTACTTACGTTGCCACAAAAACTTGTATCCGTCGTTTAGGAATGCCCTCTAAAACGTAACGAAACGCACTTCTCCTTAAAGCGAATATTAGAAATTTCGCGTAATTGATCTTAGTTAATTAACTAATTAAGCGCAATATAATGGATGGATGGATGCTATGAGCGTCCCCTTTATAACGGGGCGGTGACATGTCTGCCACCAGGCTCGAAAGAGAAAAAAAAAGAAAGAAAAAAAAACTTCCTTGCTTCATGTTGTCCTAATGCCTTATCTACATTGATTAAATCTGTGTTATTATACCAAAAAATATAAATTCACGGTCCATCTCTCTGCCTCTTAAGGCAGAATGACCTTTTTTTTCCCCAATTATTTATTTTTGTACTTTATCTCTACTTTTCTGCCACCAATACTCTATCCGTCTCTTAATTATTTCTATCGCGGACGTGTTCAGCTTTCCATTGTTGTCCCTAAAACCCAAGGCTTCATGTAGACTCGTGCCCACACGTATACCTGGGTGAATATCGCCACATTCAATCAGTACATGTTCCATCGTTTCCTTAGTTCCTCCGCAGCATGTACATTGTTCTTCTTCATTACTGAATCTCGCTTTATAACTACGCGTTCTAAGGCAGCCCGACCTTGTTTCAAACAGTAAAGCGCTTCCCCTTGAATTATCATAAAACCTTTCCCTCCTTATTTCGTTTTTTTCCCTTTCGGTAGTTACTCAGAGCCGGCTCCTTTTCCATCGCTGTCATCCTCTCCGCCTCTCTGACCTTCCGCTTAATGCTCCTGGTTGCCATATCGCCCGCACTGCTAGCCGTATATTTACTGGTGAGCCTCCTAGTTCTTTTTCTCCACTGCGTGTCAACGCTTTTTCTATACAGGTACCTGAAAACCTTCTCTGCCCATCTACTCTTCTTCATTTTCCTCAGCCTCTCTTCGAATCTCATTTTGCTCTGAGCTTCCCTCACTTCAAAGCCTGTCCATCCCATATCACCCTTTACGGCCTCATTTGTCGTCTTCCCGTGAGCGCCCAACGCGAGGCGGCCCACCGTCCTTTGATTTACATCCATTCCTGATTGCATCTCTGATTTCATGCACACCACTGAGTTCCCAAATGTAAGCCTCGGAACCAACACACCCTTCCACAGCCCTCGAAGCACCTCGTACCTATTGTATCCCTATAAAGCTCTGTGCTTCATGATTGCAGCATTCCTCTTTCCCTTTGCTACCGATGCTTTCTCTTGTACCTCCATATATCTATCCCCCTCATTTACCCATACTCCGAGGTACTTGTACTCGCTTACCTTCGGTATTTTTTGGCCCTGTATTAAGACCGTATGGTCTCCGTGATCATTGAATACCATCAATCCACATTTTGTTGCACTAAATCCCAGTCCTAGAGCCTCACACTCCCTTCCGCATATATCTGCCAGTCGCTGTCTATCATCTTGACTGTCCGCAAATAAGACAATATCATCAGCATAAAACAGACCTGGAAGCTTCTGCTCAACCATCGCTCCGACCTGTTTGTGTGACAAATTAAATCCAATGTTGCTACCTTCTAGCGCTTTTTCCATCCTCGCTATGTGCAGCATGAATAACAGCGGGGACAAAGGACATCCCTGTCTCAGCCCCTTGCTAATTTCAACGCTGTCCTTACTACTTATTCCTTCCCATTCTATACAAACTGTATTTTCTCGGTATATTTCCCTCAAAAGCTGTACACAGTCGTCACCTATGCCCACTTCCTTCAATATATCCCACAAAATTTCCTGATTAACGTTGTCATACGCCCCGGTGATATCTAGATAAGCTACGTATAAGGGCCTGTTTTCTATTTTAGATATTTCTATACACTGGGTAAGAACAAACAGATTATCGTCTAACCGCCTGTCGATTCGAAATCCATTCTGAAGTTCTCCCAAAATATCATTTTGTTCTACCCACGCTTCTATTTTTAATTTTACTGCCTGCATCGCCAACCTGTATAGCACCGATGTAATGGTTAGCGGTCTATACGAGCGAATGTTATCCTTTTCTCCCCTGCCTTTATAGATTAAGTTCATTCTACTTTTTCGCCAACTGTCTGGTATTTCCCTCTGCTGTAAGCACTTTTCTACGGCCTTCAGCAGTGCTTCTTTAGTGTTATGTCCGAGTTCGTTAATGAGGCTGACGGGAACCCCATCTAAGCCCGGAGTAGTGCGCTTAGGAATTTTTCCTTCGGCCTTCTTCCAATTGAAATTCTCTAATACTACATCTTCGTCGGTTGCACTCCTTTGCGTACTTTTACTCACCGGGGGAATCCCCTGGGGGACCTTTTTAAACGAATCGGCTGTTACCTTTCGGATGTAACCTAGCGCTTCATATCCTTCCAATTTATTTCCTCCTTCATCTACCAAACACCCTAATGAGCGCCACCTGACGGCAAACCAAATGTTCTTTGTTTCATTCAGTTGCGGTAAACCTCTTGTTAAAAGTGATTGGTTCTTGTTACGTGAAATACCTTGTATACACATACACAAGCGCTTGAACTAACGTGATTTCGTTGATTAGCATCGCTTCACTGCAAAGAAAAGTTGACTGCGAGCTTAGCGTTCAAGCGCAGTCGCGCTGAATGACACGTCTCAGCCAGTTGACATTGCTTCGTTGGAAGAGCATGTGGGTCGAAAAACCAAAGCACATTCTTTTCTCGCTTTGCATAGTGGATTTCGTTTTGCATATTCTTGTTGCTCCTTACATTTCACTAGTTGCGTTGCGTTCTTATTTCTTGTTTACTTCTATAGTTTGTCACTCAACAAATTCAAGAAAACAGACCGGGGGGGGGGTCTAATTGGTACTGCGTATCTTGAGGTTGTATTCAATAAATTAGAGCTGTTTTATGGAGGCATTCGGTGTTGCTCAACAGTTCCAGCAACACTCCTTGTTCGACGACATTTCATCGCCAGGCCCCCATCATCCCATGAATTTCTCCCTTCTGTGGTTTTACGCCGTAAGTTGTTTGTCCGTTCACTATAGTCCTAAGCACCAGCTATGTTTAGTATTCAACGAAACAGGTAACATCACATATGAAACTGTTACGCGCTTGTGTTTTTCATCTTTGGCGCACCTTCGAAACAAAGAGTCCTGCATGATTGTAAAGTGTGGTTAAGCGCTTTTGAATTCTCCCCTCACCTCGAATCATGCCTTGACCGTTGAATGCTCAATCGTTAAGCGATTAAGAAAACTTATCGACCATCCCTATGTCAGTTTCATAATTTTGGGAAAGGGAACACAGTCTACTTTCTACTGTTTTAGAATAAAAAAACAACACACGCACTCAGACACAAACAATGAGCGTTGGTTGAACGGAGAGGCACTTTCAGACACTGTATGCAGAACATAATCATATCCAGCAACGTAAACGCTCCTTTCTTGTCCGTGCCAGCCACACGCGCCGTATGGCTCTGGCAATGCTTAAAGAATGCCTTGGTTCTCCCGCCATCTGTGTGCCGATGCCGACACCAGTGCAGCCTCCGAGACTGCGCGCATCGTCGGGGGGCTTAATTTTTTTTTAAATATCCGCGGCCAAACGGCGCCGCTTCGTCAATGCGTCGCGCGTTACCTGAAATCCCTCGAGTTTCCGCCACTTCGCGCAAGGTGGCAGCAGGAATATTCGTGGCTCATTTCACCGCGCAGCCATACTTACCAACGCACCAAAGTACGCACTTAACAAAGTATGTAGCTAACGGTCTTCGCGACCATTCAAACGGCATTTTTACGTATCCCACTTTTGAGAAAGAGCTTCGCGGTATGTGGTAGCGTCTAATATTCTCGAAAGGTAACGAGATCAGCCGACGTTACGCAAGCGCACAAAGCACACTGAACTGCGAGCGCCGTCTCATACGCTGTTCACTTCAACATATCCTTAAGTAATCTTTGAGTAAACAGCGCCGTACAAGGGAGCTCATCGGAGACATTGTCAAGAGCGCTATGCGCTGCCAAGTGCAAGTGTCCTCGGCTGTGCTGTTCTGCGAGGCGCATTCGATACCGCGGGGTTTTCTGCTGCGTTACCAGACCCTTTGTTTTCTTTTGCTTTTAAATGCGAAGCATTTCTTAGCGAACCTTTGACACTGAGCGTTTCTATCTATCTATCTATCTATCTATCTATCTATCTATCTATCTATCTATCTATCTATCTATCTATCTATCTATCTATCTATCTATCTATCTATCTATCTATCTATCTATCTATCTATCCGCATACGTCTGGGTGCTCTCGTGTTCGCCTCCTCAACTTGGTGGAGACCAAAATTAGCATGGGAGGGTAAGAGGACTTGACGAATAGGCTTCCAAAGCAACGTAGAGCGGTGCCACTGCTCTTATCGCAACTGGGGGCATTCACGGCCACAACACTGCCGCCCCTGCTTCCGCGCACGCGCAGAGCTCTCGGATTGCATCCGAGAGCTCTGCATCCGAGAGCTCCGAAACGTGCGTCAGAATGCAACTATTACCACAGTCATTCAGTTCTCTTTATGGTCACGAAACTGCACCGTCACGCTACGGGCGAGCTTCATACGCTGCTCGAAAATGCCGCAACGCGCCGCCGCTGCGCCACAGAGGCGATCGTCTGCGCCGTCCGCGTATTGGAATACTCGCGCAGTGCGAGACAAGCTGCTGAATATGATATGTTTAAGTTAGCGGAAACGTTGTCTCAGGACTAGAATGCCCAACAGATGTTCAACAGATGGGGCTACTTGATAGACCATGCGCTTATATAGTTAATATCTCACTATTCTGTGTAATAATGTTTTCCAAACTAAACTATTCTGTGCTTTATTAATTGAATTTGCTTTTACTTTTTTATCTGAAATGTTATTTTGTAATCGCAGCCATAAATGTAATATCATAAATGTATATAATAAAGTTTTATATATAACTTATCATCGGAAGAACGATCACAGAGCTCCAAAGCAGGGCAACGTTTTGAAAATTGTTCCCGCAGTCGACTAAAACGAAAGGTCTGCGCGGAGACTCGTTGAAAGAATCACTATAAAGACACGTTCGTTTTCAGTGGCGACGTCACGGCTCGTCATGTAACGTCATGTAACGCGACATGGACATGCAGCCTGCTTTGTGTACCCACATTTTTAACGTCCGAGCTTTCGTCGTGTTCAGCTATTGGCCTCGAGGAGTTACGGAGTCGCCCTCTGTCGGACGCGCCTCGATTGCGTGCTAGGCAGGATACCGCCGGCGCGCTCCCCATAGGTTTTGCTGTCGGCGCTCTACAAAAATACCTCGCGGAAGCCCTCCAGGGCATTTCTGTAAGTACTTTCGAAATGAACTGTGTTCTTTAAAGTCAAAATAATCATTTTCGACGAACTGAAAGCACAAGATAGTCTACAGTCACTGTCTTTTTGGAGAAAACCGAGCACCCACTTCACGCGGTCACCGCGTTGGAGACCCCTGAACCGGCCTCTTGCGTGAAAGGTAGTCACTCGCTGAGCGCAAACTATGTGAAATATTTCGTTAGAGTAGACTGCCTGTATAACCAAACGGAGCATAACAGAAAGAGGCCTCAAGCCAGCGATCGCACGGGTTCGCGACGACTGACGGTGCCTCCGCATATATGAGCGTCTGCATGTGTTCGTACTGATGGTTTCGCTTTTGCTACGAGCGCGTTTTGGCACCGCGCTGTGAACTTTAAGCCGCAAAATATGAGAATTTGTGAGTAAACAAACAACTACTGTTGCGCGGACGCTATCAGAGCAGTTCAAAAACAATTTCCTTACAACTGCGGCTTAGGTGCGCATGGCAACTTTGTCATCTGCCGTCCCGACGATTCAGTGTTTTTTTTTTCTTTTTCGGTCTAAATTCGGGTACGTTTCAATGTCATTTGACAAGTTGTCTCGCACTGCGTATTGATCGGTCTTCTCAGCGGGCAAATGCCGCTGCTTCTGTTTCTTTATTCAGCGCATTCGTTTCGTTTGGTGCTCATACAAAACGTGAGCAGATGCGACGCCTTTTTTTAATGCTCCTTAATTATCGTTCCGTTTGCATTCCAGTGAACTTGCCGCTCTCTGTCATCAACAAATTCCTAGACCAAAGCTTCACCACTTCGAGATTGCTGGTGGAAGAAGAACCAGTCTACGAGAGAGACCGAGCATGTAGTAGCACGCGACGCCTAGAAAAAGAAAGAAAATACAGTAACGTTTGCCGGACTTGTTCTGCAAACGTCGGCTGTGAACTAGGACCCACATTAACTTGAAATAGCGGTGAATAAAATAGATGTTATTGCAGCAACCAGCAGCCGCAAAACGGGATAGTAATAATTTGGCGAGTACCCCAGCAATTTTGGCAGCAGTGTCGTGTCTAACGCCAACAGGGTGGCATCTTTCCCACGTAAATAAATGAGGCTCCAAGAAAATACATGGGGTTGGCGGGTGGGCCGATCACGGAGGCAATGCAAAATTTATGTAGCTTATGAAGCAATGCATGCCTCATCAAATGGGAAGGTTGCCCGTCGGCGTCCCGCGTCGGCGGCGTCAACACGAGTGATGCAAAAAATAATCGTCACGTGATGGTGTCACCATATGACGTCATCATGACGTCACAGATCGCCAAAATAGTAGCGTCGTTATGACGTCACATGATGACGTATTCACACGTCATGGTCGCTTTGCATTGCCTCCGTGAGGGGTCGCGGAGGCCGTGCAAAACCGTGTTAGGCGCAAAACGCTTTTGAAGGGGGGCGCGGGAGAATCAGTACATCGACTGACAAGAAGATGGTTTTCGCCTTCTAGTCATCTGTAACGAATGCATAAGGAACCCTGTGCGTTGTTTTTTTTTTTAATTTAACGTATCTAAACAATGACTTGCGCATCTGCAGCCGATTTTGCGGACGCTGAGCACGGGGCCGACGATCAAGAGGTCGCATTGGAGGGTTCTGAGATGGCATCGCACGTGGTAAAAGGTAGCGGTTTTGCCATCCTGTGGCAGATAAGCATCATTCGCCGGCGGGAAACGCGCGCGGGCCAGCGTCTCAGTGTGCGCTGTCTGCTACTCACCGAACATCGCAGGCCCGACGCAGTAACAAAAGTCTTCGTCGCGGAAGTGCTTGTTGCACACAAGACTCGTAGCGGATGGCTACTTGCCGGTTCTTAGCTTTACAACCCATGCTTCACGCTGTTTCTTGTCCCGCGGTCACCAGTGCAGGCTGACACTGGGCTCCTTTGCGTAAGCGCGGCACTGCGGCGCCGAGCGCTAGAGCTCCATGTTCGTCACCTTCGGAGGCAGCCACTCTATTACAATGGTTTCAATTGAGTAGAATATGAGAGAAAACTTCCGAATTTGAACAGACCGCAGCGCATGTGGGACTTGAAACTCGTTTTCAAAGCACGCGGCAGTGCGCCATAAGCAGCCGACGCGGCCGCTGAGACCACGTGATCCTGCCAAGCACGTCACGCCGACGGTGGCGCCGGCGTTTCCAGTGGTGGGCCTCGAGGCCAATATGGTACGAGAGCTACGCGATACTGCCGCTACATCGTTGGACTCTGCAGGAATAGCATAGGTGAAATAAAGAAGGTGTGGGGCAAACCATATTAACTTGACGATACTGGCTTGAAAAGAGAGTTGCGAATTCCGTGCCATATGCATACAATGAGTAAGCGTTAAGAAGCTTATTAGCTCCTTTATGACCAAACTGCAACGAACCCCGAAAGGAGATCGAAATCTGTTCGTCCACCTCCAGCCAGTCCTACCCGCGTAGTCCAATGGCCACCTTCTACCGGTACAACATCGTTAGCAAAGCATACACCCTAATTAGTGAAAAAAAAACAGCACCGTAAAAACCGTGCATTACGTACACTGTTGAAACCTGCAAGGAGAAGCCCTCAAGGAGGAGATTTATAGATTATATTGATGAGTGGCAGGCCGTTCGGGAACAAGAGGAATGACGCGACGAGCTGGACAACCATGTTCATTCTGCAGAAGTTTGCTCCAGTGATGGAACTACGACTGCCGACGCCTTCACAATTGGCAAGGCAGATTTCGTGATCCCTTGCGACTAGCGCAAGCAGTTCAACAAACTGTAGCGCCGCAGAATGTCTTCTGCAACAGAGCATGGCGTGCCTACAGCCGGAATCTCTTCATAATGTGACTTTTCGCATAATAACATTCGAAGAAATGAATTGTAAACTGTGCCACAAAAAAACTTATTTCATTCCATTTTGATTTATTGACACCCTCAACGCCAAAGGCATTACAGAGAGAGCGTGAGTAAACAAACAGAAGTAAAAGCAAACAAGAAACTCAGCAAACAATCAATAAAGGTAAATGTAAAGACTGTGTATACAAGCAGTGGTGTGAGATATGGAAATAATGCTATGACAAATAGTTTCTTTCGACCATTCGTTTGCTTAAACGGATTTCGAAAAGTACACGTGGTGCACGGAGTTCGTTATAGTTTCACAGCAGAGCTGTTATGCTTGACGTTTGCCATGTGTAGTATAAAGAAAATTGTCATCATCATGAACCGACATGCGCTCTCTTCGTCCTCTTCGTATTCTGCTTCGCTCCCAGAACGCGTGCGCCAATTTGTCCGGCGTGGGGCGCAAGAACTCTGATGGGCGAGAGAACCAGTACAGAGAGAGAAAGAAAGCGAGAAAGCGAGAGATTCTTGGCGAGGCGGGATTTGAACCCACATGCTCACGATCCGAAGGAGAACGTCCGAACCACTCGGCTATCGAGGCACGCTAGCTGAGCATAGCATAGCCTTGTATAGTATAGTATAGTATAGTATAGTATAGTATAGTATAGTAAGGGATGGGAAAGGGAAGTGAGGCTGTGGAGGAGGGAAAGGACGACGGGAAAACGAGCACAAAGAGAGAGAGAGATAAAGCACAGCAATGTATAGTATAGCAAGGGGTGGTGAAGAGAGAGATGAGAGGGTAATAGCTTAGCCATGCTAGGTGCCCGGCAGCTCTGCTGTCCCCCAGCCTTGCGCGACTTAGATGCGCGAGTGTTTATCTAGGTTAGCGTATTTACAACAAACGTAATAAATTTTCCTTTTTTTCTGTATTTCGCTTGCCGTGGCAAGGTGCTACTATGCTGAAGACAAGGGCTACATATCCAAAATGATGGACGATTGGGTTTGATGGTAGGCATGCTTTGAATTTCGATACAGAGCGCAATAAAAATAAAGGAAAGAGAGCGTTCTGTTCTCTGTCTCGTCTGTCCTTACTGCGCTCGCTGTTGAAACGGAACTCATGCTGCAAATAACTTTTCTTGTTACAATATCTTCTACCAAGCGCTCTTGACGTCTCCCATTGTATTTGCGGAAAAAATATGTACAGTATACCGCTGCCAAACAAATTTATCGTACCCAGTATGTCCGGTCAACCGTTCCCACAGCAAGGCCCTTTTGTACAAGGAATTACCGCAATATGAAAGCATAATTGTTACCGTAGTACGCGCCAACAAAACGTAGATATTTGCTACTTAAAACGCCTTGCTCTCGATTCCATGTTAGGGCCACACAACCTAGATTATTGGCTCGGGCCCCTGTCCTGCCCGATCTGTGCTCGGGCCGGGCCCGGGTCTCACTTTTGAGTCACCGAGCCGTGTTCGGGCGGGCAAACTTTGACGAGTGCTGGGCTCGGACCGAGAATCACGGCCCGTCCAGTGCTCCACTGTCTTCTACATTGCCGCTCCTAACTGGCGCTGAACATTTTTTACTATGGTTTACCAACAGGGCCGAACGCTTAGCCTTGTCGAAAAATCTGTTGAATGTCATGCACGAGTCGAAAACCTGCCCTTACGTGCTGCCCCACGGCCCTGGACAACGCATGCGCTCCAGCCTCTTCTTTTGATTGCTGCCCACGGGGTGCACCTGTACCTCTCCCACCGGCTGAAATCTCTTCAGGTTGCGGCTGCACCATATCCATGGTCAAGACGCCTGGCTGGCGAATGGTGCCTGTAAACAGAAGTAACAACTTCAAGATGACGGGAGCCGCATTACAATAGAGCGGGCATACATATATTTCTGTCTTTGCGATTACAGCACAATCTGTGTTCGCGACATCGACCTGCAAACCTCTAGGCTGCGCCCATGACGTATATGCATAAAAAAATATGTGACATGCTCTGTCCTTTAATTACACTGGCTAATTACCACAGACACACTAGTGTTGTCTGCACAGACAGCGTAAAACACGTACCGGTTAACACACATCAGTTGGTTGTTGATAAGTTCAACAAGAACTGCTTCCAAATATTGCCTCGTGGCGAGCATTATGTAAAGGACAGTGTCTACGAGGGAAAACCATTGACAGTTACATAGTGGCGAGAATGATGAAAGCAGGAACATACTATACAGCATTAAATCATTTTTTGCTGAAACGTCTCTGTGCAGGCGCGAGAAAGGCGTTTTAGAAAGGCGAAAGTACCGCTAAAATGGCGCACGCAAATAGGTGCCACCCGTTTCTTCGTGTATCTGTTTCACTCGTCTCCTCTTTGTGTGCGTCTTTTTAGCGGCACTATATCTCATATAAGTATTGTACACATTCGACATTTGCGCCGTTCCTGCCGCCGAATTTTGGACAATCACACTGTACGGTACTGCGGTGGTAAAAGCTTTAAAATGGCTGCAAAAGTTCACTCTGGCGTTCAAAAACAAACTATCAATAAAAGAAAGGAGTATTTCTCGGAAGATCCTCTCATCCACGCTTGCTCCTTGGAAGCACCTAACTTAGAAGTACAATTGTAGCAAGCGGTAAAAGCCTCGCCACGGAGGTCTAGTGGTTATGGCCTCTCGACTGCGGACCCGAAGGTCGCAGGATCGAATCCTGACCGCGGCCGCTGCTGTTCGATCGAGGCGAAAATGTTTGAGGCCCGTGTGCTTAGATTTAGGTGCATGTTAAAGAACCTCAGGTGGTTTAAATATCCGGAGCCCTCCACTACAGCGTCCCTCGTAATCATATCGTGGCTTTGGGACGTTAAACCCCAGCTTATTAAGAACGCGGTCGTGTTTTCTACGCCTGAAAGCTTTGTTCTTAATGAACAAAATACAAACTACTTAGAATAAATGGTGCCGTTAATTTGAGCACTTCTTCTTTTCCTGAAGGTCATGACGTGATGATGTGGTAAAGTTATGTGCCTCTGAAAAAATTATACAAACGACAGAAGCAGTAGAATTAGTTTCACCAGACATTCAAGAAGATTTGGAAGTAGAGATTGAGGTCTGTAATTAACAATGCCACACCCTTTAAAAACAACTGCGACTGTACAATGGGTGGCGTTCATCTTTGTTAGAAATGTGGTTGGCGTAAGGCGGATGAATTAAATACATGTGTATTGTGGAATCAAGTAAGGCACATGTGTTACATTCGACTGTTGAAAAGCATCGGCGTCACGTCACGTGCCGTTGTTGAGACTGCCGAAGTTAGTGACCCTAAAGGTTGGATAAAAACATACTAACAAACTTTATTTACCGGAGAAATTGCGCAATAAACTACACCTGTATTGCGGATGTGGAAAAAGATATAAATTAAGACGTTCGCTCGTGATGAGCCGCTAATTTTTATGCTGCGACAAATGATTATTTACACTTGCGATATCACTGGAGGTTAGTGAATCAGACATGTGCTTCCCATTTCCATAAAAAATTAACATAATGAACGCTGCATCTGAAGATCTTCGCTCATTACGGTGCCCCAGCTGCTCTAATGCTACAGTTCGGTTCGTTGGGACATGAGTTAAACATTGTTAGGGCAAAGTGGCCTCCAAGCGGAATAAAAGCACTACAAAGCCTGTTATTCACAAGAATGCGATGAAGTAGGGTAAGCCCATGGTTTTGCGATTGCCAACTTTTCTTTTTTGTTACAAAAATACTTCTCATAATAATAATGTCTGGGGTTTTACGTGCCAATACCACGGTATGATTATGAGGCACGCCTCAATCGAAATGCGACCACCGCGGCCGGGAACAAACGTGATCAGCTGCCGAGCACCATAACCACTGCTACAACGCGGCGGACTACTTAACAAAATGTACGTCATGCGCGGCGTCGCAACCCACTGCAAAGCGCAGTGCTCACTTAATTTGCGCAATAAAACACCTGACCGCGGAAGCTACATTTGTTATAAACATGAAAACTATGGCGACAGAAGGCACCGTAATGCAAGCTATAGAACTTCTGATGGCATTTGAACCGCTATGAAGATCCGCCGTGGTGGCTTAGCGGCTGAGGTGTTGTGCTGCTAAGTTCGAGGACACGGGTTCGATTCCCGGCCGCATTTCCATGTGGAGAAATGCAGAAACACCCGTGTAGTTAGATTTAGGTGCACGGCTAAGTTGACCACTCATTTCGGAGTGCCCACTAAGGCATGCCTCATCACCGTATCGTCGTTCTGGCGCGCAAAACCCCGGAATTGAATATATATATGGCAGCTATTACGAGCTTATATGAATATCAAGAAGGAAATCACTGTCATGTAGCGTGTGCATATGCTGAAGTACTAAAAAAGAATACGCTCGGTGCCATAGAAAACAGACCTCCACCTTCACGGAGAAGGGCGAAAGCGAGGGTTTGATAGCAAACATCCAAGTTTACTACGCTGATGCTAAGGGCAGCGAACACTTAGCAGTAATCAGGCACAAAAGAACAGTACGTAAACAAATCATAGGTAGATTTCGCAAGCAGAGCAACACCACATATGCGCACTTTGGCGGTTAACAAGATATTTGTAATGGGTAGGAAGCGCGAGCATATTACGATCCACAACATTCAGGTCGGGCATCAACCAAACGTTAAAAGACTGACTTTGTGAAGAGAGAAAAATGGTTGAAATTATTGCATATGAACCGAGAGTTTTGCTGCGTGTTTTTTATACTGATATAAATCGACACATCTGAGCTCACATGTTAACACAGAAGTGAAGAAATGAAAAACGTGATCTGGGTATTTACATAATAATGTTTTCGCCACGGTCGCATAATCTACATCAGTCAGTGATGTCATTTGCAATATGGCCTTGACGCACAAGAACTTTGCCATCCCTGTCCAGTATTCTCGCAATAGGATGGAAAGAACTTTGTTCTGAAGCGTGGCTACTTCAAGTAATCCAACGATAGCACCGACCTTCTGATAGATAGCGCAACAAAAAACAGAGGGTACAGAAAGAAGAACAGAGTGCTTTTTTATCGTCTCTGTCTTGACCGTTCTTGTTGCCCAAGTGCAAGTGCACACTGTTATGATTACATATAAGAACGCTGTGCTTGATGGTAATATAGGACTGCAGCAATCATAACATATAGAAAGTTCAGTCCATGGCTTGAGCATGTCGGTATGTAAGAGTGGCGTTTCCAGTAATCTCAGAACCCGTATCATGGAATGCGTCATGTTCGCCTATTGCAGTGATAGTGGCCGAGTATAAATGCGATTAAAGTTGAGAGTCATAGACGATTACTGGTTGCTCTATTAAGAATCGGGAGGAGAAGTCTGGGACGGATTGTTTTTAGCTGGGCTGATGTGCCCATATTTACACGGACGGTAACAACGGTACCTAGCAAAAGGAGGCGTAATGCTATTGAATGCGAAAGGCAAGGATTTGTCAACTGCTGCCCAACTTACCTAGTCACTTTGGAAGCAGAGCGATGACGATGATTACGACTTCAAAGAATGTGGCGCCTACCCGCTACAGGGGCATTGGGCGGCACACGCTAAAAGAGTCGCAAAGTAAATTAAACCAAGAGGAAACTATAAAATGAATCCGAGTACCGTCATATAGCAGTTGGACACGAGTCGACTAAATTACGAAGAATAAAGAAACTTACGCCAAAAATAATTGTCGGGGAAATCACCAAGGAAGTCTTAGTCAATTCCTGGATTACTGAGTGCGTATGAAGGCCACCATCTGGGCAAGTTGGTGCGGCGTCCAAAGAGAAAAAAAGAAGTCACACTTTCTCCGCAAGTGCGAAGCAATGAATGCGATAGCAACAAATTGAAATTTTATACGGAGTCAGGCTCGCAGATCACTCCTTTAGTATGAATGAGACCTGGCGTAACTCACACAAGACGATAGAGTACAGGCAACGCGGCCGCTACAGCGAGCGAAACGAACTTGGTGCTGTCTACGCAACGCAACGTTCAACGCAAAATTTGCGATGGGAACACAACACCTACAAAGGTGAGAGCCGTCGGCTGCTTCCCTGTACTCTGCCGGAGCCAAGCAGCCACCCCTCCATACACTAAGGTAACAGTCCGGGCTTGCAGGTGTAGCATGACACAGGGTAAATGCGCACAAGACAAGGACAGAGAAGAGGCTTGACGCACACGAGCGCTGACTTACAACAATATTTTAACGCGACAGCGTTAGAGCTCGTTTCGCAGAAATTCCGGTGTCGGTTGTCGGTAACGGCGTCGTTGGTTGCGAGCGAAAAATCAGCGTTGTCCGCGCGCGATAGTTCGAGGTAGATGCAAATAAATAAAACTAGAAAAATCCTCGGTCTCCGTGGGACCGGGGATTCGAACCTCCGACTCCTCGCTCAGCGGCGCTCCGTGGCGCGAATTTGTTTAGCCGCTCGGACACCACATATATATCTCCTAGCATTCTAACGGCGAGCTATTTACATAAACCATTTACCGTTGGTGGTACGCACATCTCCGAGGTGCTTCAGCGTGGCAGAGGCTTGACTATCACCCGCAAGATGGCGCAAGGGGCCCACGGGCGCTTAAAACGGCATCGCCCCGCCGTGTTTATCGCACCGCATGCATGGATATAGGAGCCGGAGGGCGTCCGCAATTTGGCTTTTCTTGCGGCACGGTTTAGGTCCAAGAAGCGCAAAACTACACAAGGGACAGCAAGAAAGAAAGACACTACACAAGCGCTTGACTGCAACTAAGCGTTTATTCGGAAGCGCGACATATACAAAGGAAAGAAAGAAGACAATACAAAAAGCCCACGTCTCATACCGGTTATTACTCATCCATTATTGCCCAACACACCATCCAAAAAACCAAGTTCCTTCTGCGTAAGCGAGATAGACGGTGCACCACAATCAATATCACCCCGTTTCATTTCTGCAGCTTCAACTATCAATCTCGTTAACATATCCCTGTTGCGATACAAAATGCAAGTGTTATCAATGTATGGCACACAGCCACAATCCTTGCAGTGGATAGCCAGGTGTCCATCCACGCCTTTCTGCACCGTATTATCATGTTCTTTTACTCGCTCATTGATACATCTTTCAGTTTGTCCAACGTATGCGCGGCCACACGACATGGGTATCCTATACACAACAGACTGTGCGCACTGAACATAGTCATTGTGATGGTTAATTTTACAACACTTTTTTTCTTTCTGAACAGGGCAAGTTTCACTACCCAGTTTTGACAGCTTCTGTGGTGTAGTGTAGTGTCTTTCTTTCTTGCTGTCCCTTGTGTAGTTTTGCGCTTCTTACAAGATGGACCTAAAGCAACTAGCCCGTTACACTTGTTTCATAAACGGTTTAGGTGTCCACCTAGAAGCGAAGCTAGGCTAGCGATTGGGAAGGTGATACGAACACGGTCCGATTACGCTACCGCGTTCTACTCTTGAAAGCGAAGCTCAAGCGCCCTCCAAGCTCTTATTCGGAAACAAGTAACCCCCTATATGGCAACCCGTGACACATCACGTTGTGCACCGTCCGCACAAAATTCGTATCATGACGCAAGAAAGATAGATCTTTCCTGGAAAGGGCAGTTGATGGTTTTTGACGCACAGGCTTCGCCTAACATATCAAGCAATTCCACCTGAATAATCTCGCGGGTTAACTGATTTCCGCTTGTGCTCACAATTGAACACGCATTGTAAATAGGGATCGCACATGGTCACTACAGCACAAAGATCTGCAGTGTGCATCTAAAAACCTTCCTCTCATTTCAGAAACGTTGTAACGATGCTCCCGGAGCCTATCATTAAGCCATCGTCCACTTTGACCAACGTAATTGTTACCACACTCAAACGCAGATTGTAAACTGTACCTTTCGCACATTCAAAGAAAATGTATTGCTGCCTCTTATTGCAGTCGGTCTTCTTGGGGGCGCACGCGCTAGTTGATCTGCACAAATATCGCTGTTTATCGGGCGCAGAAAAGACAACTTTAGCCCTGGCACGTTCACCGATGCGTTTGAGACGATGAGAAAATCCATGAATGTACGAAATAACTGTTACTTTATAATTCGTGGGCGGCAAGGTAGTTGTCTGTGGTGACACGCGATTCAGGAGGACCTCAGCTTCTTCTCTGTCCTCGTCTTCTTACGCATTTACCCTGTGTCCTCCATGCACCTCTCGCCCGACGGAGATGGCCGGCTCATTTCATCTCACGGGGCGAGGTTATCAATGTGGACTTTACACGCGGTACCACGGCGGCGGCAAGAATGCGCCTCGAGTGTCCATGTAATTGCTATTGTAATAAAAAGAGTAAACATAATTATCGACACTCTCTGCCGCTGATATGATCGGCCAGTGAAGCTTCAAGGAATTATACCCAGCCGAAAACAGACGAACACAGGAAACGGTGAAGGAGACAGGAAAGCGGCTAGACTACCAACTCTTTTAATCATTAAAGCGAGGCTCAAATATATACACTCATGCGGTCACATGGTCATATCACTATCGCTCTTTACGTCAACCGAACTAACCATATAGGCATAACACAAAACATAGCATGCTATACTGTGTGTCATCCTCATTTCCTCTCGAGATTACCAAAAAAAAAATTACACCATCTCCGCTAAAGGGGACCATGAGGCGATGCGAAGCCGGAAGCACTTGCACGATCGCGTTCCGTTGGCGTTCGTTGGCCATGCTACCGACCTCGCGTCGTGGAACGCGAAGAGGGACGCTACGCGCGTCGTATCTTCCATCTAGCCTGGCCGTTAATTCTCACAGGGCGAGCGGGGAACGCGGCCTACAGGCGGGCGAGAGGGGGGCAGCGTAGGAGAGGAGAGAGAAGGGGAGAGGGAAAGGGAGAGGGGAAGGGGGAGAGGGAAAGTGGAGAGGGGAAGGGGAGAGGGAAAGTGGAGAGGGGTGTGGAGAGGGGAGAGGAGGTGTGTGGAGAGGGTATGCGCATGCGCAGTAAGGGTGGTCAGAACGCACACACCACCACCACCACCACCACCACCACCACCGGATTGAGCTCCGCCTTAAGGATACTTCGCATCTAAAAGATTGCAGGAAATCTTGTTCGATTCTGCGCAACGCCACAGAGCTTTCCACCACAACATGCTTCGCGCTTCATCGCAATGTGAAAGGCCTCAAGTATTTGACGTGCCATTTTCTCATGACTTCGGCCCAAATTCTCAAATCAGTCAGTACCGGCTTACATTCGCACTGTTTACAGTGAAGGGCCAGATTCGATCCTGTTCCCTTCTCTAACGATTTGAAATGTTCCCACGCTCTAGTTTTTACTCAACGACCCGTCTGGCCTGTGTAAACTACCCCTGTTGAACACCATGGCAAATGTAGTGAAGTTTATGTCCTTTTTACTTCAAAGGAAAATGCTGGGGCTAAAGGGCTCGGCTCCCCTGTACAGTTTCACATCATATAAGGGATAACGTAAAAGATAACAATTTAAGCATAAAACCTCACGTGCACAACCACAAGTACACATAGAAGCAGGCAACAAGCAGGTCACGGTAGAAAAACGTACTACGGTACTATGCAAAACACAAACCAGAAGAAATTGAATATTTATTTTTACTTTTTTAAAGGCATTAAAAACACACCAACATTAAAGGGGCCCTGCAACACCTTTCTTTGTTATATTGGAATAGTCCCATTATTGACGTATGACTCTTCACGAGACATAGTGCCGCAAAAATTTTTCGAATCCGTCAAGTCTAAGTGGTGTTACCAATTATAGAGATCACGTTCCGCAGCTTTTCTCTCCTTCAACTCAACGCAGCGAGCGCGCGGAAAGCTGCTCGTGGCGTGAGGTGAGGTGAGGGAGGGCGGATGTGCGAGGAGGCGACTCGTCAGTGCCGGCGGCATTTTTTCATTTTTTTTCTGTCTGGCGTCTCTCGGCCGCAAACACGTGGTCTGTGCCGCCACTTCCGGTCGGCTTGCGTCGTTCTCGTCGAGCGGAGTCGATCGCGCGTGCTTGAAACTGCGCGTCGGGTTTTGGTATGTTGGGTGTGCACCTCGAACGCCGTAGTGTTTTCATCGCTCTGCCAACCATGGAAGCAAACCTGCGCGCCTCGTTTGGAACGAATGACAGCTGAGATCGGTTTCGGCCCATACTCCGATACACCGCCTCGTAAGACGGCACTGGCAGAACGACCCCGAAGCGCCGCCATTACCGGGACGCCAGCACTGTTATCGGAGACATGCTGCACGGCTGCCTCGGTCGGTCGTGAGACGTGCCGACGATGCAGTTCCCAGCTGACGAGGCAACACTCGAACGGCTGCCACTCTCAACGGCAACCGGCGATGGTCAAAAGCACAGAAATATTCACGTTTTCGGCACTGCGCATGGCGAAGAAAACGGAACCACGCAACTACGAGCAGACGAGCTGTCGGTGAGACCGGAAGTGCTAATATTAATGTTTGTTCGGTGTTTTTAACGCGATAACAGAATATAAACATACATATTATCTACTATGAACTCAAAATTAACAACGAAAGTATAATGAGGGTGTTGTCGTGATGTATAACATCAGCCAATGGTGGAACTGGCGACAATCGCGTCATATTTTGCGGACTAATCATCATTTGTCGAGAGAAGAGGGAGCGATTTTCAGCTGACTTTGAGAATTATTGTAAATTCCAGGCCGTGCGCATCGCTATAATATTGGCTCGCGTGTTCTCGGGAGCCTCGACTACCGATCGGCAGCGCTTTTTGAGCATGCTCGAAAAGTGTTGCAGGGCCCCTTTATATTCTTGGTACCTTAATAACAGTTGCAATTGCTTGGAAATTTATTTCTTGTTTGCCACAGTAGGGTTTTTTTAGGGACATGGTGGATTTGTTTAGAAAAATAGTACGTGTCTTTAGAAACATAGTTGTTTTCAGTGTTCTAGCAGACGAGAATGGCAGACCTGATTCGTCTTAGAGAAATCATACCTGCGAAATAAGGACAATGTCGAAAAATCTTCTGGCATCCGCAGTAACCCTGGTTGTACGTCACGGCTTTCCTTTTAAGGATTAGCAGCTTCTGACAGTTATATAGTAGTAGTAGTAGTGGTTCCCTATACTATAGTCGGGTACAACTTTAGAAGACAGGAGAGGCCCCGCCCAGATGACCGAAGCGCAGCAGCCAATTGCCTCCGCGACTAAATATATAGTCCCACTAAAAAAATTGTGATTGCTCCGTCGGCGGGGTCACCGGCCATCCGGCTCATGACGGTCACCTGAAATGCGCGCCTATTGGTGGAGGCTCGTGTGCATCCGCCTTTGAGGGGAAAATGCCGCTGCCTTCTAAAGTTGTACCTGACTATAGACTACGGCAGGATAATATACAGTAGACAATAGGGGATATTAAAAATGCATACCATCTGCTGGTCTGCTAACAGCTCCGCAAACGCCGTCCACCATCTTTTGTTGGGTACGAAAAACGAAACGAGTCGCACCTCAGCGTATCGGCTGGTACTTTTTGTCGTCGTTCTGCGATGCCTTTTCACTGCTGAGTGCCGCTGTGCACGCAACGTGGGCTCCGTAACAAGGCCGGCAAAAAGGTGTTTTTAACCAAATGCCTCACTGTTTTATTCTTCTTTGAACAGCGAAGCTGTTTAAGCTGTTGGCAACTTGCGCTCCGTCGTAAAAAACTATCATCATCATGAAGCCGCACGCGCTCTCTTCATTCTCTTTGCAGTAACTGGTTCTCCGTCGTGCAGATTTCCTCAGGTGGGTATGCGCCACAGGCAAGCTCCACTACAGAGTACAGCAGGTGCGAGCGTTAAACGAAAACGAACACGTGAAAAAGATAGAGGGAAAGAAAGAGATAGAAAATAGAGAGAAATAAAATGAATAAAAAGATAGAGAGAGAGAGAAACAAATAGAAAGAAACAGATACAAGAAACAGAGAAAATAAAGAGAAACAAGGAAGCCGCCCAGCTTCCTTCAGGCGTGGCACCATAGTGCAATGCTGCCATATTTTTTCTTCGTAAAACAGAAAATCTCAGTACGTATGGATGTACATACAGAACGGTCTGCGCATTAGCGCAGCAATAAAATCAGTGACTGCACGAGTGAAGTGTGCGATTTTGTTGTCGCATCTTCCGTTTCATCAAGAGAAATTAGAGCTCGTTGCCGCTTTGTTTTTTTAATCATAATAACGCAATAAGTATTACGCCCCGCCTTCAGTGGATCAAGTGGTGAACCATTTCAGTCATTTAAAACGATGAGAAACGGGAATGTAGCACTTAAGCTACTCTTTGTGGGTTGTCTTCGTGCTATCACAATTCCTGCAATATTTTTGACGGCACGAAACATAAAGACGTCCAGAAATCCGGACCTTGCCCCCTGATCATTTCCTGGAGCTTCACGGCACTTCACCAGCCTAACTGAAGGTGTGGCATTTAAACAAGAAAAGAAAACTCGATATACCAGCAGAGTTTTCACAAGTTTCAAGTATAACAACGACGCGAGCGTACTGTCTTCGAACAACGAGTGCAATAAGACAACTTCGCTGCAATTGCGCTACCGAGTTACAGCAATGTTTTTATCTGGTACGAACAGTGAAGGCCGCACTCCAGCAGCTTCAACATTTCCCGGAAGAGGGCTAACTTAATCGAAATGTGCCAAGGTTAAACAGTAAAGCAGGTTATAAGGGTTCGCGTTTAAGTTATAATGTCGCAGCGTGTGTCGTTCTGATTTTGTATGAGCGCGCAAGTTTTTAAGAGGCGGGAGGAAGGCAGAAGAACCGATGATGCGTGCTCATTGTTGTAGGTGCTCTCCATCGAGTGTTATTTATGAGAGTATACGTGTTCCGTATAATAGCGAGATTTATTACTGCGTACGTAAGAACTCCGCGTTTCGCACGGTGTGCATGAGTAGAAGTTCTGCGCACGCTGGTGTACAGCCGCGAAGTGATACATATTGCTGAAGGGGCAGACAGACAGACAAAGAACTTTAATGAAGTCCTAAGGGACTAGCCGGGGAGGACCCGCTATGCCCAGAACTCATAGGTACGTTGCGAACTCACACACACATTGACCTTATGCACACGCAAGTACGAGCATGTACAATAAGATGCGAGCTCGCGTACGCAGATGTACCACGTACAGTCACAAGCGCGTGCACGATGGGAAGCACCGACGCAGCCGGCATCGACAACGCACGCGGGCTGCGCCACGCCGACTCACAGGAGCCGCAACGAAGGGAAGGCTCGCCGCACGCTGGTTGCCCGCTTTACACATTTTCATGGGCACCTTTATAGCACTCTTATATTTGTCCTTTGTAAACAGTTACGCCTTTGTAAACATGGCGCTTCTACTATGAAACTTATGTATATTCGGCAATTTTCATAACAAATTCCGTACAATAAATTAAACATTTATTTCTGTTGTACGGTCACTCGGATTTACCTTGCCGTTTAGCACTGCATTTTCTTCTACGCTAACCTACGGTGCACTGGTCTGGGGAACGACAACAAAAGAAATATGGAAAACCTTGTTTCACTTCGAAAGCGTGCAATACGCATAGTTTTTAAAGCTCCTTACCTAAGCCAGCCAGAGGGCATGTTTGAAAAGTATAGGACTGTAAATGTACAATGCAGGTACAACTTCAGATTGCTTCTACAGCATAAGTTGGAAACAAGAAAGAAAAATTCCCTTCTGAAGTCATTGGCGAGATTGACAGAAAATGTCCCCCACACACGCCATCCCGAGACATGGAGAGTTGACAAATGCCGCACGATCTACGGAAAGCAAATACCCAGGTGCGCATTACCAACATTGTTAAATGAACTTGCAAAAAATGGTACGGACGCAGCTTTGATGTCTTTGAATGAGCTACGAAGCACATACGTACAATTCTCTGTTTGTTCTTTTGGTTCAGTACATTAAATATGTTTGTTTCTTTCAATTGTATCTGATGAATTTTTCGTATTGTTGTGTATTTATGCTTTTTCTTTCATGTACATGTTTGTTCTTTGTTTGCACTGTGTCGTAGTTATGATGTGTAGTTTTAGAACCTCTTTTTTATTTCTCATGTATGTACATGTATTACACCCCTGCATGCCATGGTCTGGTGCACGCACCTAGTCAAGCCATTTTCAGGCTTTTTGTCCGTGCACCAAACATCTGACAGATGTTGAATAAATTTCAATTGAATTGAATTGAACATTTCTACTTTCTTCATATGTTTGAATAATTGTAGTTGGCCTGGGCTTCCTCAGCAAATGAGCGAAATGCGTGTGGTTAATTAATCGAATTCCGCTATCTTGTCGCCGCGTGTACGATGTATCGAGTGCTATATCCATTAGCGCCTAAGAGAACACGAAAACAGTGTGACTAAAACGTGTAGATTTGCACTTAGCGATCCATTGTCATGCTTGCGGCTACAGACCGCATTGTGACAACACTTTCCAGATGGCCATTGTCTTTGCAGGGGTAATGCGGCACCATGAAATTATGTGTGTTGCGCATCTTTGATGTTGATTATAAAAACTAATAAAAGAAAATAAAGATTCTTAGAATATGTTAAGGACAGTGATGTCTGAACTGCGGCATAGTCCACCTATCCGGAGCAGCGGGTGTATTGCGATGACGGGCTAGTTACGTATTCATAATAGGAAGTTTTCGAATAGGGGCCCCAAAAGTTTGGGCCCCCAAAGCTCTTTGCGTGTGCTCGCTTTGGGTCAAGCAGAAGCTAAGAGTTTTAGAATAGGGCCTGCGGCGCTTTGGACACTCCCTTTATTCTAGGTCACTTTAGTCTTGGCCAAGAGCCGTCGCTTCAGTGGGTGCCGTCCCGTTTGTTTGACGCAAAGCTTTTGGGGCAGGTTTGGGGCTCCCGCTCAATTCGAGAAATAGCGTCCCAAACGCAAAATCCAAACGCCGTTAGAGTCTCGCGCATGCGCAGTGGCCTTGACGCCATTTCTTTGGGGCCACAAAACGATTGGGGCCCCTATTCGAAAGCTGCCTAATGACTTTTTAGCGCAAAAAGACAACGCCAGGAAGCAGACAGGTCACGGCGAGTTTAATACTTCTGTACGTGTTTCTTTCCGTATCAATAGGGTTTAGTGGATAGAGATAGGCGTTATTTAAGCGTATGCTTTAGGGGGTAGAAGAAAGGAGTCTTCTGATACATGATTTAAAAGATTGCTAAGGTCAGTGAACGGGCTGTAGCTGACCGGATAATCAATGCACGGGAATACTGCGATTGTTTAATGAAGATTGACTAAATTAGATTATGACGGCTAAACGTAATGAGGAAATTGAAGTGAGCGGTCCGTAAATTGTCCTAATATATGTTCACATCGAATTTGACATTGAGCAGTCATGTTTTGTTCGCACAATTAACACCCATATATGTGCAGTAATCATAGTAGGTCCCCCTGACAGTTTATTATTTCTGATATAGCACATAAGCGCGAACATTTACAGTTCTAGCGTCACGAATTGGGGCCTGCGAATCCTCAGATTATATTTTATAATTATGGTACACACTGGAAGCAGACTGGTGCTTTATTTACACAGGAGGAAGTTGTACAGAGCTGGGCCACAGAAAGCCGCAAATATTGCGATGACAACAATCAGTCCACTTGAAAGCCAGGACTTAGGCGCGACCGCGATGCCGCCACGCCTGGGCTCGACCGCGCTGCGCCATCTCCGTCGGAGCACGCGGCGCTTGTTCACCGCTGACGTGTGTTCGCAGGGGAGATCTCTTTTACGCTTCGAGGGACTTGGCAAAATACGATCCTTCCCTTCATCGGACCAAGTAGTCAACCTCGGACGCTTTAGAGGCGGGGGGGGCCACATGTTCAATTTCACAAACGAACGAAAACTTGAAATCTTCAGGGGCGAAGGAAGTGTTTTTCGTACACATCTTCGCATAGTATCGCCGGTGGCGATCTGCAAATCCGGGGTCCCTCTTCAAAGGCGGGATTCCCGATCTTCCTGCCGGAAGAAATGGCGGCCGCTTCTTCTTCTGTCCCTTCGCGGTTCCGTCCTGCAGAGAAAACAGCTCTTGGAAACCATTCATCCCGTTGGTTTAAAGCGTAAGGAAAGAGTACAGAGAAGAACTAAAAAGTTCAACCATGCTCGCTTCGAAAATCATCCATTTCAAAAATCAAGTTTACGCTTAAAGGAAAAAGAGAGAATTAAGCTCACACGAGCTAGTTGAAGCGTCCAATCTTTACGCAGTTGAGCTACAAAAGGAAAAATTATTAGCGCGATCCTGCATACGAAACAGGCCGGAAGCAAAATTGACACACGTACTAGTATCTACACCGCGTGAGCCAAGCGCGCTGTAGGGTTATACAGTGACGCCGATCGTGACACGTTTTCGAGCTGTCCCTCCCTGCGAGTGCGTATCGCCTCAACTTGCTTTAAATATATAAATAAAAGGCTGTAAGGCAGTAACACGCGAGAAACAATACCCTTTTCATCGCTGTGTGGCGTTTTTTAAGCATGAACCACCCCTTGGAACCAGGGGCGGGCTTACGTACAACTATTACGTCCTGTTTTTGTTCCGGTCTGTCTGACGCCAAACTTGCGTCACCACGAACGGACGCCCAGTTGAGAACCAGCAGTATTTTCTCAAGTCTAAGCGAGCGCTCTTCCTGTTCACCGAAAATCCCGTTTTATTTCCTACAACGCGACTAGCATTGGCACCCGACGTGGTAGCTTAGAAGGTAAGCTGTAGCTCTACGCAGCTCAAGGGCGCAGGTTCGATTAACGGCCACGGCGGCCGCATTTCGATGGTGGCGACATTAAATTGCACGCGTGTACTTCGACTTAGGCGCACGTTAAAGAACCGGTTGCCGTTGGTGGCTACTTTGCGCCAAGTTGGCTATTTACGCCCCCCCCCCTTTTTTTAATTAAATGTGTTTAAGGAGAGGTTGGTGCCTATACATGGCTCCGGCTACTCCTCTTTCCTCGCTTATTAATGAGCGTCACGAACTTATAAATAAAAGGAGACTCACTCACGGCAATGTCCTTTTAAAAGGATTGTTGATGCATAATGTACACGTGTCCACAACAATGTTCACACACAAGAAACGTTCGCACTTTGCCGAAGAGTTCACCTCACAGCCCTTTGTATAATACGATCACACAACAGTCACTGGGTCCTTGCCCACACTTTAAACACAGCTGTGTTGAATCACAAGAGGCAACGCGAAACATGTGACCAGAAGTATCTCAATGTGAAGAATAATTACAAATGTTTACAAATAATTACAAATAATTACAAATCATTTTGATATTTCCGACTCTTCTAAAAACTGTACTAGGGCGCGCGCACACTCTAAGAAAAAAAGAGTCAAAAGAGGGTCATGGAACAGTGACTCTCTTCGGGCGTCCATGTGACCCCTTTTGGAAGGTACAGGCAGAGAAAAAGAGTTAGCATCTCGGAAGGAGTCACTGGACGCCCCTGAAGCGCGTTTCGATTGGCTTCCGTCATGAAAGAGCCGCCGTATACGCCATACATATCGCGCGCTTGCCCTTTGGCGCCGTTGTGGCGCGTTGCTCGCCAACGGAGACGGGGTTGGCGCCGGGGTGACGTGCCGCTTCTGCCTTCTCTCTCAGTCGTCTCAGTGGCTCAGTGGTCTCAGTTGTCTCAGTCTCCTCGTATATGCTATTGGAATGCGTTGCGTTGGTTGCGCGGGTTGCGTGTCTTGAAGTTTCATCAGTTCATGTTCATGCGCGTTTTCGATGGTGTTGACGCCGGCTCCGCGCACGAAGTGACGCTTGCAGGGCGGAATATTCATGGAGCTGCGGATACGGACAACGGGCGCCAGTTAACGGTGAGTGTACTGCTTTCGTAGGCACTAATTATACAGCTTTAGCTGGGCGTCTGCAGCAGCTCTGCGGAAGTTATCTGCCAGCCATTTCCAACAGCAGCCCGTGTCCGCGGGGCTGTTGCGGATGCCCAACTAAAGCTGTCGGTTAACGAGTTGCCACCGTTATGCGCGTTGCTGTACAAGCTCCCATAAAGTGAGCGATGCAAACAATTATCAAGGGTCATTTCTTGCTGATCGCGCGTTGTGTCTGCACTACTGAAGGTGCAAAATGTCGTTTTGAGATGCACTTTAGTCTACTTCATAATAACATTTCCATCGACCTTGAGTGTGCTGCGTGCTTCCGCGCGTGGGAACGTGAAAAAAAAATAAAATAAAAAACGTCTGTGTACAGAACGCTCAGACGCACTATATATAATGGTTTTTGTTGGCTTAAAGACGGTAGCTTGAGGTGCAGATATAGTACGGTGGCTTCCAGAACGTATGCGGTAGTCATTCACGTTGGACACGCCTCGCCGGTAAGGCGAAAATGCTAGACTTTCGACGGTGCCCGTTGTTGCGGCCGTCGCCGTGCACTTTTTTCCTTCGTTTCTGTTTGCTGTTTTCATGGTTTGCCAACATCTGCGATGACGCTATAACGGAATCAAGTGAGTGTACGTGATTGTGGGAGTTATGTGTGCTAATTCTAGCGTATCTCATATGACATGTCTGATCTCGACGTAGACGGCGTCCGCACGCGCTGGGTGTCGTTCGGGCTCTCGTACTCGCATGTGTTTATCTGAGTATGGGTTACGTTTGTAAAACATGCGGCCAGTAACCGCTCACGGCGTGCCCCTGACTGCCGGAGGAAGTGTTTGGGTGTCGGGGTAAGCCGGCGCAAACCGTGTTTATTCTGAAACCAAATTTTGAAGCGATTTCTCAGAAAAAAAGTGCTTTCATTCGTGTATAGCCAGTGCCTATTGCGAGACGAGGTTCCCGCTGCCTTTTACGTGAAAATTTGTTTTCGTTCCTTCATTGTGTCTATGTGAACCACGTATTTTGTAGGTTTTGCAAACCATTACTGCAATTCATTTTCTCATCATAATATCACGTTCTGCTTTTCAGATACCGTTGTTCATGGTGCTCACGCTGAACAGGAGCGACAACCTAGCAAGCCACAAGTCTGAGACCTCCAGCCGTCACCACTTTTTGATTTATTCTTAATCATGAGGAATAAAGATTGAAACATGATGCCCATTTCTGCAGATTATTTTGCACTATATGACACTATGCACATCAGTCACACATTTTAGTTGGCTATACTCATAGAAGCATGTAAACGAGGAATACCCAAACTTCTTAATTGGAAATCAAATACCATCTTTTCGCGCTTTCTATATAACTTTGCTGGAAAATATGTGTTGTTTTGACGAGTTTTATTAAAATAATGCTAAAATTGAACTATTCCCTTTTTGCAGACGCTGGGCAGAACGGCAAGTATTATTGGACATGCTTAAAATGAATAGTCCACTATTTCAACAGTAGTCGCGCAAAAGTAGAGCAAGGGTCAAATGAGTAGCTTAAAATACTCGTGGAGTCGCTTGATGCTTCGGTGTGGGTCACTTGACCCCCGTAGGAGTGTTACCGGCAAGAGTCGTCTGACTCCCTATAAGTGGTAACGTGATCCTTCGGATGAGAGTCTTTCAACTCTTCCTAGAGGGTCGGGGGACTCTCCTATAGCGAGCCGACCCTGACCCACCAATAGAGTCACCGTGACTATTTAAAGAGAGTCCTATACGTGGCAAGTCAGAACTCTCCGAAAAGAGTCACGCATACTCTTTTTTTTTCTTAGAGTGCAGCAATGTTTTGAAAAGTTTCTGTTGGCCATGGACCCAACACTTTTGCTAATGAAAGCGGCCGCCTATCCAATCTGTTTAGTTTTTCTAAGAACTTTTTACGGCCAACAGCATATTTTTTCCAGTGTAGAAGGAGGTGTTCTATGTCTTCTGTCTCTTCACATGTACATGTAGCGCAGTTAGTTTTGCTTATCCTATATAGGAAGCTCTTAGTGTAGGCAGTGCCTAGACGAAGTCTGTGAATTACTGTTTCTAGAGAACGGCTAATTTTAATCGGAAATTGAAATTCCATTTCAGGATCGATTGCATATAATTGAGAGTATTGAGCTCCGTTCGAGAACCAAGTCTCTTTGGAAAATCGACCACAGAGTTTGTTCAAGAAATCGTGGGTCACTCGCCGCGAGAAGTAATAGAGATAAATCGTTATCTTGATGCGCTGCATGTGCCAAACAATCAGCTGTGGCATTTCCGGTGATTTCACAGTGACTTGGGATCCACTGAAAAACGATATTGATGTTAATTTTTGCTATGGCGTATGTCTTCCGAATTTCATGTTAATTTGTTACATGTTTTTCCTAAGTTGATGGCTTTAATACACACTAATGATGATTGCAAGTCACTTAAAATTGCCCAGCGAAGTGGTCCTGTCTGTCTACACATGTAGCGTAAAGCAGAAAGTATAGCGAATAGTTCTGCCGTTGTGGACGTCGCAAAGTGACAGAGCCGAAAAGCTTTTCTCTCTTGGTATTCATGTATATAGAAAGCTGACGTAGAACTTTGTTTTCGACATGACCCATCAGTACGAACGCTAATACGATCAGCATAATTTGTGTAAAGATGGGCTAAAGTAAACTGTTTTATTGCAATAACGGACATGGCACACTTTCGAGTTAACCCGGGAATCGATGTGACAATTTCTGGAATGGCAAGTCGCCATGGGGGATGAGTTGTGCACGCCGACCAGTATTCATGAGTAGATAGTAAATTTTTACATTGCATTATATCTGTATGGTTACGGGCAGCGGTTCTTTCCTGAACCGCTCGGCAAAGAGGATGATTAGCGTGTTTTGTCGCCAATCTAAAGTAGTGCCTACAGGTTTCTGTAAATCTAATCGCTTGGAAAGTTGCTTGACGTGACTCCGCAATGACCAAGGCGCTAGAAGATGCGCGCGGTACGCCAAGACATATGCGAAGGCTTCTGCCCATCATTCTCTAATAATAATAATAATAATAATAATAATAATAATAATAATAATAATAATAATAATAATAATAATAATAATAATAATAATAATAACAATAACGTTTATTTCCACTAGTACAAAGTTGATGAAGGGGGTGAGAATAAAAGCGACTGTCCGCTTGACTACGTTCTCACCGCCCTATACATCAGACAGAGGCGGTGGCAGCAGCAGAACACAAGATCTGACGAGGGTATACACAACATTCTAGAATCTAGCAATAACAGAAATTCGAAACAGCAGGCTGCGGTGCTGGCAGAAAGAAAAATAAACACAATGCAATAAACATATATACCTATAAGCATAGATCAGACGTCAGTACGTAAACTACATATACACTAAACAAAATTTACGCGGTAACAGTGTTGGTTATTTCCTCATTTTTATTTAGGCACGTTATTCTCTGGACGGTTTCACCCAAATTACGAGATATACCGTATAGTACTGGAGCACAGTATGCAATTCTTTGTCTAATCATTGCCGAATGAATGCGTAAAGAGCTTGAACTTCCCCATCTCACTCCGGCAAATCGACGAAGAACGTTGACTAAGGAATTGACTTTCTCCTCTAATGCTTTTATTTGCGGAGCCCACGACAGCCTCCTGTCCAAAATAACACCCAAAAACTTGTGCTGTCGCACAAGTTGTAAACGCTGGGAGTCTATCTAGAGCTTAAATCTTTTGAGGAACTTTCTCGTAAAAGGTAGTACAGCAGTTTTGTCATGTGAGAGAATCATACCTCTGCTTTTCAAAAACTCATTAATTGTTGTTGGGCTTGCTTGTAGCGTATGCTGAACAACTTGAATACTCGAGTCCGTTGCCCATATGCACAAGTCGCCAGCATAAAGGTTGCGGGCGACATGTGTGATAGTTCAGCCATAACACAATTAAACAGAAATGGGCTGAGGACGCTACCTTGGGGAACACCTTGATTCACTTTATGCCGTTTACTTTTGCCATCGCCACTTTCAATAAAAATTTTCCTGTCTTTCAAGAATTCTGAGATCCACCTCAGTGTTCGTCCAACTATGCCCAACTGAGTTAAACCATGCAGAACATGTATGTGGTTTGTTGTGTCATATGTCCTCTTTATGACTAGGAATACTGCTATGGTGATTTTCCCACAACTTCTCTCGTGATCTACATGTGTAACAAGATCTGGCATCCATCGTGCACCGATGCCTTCGGAAACCTGCCATATTTTCTGGGAGTACGTTCGTGCATTCTGTCCACCATTGAACCATAGCGTCAATCATCTTTTCCATAAGTTTACATAAGCAGCTAGTCAGACAGACAGGACGGAAGGAATCTATAGAGAAGGTACTTTTACCAGGTTTTAGTACCCTTCTGGCGTTTCAGGTTGGCGCCATGGCTACTTTGAATTTGTTTTTGACGCCTTTACTAGCCCCTTTCTGTATTATTTGCACATAAAATAACAAGCAAGTATGAAGAATAACCCTTGTCTCTTACCTTTCCCTTCTTGTTGGTGGAAGTTCGCATCGTCCAGGCTCCAGCGTCGAGGCACCGAATGTGCGCAGAGATGGAGCCTTTGGCGACATCACACTGTTGGCGATGCCTGCCATCCATGCTGAAACGTTGGAGCACAGCGAGCGTCGTAACTGCAACGAAATGAAGATGGACTGTTCGTCCTAAACCAGATTTCACTACTTCAACCTGGACGGGTGTTATGGTAAATGTGTATCAATTTCGGTCTACGGCATCAAGGAAAAACAGGTTCAACGTTTACTGTTCCTTGTTCACTCAAATTAATTTGGCAAGAACTCTATACATTGTAGACCGAGTGCATGCAGGCACACTATACTTATAGTACTTTATTAATTTATTTGCAACTTACCAGTGGCCTGAACAACCAGCAAGAAGGAAAATATTGTGCTCTTTATTTTATGTTTTCGCTTATTCAAAATCATTATTTATAGCTCAATAATAAAACTCTATTCATGTCACTTTTGTTCTGTTTGGCTACAAATATGGCGCTAAAGTTAAAGGGCACGGCTACTTTTTAGCTCCCTTTTCAGATCTACCCAACGGCAACCCAGCTGGTCAAAATTAATCACGTTCACCGACTTGAGGACTTGAGTTTTCGTAGACTGCTCAACAAAAGCAGAGGAGACATGCTGAACCAACAAACGCAAGTGCACGCTGTTCTGATTAGTTTGAAGAGCGCTGTGCCTCATGGTAGTACAACAGTATACAACCATGACCTCCTAACGAAGCTCAGTTCATGGGTTGAGCATGTGAATCTGTTACAGCGACGTTTTCAGTTATCTCAGAACTCGTATCGGTGGCCGCATTAAAGGTGAGAGTCATCGAGCGCTTCTGACTGCTCTATTAAGACTGATGCGGAGAAGTGAGGAGCGAAATGTCTTTGGATAAGCTAATATGAGGACGTTTGAGGCGGTAAACCGGTACAATGCAAAATGCCAGGATTCTATAACTGCTGCTGAGCTTACCACCTAGGATGGCGCCCCAGATGTCGATGATTAGTACTGCAAAGACTGTGGCTCCTACCCACTGAGGGGCACACGCTAAAAGAGTTGCCAAAATAAAAAAAAATGAAACCGAGAACAACCAAAAAGAATACGAGTACCGCCATTCAGCAGTGAGAATCGCTTCAACTAATTTTTATTTTAAGTACGAAGATTCAGGAAACTTACCAAATAAAGATGTAGAAAATATAATTTTAAAAAATTAGTCAGCGGGATTGAATAAGGAAGGCTTTGGCAATGTATAAGTTTCGGAAGGCGTATAATGATCAACTGAGCTACGAAAAAAAAAATTACCGAGACAGGGCGAAAAGATATGGCGACAACATCTGAGCGGGGGTCGGCGTCAATTTGTTGCTGTTGTTGTTGTTGTCGTTGTCCCGTTCGCGCTCCTTAGTTTTTCACTCACGTGAGTGTGCCATCATCAGTACAGGAAACTTCATGGTTAGTTCAATCTAGCGCTACTAAATCCTACTGCAAGGAAGCCCGTAAATAAATGATTGACCTAATCGGCTTCATTGCGCAACAGTACACTTGGGGGGACGATTATAGCTTGGCCTTTAAGAGTTGAACGCGATAGCGATATCCGGCCCCATCCTCATCGCGCTCTGTTTCGGTTGTCATTATGTTCAGTCGCCCAGCCAGCCAACCACACGCACACACACGACATACCTATAGTAAAGGTTTCCGCCCGTTTCTACAGCACTTTTATGACAACAGTGTACCCACTACGTGTGTGTAAGAGAATGCACGCACTAATGTATACGCCCTTTGTAATGGGTGGCATGCTTTAAACCAGCAGCAATTACGCGTGTGATACTTTTTAAGTGCGAATGCACTTTATAAGCGACCCTGAATCCGCCGTCCCATAGCAACGGCGCGAAGAGCGGAGAGGAGCGTCTGTAGCAACGGCGCAGCGACGTCACGCCCCACGTGACTGCGCGCGCTCCGCCCTCCGCTCCGTGGCTGCGCGCGCCCCGCGCATTGCCTGTGGTGATGAAGGCCGGCGGCGAGACGCCGAACGAAAGCGTGCGAAGCGAGCCGAGCACCCCAAAGCCGATCTGGCGCGGGGACGCGCGATGCGTGAGCGAGCGCGGGCCCTCGAATTCGATCGGCCGGACGCGCGCTTCAAGCGAGACTTCCTGGACCGCAGCTTCGGATATAGCTGCGCGGTGTGCGATCGACTGTGGTTCGACAACAACCTGAGCCCCATCTCGGGCGTGCGCAACGCCGCCAACAAGTTGAACGCGTTGCGGGTTCTTTGGAACGAGTTCGGAAGACAGATCATCATCATCAGTAAAAGTGCTTTGCACTTAAAAACGGCCAGACCTCCGTGGGTCGGCTGGCGCGTGCTCTCTCGCTGCCGTCTCCTTCGCTCGGCTCTGCAGTTTATTCGCGCGCGCCCCCTCATAACATCACCCCGTGCTTCGCACTTCCTCATACTCCCCTTCGGGGAAATGCGGGTTTTTTTTTCCATGTTGCGATGCCCCCACTACCTGTTCGTAAGGGAATACGCACAGTAATGGGTGGCCGGCTTTAAACCACCAACTCGTTGCGCAATTCACATGGTGTGACGCCCGATTGCAATGTACGCTCGTACCCCGTTTTACTGCGATATTACGTCTGGTACTGTGACAGCTGTACACAGGACGCGTATCTTTGTGAAGCATGAAAGTTAATTTCAGTTCGGTTCCAAGCAGTGGCGTAGTTCTGTGGTAGAACACCTGCTTGCCACGCGGACGGACTGGGTTCGGTTCTCACTCGTACCGAATATTTGTTATTATTTATTAAATGCGAAGCATTTCTTAGCGAACTTCTGCGACTTTGAGCGTATCTATCTATCTATCTAGCCGCCTACGACTTTGTGCTCTCCTGGTCGCTTGGTTAATCGAATGTACACCAAAATTGGTATGGCGTAACTTGACTGTATGGCGAACATAAATGACAAGTCAAAACATGAAAATCTTGATACGCATGTCATGTACAGCATGATTTACATGCCACGCTCATGGTGCGCGGCCGTTTCGCTAGCTCTATATACACCAAAATTGGTATCTTGCGACGTGACTGTCTAGCGAACATAAATAACACGAGTTAACCTGAAAATCATGACACGCATGTCATGTACAGCATGCCTTACGTGCCACGCTCATGGTGCGCTGGCGGCCGTTTCGCTAGCTTAATATACACCAAAATTGGTATCATACCCAGGAATTCGGGACATCGCTTCTAGTTCACCGTTTTTCACACCACGTGGCGTACGGACCTTCAACGTTCAAAATTCGCGCGATAACGCTTGCCGTGATCGCGCGGATTGAGAAAACCACAATACATAAAAAAAAGTACGACGACGATATACAACCAGCGAGCGCGAACCTCAGCCGCCGAGTGATAACGGCAACGCATGCGACGAGCGGCCGGTTGCGCTGCTCGACTGTGAGTCAGCAGTTCTGTTGCACTGAAAGGGTGCACACATACAAGGCGCTTGGCTGTGCTTGATAACTACGAATTCTCGAAAGAGCGTGCTGCCCTTCTTCTCATCCCCTGCCTCTTCAATATATTTCGTCCGATGATATTGTTGTTGGCTCCGACGGGTTTCTTAAAGAAATTACGCGTCCTTTAGCGCTGCTGTTTTTGTAATGTGAAAAAACTAACTTCCAGAAAATAATGCAAGCCTGGGAGACGGTGATGACGATCGCGAGTTTGCGAATGTGCGGAGTCTTGACGTCCCTAATTTTTGTTGGCCTCAATTTATAAAATCAATATTTTGCGCTATTACGTGAAGACGCCTGGCCGTGTTATATTCGCTGCCATAGACATTTTCTTTAAAGCTCAATAAGCAGCAGAAGTAAAGGAAGAATACCTTTGCAAGCAGAACATTGTTCGATCATCTTAAAAAGAATGGTTTTAATAAAGTCGTTTTAGTTTTAACAGCGCGCTTTTTGTTTCTAAATAACATAACTATACGTCCCAAAGTGCATTGACTTACGCATGACATGCTACACAGGCCGCGTTTCCCTCTCTGCTAAGTGTTGGTGAAGAGTAATGAAACAGATTAGATTCACATAAAGTATCGAGAAACTCGCCTTCTTGTTTGACTGCCTATGCTGGTCTGCAGAATTGTAGGCGGTCGCGGCTTGAAACCCGGCTCTTGCGGCCAGCTTTCTTCGGGACAGAATAGCGCGTTTCTATTTTTACATGGTAAAGTTCGCTAAAAGGCCCCTCGTCAGGACCCGTTTAATATATTGATTACGAGCTGAAATATTTAATTTATGTGAGCAAGGGACCTCGAAAAGCCGTTTTATTTTTATTCTCTGTGTCGCGTGTTTGTTTACCGTAAGACTCACCAGGCGATGTTTGGGGCAAGCTGAGCAACCTTTCACGAATGTCTTTTTTTTTTTGTCAATAAGTTTGCTGTTCACTATTGCAAGAGTAGGAAGGCATTGAACTGCCCTGTTACCGTGCCGCCAGAAGGTAAACATTGCTGTCAACGCGGGCCTTGTCCGCCGCAATGGAGCAGTGATTATGGTGCTGGGCTGCTGACTAGTGATGCAGAACTATCGGTAAATTGACTATCGATAGTTTTTTTGAAACTATCGATAGTGTAAACAAATTATCGATAGTGCAATCGGTAGTACCATCGTTATTATTGCTATAGCGATATTACTGGAACGCGTGTTCATTGCTTTGGTTTGACTGTATTCAGGTTTCACCCACAAAGACTGTTAGCAACGTTTGACGCAGACCGCGCCGTAATCTTTGAGAAGCTTCACAATTGCTTGAGATCATTCTGCTAAGATTACGCGCCGGACGTGAATAGTCAAGTTTATTCAAGAGCTTACGCGAACACCAGCGATAACGCTGGAAGGTTTGATGACTGATGTATAAAAGTCACAGTTTCGCCGCAACGGCGAAGCAATGAATGCGATAGCAATAAATTGGAATGTAACGCGAAGAATGGAAAGCAGCTCGAAAATGCCAGCGCGTCGCTCGAGCCCAAAGGACGCACGAAAAGAACGCACACAGGACGAGCGCGTACTATCATGCGTCACAGCTCGACACTTGAAGCGCACTGCTCAAACATAAAGCAGGGCTGACGAAACGAACGAACAGGCACACACAGGACGAGCGCGAACTGTCACAGTTGTTATTCATTTCTGTTTAAACAGCGCGCTCCTTTCGCAAACGCGGCCGCTGCGAAGTGACCTTCGTACGCTCTGTGGCTTCAGCAGTGCGGACCTCGCGGGGAGAGCACAAGACATACAACCGCCCGCTTCCCCCTCGGCCGCCCCCTTCTTTCCTCGAGATAAGCGCACGAAGGCGGCCACGCCCTGTAGGACGAAGACCAATGGCGTTCGCAGGAGCGGGGCGATGAACTTTAAAGCGCGCAACGCGCGCACGGCGCCCCATTTATGTGGCGAATAAGAAAGCATGCTGAATGAAATAGTGTATATAAATAGCTCGCCGTTAGCAGGCGGAAAGACGGTACTGTTGATGGCGTAACCGTTAAACGCCGCTCGCTGGAAAGCGAGAGGTCGCCCGTTCGATACCGCGCGTCGGAAAGCTTTTCTGAGTTATTTTTCTTTGTGGCTTTTATATATATATATATATATATATATATATATATATATATATAGTACATATACATATACGGTGAATGACCGTATATCCGTATTTCCCAGTCTTGCTGCAGCATTCTTCACCGTCACAACCACGTGACAATACTATCGATAGTGGTGTGAATAATGATGCGGTTGCTGGCCGGCCATATTGCCAAAATATTTGCGATAGCCTACTACCAGCTTCGCTTAATTTATGATCATTTTTGGTAGAAAAATTAAATTAGGGGTGTGCGAATATCAAATTTTTCGAATACAAATCGAATACGAATATCCACCTTCGAATATCGAATCGAATATCGAATATCAAAGGAAAAATGCCTCCAGAGTAACGATATTTTATTTAACATGTAGCTATTTGAAGAAAAAAACATTAACAGCCTGACTGGCAACACAACATACACTGCTATCTCCAGAACACAATGTCCAGGCTAGCACAATGCACATCACAACACAAGCAAATATCACGGCACAATGAAAGTAATGACTACATGTTATCATGAAGAAATATGAGTTGCTCCCTATGATCAGACAGCAGGCGCTCCCTTGTAACAGAGACAGCCCCCTCCCCCCTGCCACTGAAAGGGCACGCTCGCTTGGAACGGAAGTGGCTCTGTCTTTCTTCAGAAGTGGTCCCGCATAGTGAACGAGTGGTAGTGCGGCACGTTACGGCCGTATAATATTGAAAATGTACGGTTACATGATCGCCAAGAGCGCTGCACGTCGGAGATGCACCAGCAATAAATCGTACGTATTGGGGCGCTCGTCGCAAGCAGATAAGGTGCCTCCGTGTACTTACGATGTTTATCGCTCCTCTCGGCAACGTTTTTATTGATACGAACGCAGGAGAAATGTGGAAGACGAGTTACTTTATGCATGATAATCGAATCGCATATTCGAATTTTTCGACTATTCGAAGTTATCGAATATTCGAAACTTTTCGAATACCCGATTTTCGGATCGAATACGAATATTTCGAATGTAATTTTCGACGAATATTCGAAACTTTCGAATATTCGCACACCCCTAAATTAAATATTTCCGCAATGAAAATGGCGGGAAATATTCATCAATAAATTCGTATCCAAAAGCAACCAGTTACATCATACAATTAACTTCTTGATATTTTTTTGTTTTGAAATCATAAAATGCAATATCAGTTTGAAGCCGCGCAGTCCCACCACATGTAAAGGCTTCCTTTGCGCTATAGCTGAACAATTTCACTTTATGATCATGTGTCAGCAAAGCACTCGGGTGGAGAACACAAGCATGCCAACTTTCTTGCCCTCCATCCTGCTCTTCCGGCTCCACTATGTACCACGCGCGCGGGAAACCAAGTTTATTCTGCAGTGAGTCCGCGCAGTTGATTTTATACTACCAATAGTACCATCGAATTTTTTTACTATCGATAGCGCTATCGATAGTATTTTTTACCATCGATAGTTCGATAGTGACTCAGCTATCGATAGTATCGATAGTACCATCGATAGTTCTGCATCACTACTGCTGACCCGAAGGTCGCAGATTCGATCCCGGCTGCGGACGTCGCATTTCGATGGAGGCGAAATGCTAGAGGCCCGTGTACTGTGCGATATCAGTGCATGTTAAAGAACCCCAGGTGGTCGAAATTTCCGGAGCCCTCCACTTCGGCGTCGCTTATAATCATATCGGGGGTTTTGGGACATTAAACCCCAGATATTGTTATTAACGCTGGCCTTACGTTTGCGAAGGCGATGCAGGGAAAGAACTCTGCAAGCGGAGTTTTTTCCCCTGCCTTCCTTTACGTATTGTAGGCAATGTGCCCTGTTTTGCTTACATGAAGAGCCCCACCTTCTATCTGTTTTTCTTCGCGGCGACTTTAGAGTGACCGCACTGAGAGTTTCGCAGTGGGAGGCTAACTGAAGTCACGTGCTGTAACAAATGACGCTGAAAGCAGTGTGCTGCAGTGCGCGACTCGCATCTCGCAGGAAGTGTGGCCCCCTTAGAGATGCACGGACTACCTTTTATTATTTTCATACTTGGTAGACACGATGTTCACCTACTAATCTACTGACCTAATTGGTCAGGAATCTTAGATGATCAAATTCTTCGGTTTCCTCGCATTCCTCATTGCCATCGTCTCAGTCATACAGTAATGTCAATAAACACATCGTACCGTCAGAGAGCGCTAAGTAACCATCATTCATTAGGTCGGGAGCGTTGTATGGCTCGTGATTTTAAAAATCCAGTTTTGGGCAGCGCGACCACCATTGGTACCAAAACTCGAGTAGGCCGATGGAGGCTGTGCTACAACGGGTGAGGTGGAATATGCTTAAGGGTGAGGGTGGGACGACCAATGCAATTGACTAATAATGTTAAAGTAGCTTAATTTATGAATGTCTCTCCAGAGCATAGCCTACTGTGAACTTCTAAGCGTCAGCTATAGGGGTTAAATTTTATTACAGCGCCACCTACATAATATGTGTCCGCCGTGGGAGCGATTGGCAGATAAAGTGGGCGCTGCTAAGCGCGAGGTCGCGGGTTCGATTGCCTGCCATGGCGGCCGTATTCCAGTGGGGACGAAATGCAAGAACACCAGCTTACTTTGATGTAGGTGCTCGTTCAAGAACCCCAGGTGTTTAAACCTATTACAGATTTCCCCACTGCGGCTTGCCTCATAATGACAATGTGGTTATGGACCGTAAAAACCCTTAAATTATTATTACTACACAGGCCGCTCGGCGACAACAGAAATAATACGTGAAAAACAACCCCGTACACACGCTTCGTCATTAACGCGATAGTGTCACATACCGAGTTTTGCCTAAATTAATGTTCTGCATGTCCTATCATCTGCTTATTTTAATAATTCTCAAGTAGCCACGTGAATGCGCACGTGGACAATTCGGAATTACAGATGCTCTTGTCGCAGGATAAAAAAAAAACCATATATAAAGGCAGAAGATTATGATATTCCTCTAGTTTTCCTTGCTTTGCTCGCTAGGCCATCTTCTGGCGCTGCTGTCGCATGCGAAAAGCTACACCGCAGTGTGTATTTTCGCGGGGTGCAAGTCAAGAAATGGCTTCTCCTGGTCTTTGTATTTTTTTTTCAGTCATATTGGAAGATGAGAAATCCAAAACACGACTAGACGCTTAAGACGAGTGCGGTTTAAACCACAATGCACTGCGGAGAAAACATTCAACCAGGTGGAATATAAACGCTTCGAGCTTTCATTTTTGGTAATTCAATTTACATAAACCAACACTCTACCAGAATCAAGTGTTGTTGTTAATAATAATAATAATAATAATAATAATAATATTATTAATAATAATAATAATAATAATAATAATAATAATAATAATAATAATAATAATAATAATAATAATAAGAATAATAACTGTTGAGCTTTAACGTCCCGAAACCACGATATGATTATGAGGGACGCCGTCGTGGAGGGCTCCGGAATTATTGACCACCTGAGGCTCTTTACCGTGCGCCTAAACCTAAGATTTATTTCTGTATTTTTAAATATGGTTCGTCGACGCCCTGATTCCGTAGCGCCTGCGTAACTGCTGATACTCGACCGAATCAAATGCCTTCTCGTAATCTATGAAGGCTATATATAGGGATTAGTTATATTCCGCGCATTTCTCTATCGCCTGATTGACAGTGTCAATGTGGTCTATTGTACGGAATCCTGCTTGGTCCTTTGGTTGACTGAATTCTAACGTTCTCCTAATTGCATTAGCTACTATCTTTGTAAGCAGCTTGTAGACAACGGACAGTAAGCTGATCGGTCTGCAATTTTTCAAGTCCTTGGCGTCCCCTTTTTTATGGATTAAGATGATCTTAGTATTCTTCCAAGATTCGGGTACCCTCACCGTTAAGAGACATTTTGTATACAGGGTGGCCAGTTTTTATAACACAGTCTGCCCAGTCTTTCAACAGATCTGATGTTACATGATCCTCACCAGGGGCTTTGTCTCTTTTTCCCTCCAAGGCTTTCTTTATTTCCCCTGTCGTTACCGGTGGGATGCCCGATTCCTCTGGGTTACTACTACTTCTTACGTTATCTTCCTGGTTGCCCCGGCTACTGTACAGATCTCCGTAAAACTCCTCAGCTGTTTAAGCTATCCTACCCTTGTGTTAGTGCCTTTGCCTTCCTTGTCCCTTAGTACATACATCTGGTTTTTGCCTGTGCCCAGTTTTCACTTCACCGCTTAGAGGCTTCGTCCGTTCTAGAGATGACTAATAGAAACGTGGAACGAAGTTAGTCACGCGCGAGCCGGGCAATGTCCCCTGCCCCTACACCATAAATTAAGTAAAACAATACAATTCGGCTTCCTAGATGAAGTTCAGGAGCGGTCTATGCTATTCGCGGATCCATTTGGAATCAACGTCCATCGACACTGTCGACCAGCTCAAGGTGAGGTTGTGATATTCAAAGAGTACTCGAGAGCGTATAGTCAGCGTTTGCTAAAATAAAGTATACATTGAAGTATAAAGTATACTGAAATAAAGTACAGATAGACCGCATGCGCGTCGCTCGCACCATATATGCATCAATAGACCCTTTTCATAATTGTAAAGCTAGCTTTCCTGCCATGCAGTTTGCCCAAGTAATGGCGGCCAGTCACTTACTGCAAACAGCGTGTTCAAGCGCATTTTGCTTATGCTATGACGTGGAAAATGTAGACTCGGCTCTCTTGACATAAATACGCATAATAGACAAGCCTCAGCACGTGCAACTAGGACCTCGTCTCTACTCTAAGCAAGAGAGGTGCCGCCATTAGTTGTTCAAATATGCAGCGCAGAGAAGCGCACTTGCGGATTATGAAAAGGGTCTATTGATAAGCTTTTGCCACCCTTCGTTGATACTAACTGCAGTTGCATTTTAGAAACGCTGGTTGTGCTTTCGCGTGTTGGCTAGCAGGTGAATGTATGCCGCAGATATGTATAGTCGTGAGCAAGATGACCTGCAACTCTGAAATTACCTTTTAAATAGGCCATAGCGGCTAAACGCCGCGAGCAAGCGCAAAAGTGTTGACGACACCAAATGCTCAAATGGAAATGTGTCTATGGCGATTCAGTGCGTTACATTTACATTATTGCATTACAAGTATTCGTACACTAAACAATAATTCGGTGTTCGGCTCATATTGATGACAACAGAACGTCTTGACGGCATAGGCACGCGGTAACACACATGCCGTTTAAGTGCTAAGTCCGATATACATACATACGCTCGGCGATACCTACACTGATTGCGTTATTCCTTTTACATTTCATGCGTAGAGATACATGCAGATGTGTTCGGATATGTGAATTGTTTTACGATGTAAGAATATTCAACGTGTTCTTTTCGTTTCGCGATCCCACGGAGCCAACGAGCAGCGGGCGACCGAATGGCTGGCTCGCTCGATGTACACACTTTTCCCATAGTGCTTCACGCTCCCGCGGGGCGTTCTGGGATTGCTTGAAAAGGTTTATTAGCAAGAATCTCCCAATGCATTCACCCTCTTTTTTTAGGCTATCATCTGTAGCTTTGCAATCATATCCCTCAATTAATTTTACTATATATCTGCACTTAATTATTATTTGCCTGTAACTATCAATTTAATTAATTACTCCTTTAAATTGCAGAAGGATCTCTTGAAGGGCCAGTTGGTATACCTGTTACTGCGTTGAAAACAGCGCGAAAACGGGACGAAGGGTAACAAACAACACAAGCACTTATGTTATATTAGCATTTGGGCCTTTTTCGCTGTGTTTTCAACGCAGTAACGTGTAGCAACTGGCCCTAGCTTCAACACAGCCTTCTGCAATTTGTTTCTCTTGCAGCAGGCTCTTTCGCACCCAGTGCTTTGTATAACACATCAATGTGCCAGCACTTGTATTGTTTCAAATGCGAAGCATTTCTTACCGAACACTTGATACTTTGGGCATATCTATCTATCTATCTATCTATCTATCTATCTATCTATCTATCTATCTATCTATCTATCTATCTATCTATCTATCTATCTATCTATCTATCTATCTATCCGCATACGTCTGGGTGCTCTGTTGATCGCCTCCTTAACTTGGTGTAGACCGAAATTTGCAGGGGAGGGTAAGAGGATTTGACGAATATGACTGTCGGGTCTTGACGTGAATAACGTGAAAATCCTGTCGCGTACGTCGTCAAACACTTTCCTCCAGACACGTGTGGCACATACCCGTTTACCACGTGCCGCGGTGTACGGGTATGCGCCACAGGCGATAGATAGTTTATATCAGGAACGGTGAAACAAACATTGCTAATTTAAATGCAAGAGTGTTAAGAGAAACCGATATCGGCAGCGTTGACCTCACAAATGGACAGAATAAAGATTATTATCTCAGCAGAAACCCAACCCAAGCACAATTCTGCGTGGCAGTCACGCATTCTATCAAAGAGCCACGCCAGCGCTACAAACTGGTTTGAAAAAACGGACTATGCAGGCGTAATGTCGGTGCAACATCCATTGTGGTTGTGGTGCTGGGTATCTAATTTTACAAGAAAGCAATAAACACTGCATATGCATCCCTACGATACAGGCGTCATATCAGATTAATTGATGTGGTTCGTTGGCTCTGCTTTTATAGCAGTCTAATAAACCTTACATTTGTATTTCTATGATTCAGTAAGCTATATTGAAGCATTTCTCGACCCTGGCGGAACACATTAGCGAAAGTTACGTATGATATTCACATGATTGCAGCATAAAGTGCACTTAGTTTCGAAAATACTGACGTATGTGTTCTAACGTGAGGGCTGACGTTACGTCGCACCGCACGTTACCCTTTAAACGCCAGTATTGTCTACGTGCCTGGTAAGCCCACGTTGTGCACATAGTTACTACACTTAAAAAAGCACGGTGATCCACCTAGTAACGCTAGGCTCAAAGCCATAAAATACAGCATAAAAAAACTCGATGACTGCTTCGCATGAAACCGATTCCCAAAACGCGTGAGATCTGCCGAATTTTTTTCCTTAGCCTTTGTCCAGTTTTCGCGCCGTTTTCAAAGCAGTACTCCTTTAAATCGTGATATATCGTAAATGTTTCTTGTGGCACATGTCAGTGAATAATGGCACCTATATTAAATGAATAATTATAATTGATTACGAATAAATGATATTTATCGCTGCTAATAATTAACGATATTCTATTATTTCCCGCCATCGCACTATAACTGCACAAAACTGTCAGCAACGCTCAGCGCAAACCGCGCATCACTGTTCGAGAAGCTTCGCGATTATTGTAGATTGTTTTGTTAAGATTGCGCGCAAGTCGCGAACACTCGAGCTTATTCTAGAACTTGCGCGATAACCAGCAATAACGCTGGAATATTCGACGGCACATGTATAAATGCCGACGCGCTTCACTGCTTGTCAGCTGATCGACGTTCGACGCTCTGTTCGCCGCAATCAGTGTATACCGTGTGTATTGCTGTAAATTAACTTTCCCTTTCTCGGCCACAAGTACGGGCAAATAAAGAGTTTCATCTTGGACACGTCGCCTGCGGTCGTCGTCGACGTCACGACTACGTGACATTATACTATCTATTGTGAAGGAAAAAACAGCGCTACAAATGGACGAGGACTAAGGAAGAAAACACGACACAGGCGCTGAACTCGCAATCTTGAAGCGCTTCTGTAGCGCTGTTTTTTCCTTCACTATGATGAATCACCAACTAGCCCAAGTTTCTCTTCTAGTGCAGCTTATACTATCTATCTTGATTGTGTCCTACACTGACAGCTTTCACCCCTACATTTAAAATATGTTGAATTCATCGTCGCAATTCATTAGTCATGCACTTCATGCCAAGGTGCGATTATAGATCAACATTATAGTAAGTCATTCCTCATGTGCATTCTGGGCTAACGTAATTTTAAAAATTCGCGCAGCTTGCACTGAGTCGCGCAAGGCTGTGCTAGAGGGGAGCTGGTCGACACTTGGTTGGTCCTGGCTTGACCAGCCAAGTGTCGACACGTGCATTCACACGCCGATGCACGAAGTGTTCACAGGATCACACTGTAAATCACGAGTCTAGACTAGGTGTTGATAGGGTTCGATTGGGTATCGCTTGGCAATTGGAACACCAAGTAGGTCACAACACCAGTAAATCACAACACCGAATGAATCTGCTCAAGCAGATTAATTATAATAATTAGCTTAATCGCATTGTAACGGAAAAACAGCGTGAGAACACAGGGACGAAAGGGGCACACACACAACGCTCGTGTGTGTGCCCCTTCCGTCCCTGTATTCACGCGCTGTTTTTTCATTACAGTGCTAACAAACCAACGAGCCCGCCGAACTGCAATAGCTTAATAGGTCTTAGTGGCACATTGGAGACTTGGTCTCGATTAGCTTGCATCCCAAGTCAGACTAGCCTTAATTTTAACTTAATTAGTTTAATTACCCAAACTGGCACATTCGAGGTTCAGCCTCGACTAGCTTGCATTCGAAGTCAATATAAGGCTAATGAACTAATTAGCATAATTAATGCTAACTTAGTCTTAATCAGCGCCATTAAGTCTTAATTAGCATTCGTTAATTAGCATTTGCCGAGCGCGGCATGACTATGTGTTGTGTCGGCGAGCGGTGACCGACGGCGAGGGCCCGACGACTGGCACGAGACGCGCCGCGCGCCGGCACGGCCCGCGACACGAGTGGGAGAAGTGAGAGTCCGGAGCCCGCGGAAGCCCAACAACGACTGAGCCGGCCAGCGGCCGTTTATTCAAACATGACACAACGGACACGCGTGTACCCGTGATTGGCCATATGCCATCACGTGTGCCGATACAAGACGGCCTCTGCCGACAACACAGCACAATAAGGCGCACTCTCTAAGTGCGCGCGCCATTCGCAGATGGCGCCACTACACTACATCATCCCCCCCGTCGATAGCGTGGGCGATATCACCGGGTAACACTAAAGCCACTCCCAGGATCCATACTATGGGTAACACTGAAGCTAGTCCCAGGATCCACAAGGGTAACACTGAAGCAAGTCCCAGGATCCACCTAATAATGCACGCACCACACGAGCGGCGGGGATGAGGTTAGTTGCGCACACACATAAGTGGCACTAACACAACACACAACATGTGAAACGAAAAGACAACAGAGCAAGACCACTGCAACACTTTCACTGGAGCTTGGAAAGAGCCCATGATCCCGATGCCGACTGGAGAAGTTCCACAAGTCATCTACAGCCGTGGACAGGCTGTGCTGTCTGCCGAAATGACGCTGGGAATCCTCTTCAGCATCGAGGACGCATGCTCCGGTATCCACCAGTAGTTGCAGGGTAACACCATCGACCACAGGGTGGACGACTAAGTATTTTCTGGACGAGGTGCTATATCAGCACGTCTCACGAAGGACGATCCGAAGATAACACTGACGAGGTTGAAGCTACGTTCAACTGTGTGGAAGCCTGCTGTTCTGGTACGACGTCGACAGCTCCCCTCGAAGAGACGCGCTGTACTGGAGCAGTCTTGCGGCACATCGACGCGAAATGTCCCCAAGCGTTGCACGTATTGCAACGTCGATTTCGGCTGGACAATTTCGAAAACTTGACTGGTGCCATCTGCTCCCGCAGCGGTCGCCATCTTGGCTTGCCGGAACCTTAGTGACGTTGAGGCTCCGGAAGCGTTGACGTGACGTCACGGCCTCCCCGACTGCTCTGGCCATATTTTTTTCTTCACAAGCCGCCATATTGGGCGCCTTGCCCTACGGCTTGTACAAACGCTTGGTTGGCCAACGACAACGCTTCGAGCGTCCGACCTATTTCTTCCGCTTTTTCCAAGGTCAACTCTTCGCCGTATGCCAGCAGCTTCTCCCGCAGCCGCAAGTTGGACGTGCCGTGGATAATCTGGTCGCGGACGCGTTCCGCGTACATCAGCCCAAACTTGCATCGCACGGCTTTCTCTTTCAGAACGGTCACGTACTCCAGGAAACTCTCACCAGGGAGTTGACGCCGACGTCACTTGTGAACTCGTGACGTTCAACCAGCGGATTCGTGGACGCGGCGAAAAGCCGGTCAAGCTGCTTGACGAGACTGTCGAACTTGGAAGCGGCCGGAGCCGAGGAATCGGGGGCAAACGCCGGCGCGGACGCCGCGTTGCTTGGAGTCGTGCGGGCTTCTTCTAGTTCTGCTGACGCAAAGTATTTCCTCTGTCCTTCCCGTCCCAGCATGCTGACGAGCACGGACGCGCGACGCGCGTCCCTTCCAATCGTTGCCCCCGGCCGCCTCGAGGTGGGCGGGTTCTCTCTGCCGCGGTGGAAACCGAGGCGAAAAACATCCTCGTCGCCATGGTGTTGTGTCGGCGAGCGGTGACCGACGGCGAGGGCCCGACGACTGGCACGAGACGCGCCGCGCGCCGGCACGGCCCGCGACACGAGTGGGAGAAGTGAGAGTCCGGAGCCCGCGGAAGCCCAACAACGACTGAGCCGGCCAGCGGCCGTTTATTCAAACATGACACAACGGACACGCGTGTACCCGTGATTGGCCATATGCCATCACGTGTGCCGATACAAGACGGCCTCTGCCGACAACACAGCACAATAAGGCGCACTCTCTAAGTGCGCGCGCCATTCGCAGATGGCGCCACTACACTACACTATGCAACAAGAATCTCAACTCGACCTAATTATGGCTAATTAGCCTTTGAGTATATATGCATGGCTAATTAGGTTTTGCCCTGCTCAACTAGGCTTAAATAGGATTGGCTATGATTCACTTGGCTTAACTAGGCACAGTTATGCTGAACACGCCGGCATGATGATGATTGCTTGTCTACATCGCGAGTCAGACAAAGGGTGGGATAACAGCCCTGCTGTAAAAATAAATATTTTAATTGTGCTGCAGTGTCCTTAATTGCCAATTACCAAAACATTCTAAATGTATTCAACCTCTCCCTCTATGATTTCATTTGATGCATTACAATGATATCGTCCTATTAATTTATTGACCATCTACTCACACTTGATAATTGCCTACAACGATCACTAATAAACGATAAAATATTTTTCTCTTGCATAAAATTTGATTTGCCACCTTTAATCACTCGGTTGCATAGATTTCCCCCAAAATCATCTCTCTGTAACGAGCTGTATATGGCGAGACAGAGCTCTAAACGACGTGCTCGTGTTTGTGGGAAAAGAACCACGATGACTTAACCGTCGTCGGGACAATAACGAGGCCGTTTATGCATGAAGAAAATTAATGTATTTACAGAGGATGATGGAACTCTAATGATAGTAAAGGAATATAACAAGCGCTAAGAGTGCGAACGAAAAGTAAACGATTGAACGAAGCAAAGAGTGAGTTCACCGGGGCATAGCGGAGGTCAAGTCCTGGGAGAGGGCTGACGGCTCAACGACGTTGAGTGAAGGCACTCGATGCTTGGGTAGCGTGGTAGTTGCGCTGCTAGCTGCGGTCGTCAGCGCTGCTCACCACCGGGGTCGTTGACCTTGAACGCGCATGGCTCCTGCCACGCTGCTCACGAATGCTGGCCGAGGCTCTCATGGGTAGACACGTGGCTCGCCTGGCGGGAACGCCCTGGCGACGTTTCAACCACGCCAGGCACGAGGTGGTCCCGGGTCGGCCCCAGGTGCTCGGACGGCTGGTTTGGCCACAGGTGCTTGGACGGCTGGTTTGGCCCCAGGTGGGAACCTGCTGCTACCTCGAGTCCGGAACCCGACAGGTCTCTGTTCCCGCGCCCTGGTCCTTCGATCGCCGGCCACGTCTGCCTCTCTTCTTCCCCTTCTTCTTCCGTCTCCTTCCACCGCTTCTCGCGCCACCCCGTCTCGCGCCGATTCCACCTGTCGTCTTCCTGGATGGTCTCAGAGGCGCGCCGTTCAAACGCGTTTCCCGCGCTTCACTGTTCACTTGGCCCTTCACACACGGCCACTTATCACATCACACCCTCACTACTAACCATCGATCGCTACCACTAAAGATGATTGCGTGTTGTTATGTATCCCTTATCGTAAATTCATACATTGAATACCGTATAGATTTCATGTACGTATGCTTCTATACTGAAAGCCTTCTATTATGAGCTTAAAATTGGTGATTAATCATCGTTACAAGTGATGACTTATATGGTCAGGGTGCAAATGTGCATAATGTTGCTGAGTAAACCTCAGTCAGTGTGAATACTTGCGGGTACGTCATTGTCAAATGTGTTAATTATCCATAATAATTAAGCTAAAATACCCCTAATCCCTAACTAGCAACTTAAGATTCTTATATCTTTCATCCTCTTCGTCTCCACTCCATGTGATACATCACAACGTGATCCTCCGATTAGTTGATTTTTATTTACCCCTTTCCTATTTAACACTAAGTGTAAGTATTATTAATTCCAGAGTACGATTACCATCTCTTTTATACCTTTGATTCTAAATTAGCTATAACAGTAGCTACTCCTAGTTACACGCGATAGCCATCTAGTATTAATGGTGTACGTTGCAATACTACCTATAAATATATATATGATACATGTCCTTCTGTACTCACCGCTTTCAACAATAAGCTTTATATAAATTGTTAAATTCATTAGTACCTTTGATTACATATACTCAATAGAGGAAGATTCGCATGCGTATCGATGTCTCTTGTTAATTATTACTTGCTTTGAATTGCGAGGAGCTATTCTCGTTTTTGATCATCTGTTCTAATTAACCCACGATTTCTCATTGCTAATTATCAACGAATGAACTCCACAGTATTCATACCCTCCATATCTTGAGCAGCTTCAAGAATAACAAACTTGTATAAAAACACTGACATTTTCCCGTGTTTTCGGGCCACCGAAAACACTATTTTTGAAGCGCATGCATTCCTATAAGGTGGTTTCACTGCAATGCACCTTTTTACAAAAGTTCCCGTCGAACCTCGGAATCTTCGCCAACATCAGCCAAACTTCACAGGTACGAAGACTGAATCATCTAGATTGGATCACTTTAGTGATTTTGGCAGGTGAGAGCGCATTCTTTTTATATAATTTTTTTAATTCTCTCCTATGGAGTTTCACATAGCACATAAAAGTGATTCTCGAACCCAGGAAGTTTATGGGAATAAAACAAAACTTCTCGCACTGTGAGATGATGACTCCCAGATTATACGGACGAAGTGATTTAAGCTTATATTGAGGCGTTGCACTACAATAAATGTTTAAAGGTCGTTTCCCATTCAGTGGCGCTGCCACTCAGCAGCCAACGCAACAGATGGCGCTAGTTGTCGATGTCCCGAATTCCTGGACATGTATAAGAGCGTGCCTCTCCAGGTGGTGTTGGAGGCGACCGTTGAGTAAACGTTCTAGTGTTTTACCGAAAACCGAACTGACACAGATCGGTCGGTACGAAGATGTACGCTCCGCAGGACGCCCCGGCTTGTGGATAAAGGTTACCCTCGCGGTTCTCCAACAACGAGGGAAATAACCAAGCACAAGAGCCGCATTTAACATCATCATGAAGAAGCGCGGGTGGTAATGGAAGAGCGCCTTCATGATGATCGGGGAGATGTTATCTGGTCCGGGAGCCGACGTATTGGGCGTGTTCCGTAGCACGTCCACCACCTCTGATTAGGTGAACGGTACGTCCTGATAGCGCGAGTCGTACGGGGCCGATGCACGCGCACGCGTAGGTAGGTGAACTGCGTCATCGGTGGTGGGGTCGTCGACCGCGATCTGAGTGCGCAACAGTAAGGCGGCAGACTCCAAGTGTGTCGACGTGATTGTTCCGTCCGAGCCTATCAGGGAAGGGAGACAACGGAACTGTCTTAGCCTTCCGAAAGCCTCTTTGAAAGGCTTAGACAAGAGGTACTCGTGGACCGACGAGAGCGCGTATCCCCTGAGATGTGCGTCGCGAGCCTCTCTAATGTGCTGGCGATACGTCGCCAGTGCTGTCGTGTATTCGCGCCGGAAAATCGCGCGCCCGCTGAAAGCGGCGGCGTTTAGCAGTGACTGCGAGCCGTTTGATGTTAAGGTCGGGCGTAAACCACGGCTTGCTCGTCGGTCCCGTGCGCACTGGCCTAAGGTGCCGGTTGTAAATCTTGTCGTATAAGCAGTTAAATGCGTACAACACGCGGTCCAATGCATCGGACGATGCTATGTCAGCACCGGAGACTGGAAAACCATTGCTCGTTGCGTAACGCGTCTAGGAGCTGGTGATGCGCGTGTGTCGTGAGACGCTTGCCTGGTGGTGGGGCGTCTCCCACGCACACCTGAACCAAGCGGTGTTCAGGTGTGCGTGGGAGACGCCAACTGAATCCCAACTGAATCCCGATGCAAGGACATCGACCAACTGAATCCCGATGCAAGGACAGGAGGCGTCGCTAGCGTTAAATCGAGCCAGCTCGCAGAGTACGGCGTCTCGAAGGTCGGCAGAGACTGGTCGTCATTCATGAGAACGAGATCGCACGATAGCGCAAACTGCGCTATCTGCAGCCCTCGCTCGTCCGCGTCCGTCTTGGCCCACAATCGGTGTTTGGCATTGAAATCGCCAGCGACTATAACATTGGGAGAGCGCGCCGTCCTTAGGACTGCTTGCAGGTCGTCGAGGATTGGGTCCAACGGTGCGTGCGGCGGCGCATAGGGCGACACAAAAACGAATGCAAATCCTTCTTCCTCGCAGAAGATTGTTACGACGATTGTTGTGACGTGCACGGGACAGACGTCGTACGGCGGATTGCGAGTGACGATGGCGGCTCCCGGATCATTTTCAGCCAGAGCTGGGCAGAGATACTCAGAAAGTATTCCTGAATACAGATATCGAAATACATTAACTGGAAGCCTAAAATACAGATACTGAGATATACATTTGCCTTTAACGTAACGGGATATTTCGGAGATACTTTTGCAATAAGACGAAAAAAGTATTCCGGAATACAGTTACAGCGATACAGATACTGGAATACTTTTTTATTTCAAGGATGCTCATACTATGCAAAGACACTTATTAGTGCAGCATAATGTTGTAATTAAAGTTTCAGCGCATAGAAACGTTCAGTTCATTTATTTATTTATTACAGTACCCTCAACGCCATTAAGACATTGCAGGGGAGGGGGTGGACAAAGTACATAATTAGTAATAATGACATAATTAGAAGTATCAAGTGCAATAAAAATACACTATTTCACAGCAACAGTAACAAGCATTGGACACCGAAATCGACATACTTGGCGAACAAACTAAGCTATGCTAGAATTAGCACACTTTAAGCAAATCACTCGAATCACTAATGAACACCAGTGAATTGAGAAAAAGCACACATTTATTTTGAAGATCTGCTTTGCTGAGAAGGTTGCTGTGTAGGCTTCTCAAATGGGCTGTCTTCTAACAGCGTCGGTGCAGCCTCAGCACAAGACTCACGAAAGAAAAGAAGTCTGTCTACCGCTGAAGGCGAGCACAAATTCGTGTTATAGTCAATAAATATCGCCTTCATAGCCGGATTGCCTTGCAGCGTGGCGATATCTCTTCTCGGGTTATCTAGATACCGAGGCACTTCCGCCCTCACTTGGGTTGTGCTGACCGTTGAGAATCCGAAGTCTGCCCCATCTTCGGAATCCTCAGCCGTCTGACCCTGTCGGCTTCAATGAAGCTGTCACCACCACCGACGCTACCAGCAACCGTTTCAGAAAGTCGCAACAGGCGAAGTCGGCTCCGGCGGTGGGGGAGCCTGCTACCACAAAGACCGTTTCACGCATGTAATCAATTAGGAACGCACCCTGACATTGGAGAGGTGGCTGAAAGCGCGTCAAAGATAGCCATCTTCTAGTAACCTCCGCCGCGACTACGGGAACTGCTTTTGGAAGTGCCGCCGCTTTGATAACTGAACGCACGCGAGGCATTGCAAAGCCTGTTCCAAGGCGGTATCCGCGCCAAGGCGGTCGCGAAGTAATGGCTTGCCACCCGAAAAAAAAAAAACGCCAGGCCTGCGCTGAAACCGCAGCACAGTCACAGCGAAAGCTGGATGAGCGCCGTTTCTAGAGCCCGTTGTAAGCTCTCTTGGGGCTACAATACAAGTAAACTAGAAAGGTACCCACTACGCCATAAATCACAATTTTTGTGAAGTTGGGAAGCACCTACAAACCATTATTCGTCATTCTGCGGAGAAGCGAGGCACCCGCTACACGTCTGTAAGGCATTATGTGCACTTTGTTGACGCGACGACTGATGACGATGAAGAATTATGGCTCAGCCCTTTGTAATGGGTTGGAAGCTTTAAACGGCCCACCAGTTATGTAATTTGCATTGGGTGACGCCCGCTCTCTATTTCCCTCTCCCGTCATGCTGTATAACATACGTTGACGTGGGAGAGAGAGGGGGTGTCGAAGAACTTTACTGAGACCCCGAGGAAATGGATCATGCGCTCATGGGCTTCCTTGGCAACCAATCCAGGTGCATTTGCGAGGAACCCACTACGCTATAAAGCATTGTAATTTTACTGAGACCCAGAGAAAATGGATCTGCGCTTATAGGCTTCCTTGGCAACCAATACAAGTGCACTTGCGTGGAACCCACTACGCTCTAAATCATTCTAATTTTTGAGAAGTAGGGCAGCAGGCACTGTACCATTTTTCGTCATTTTACGGAGATCCGTGGTACCTGCTAAACGCATGTAAGGCATTATGCGCACTTTGTTGATGCTGTGCCTGATGACGACGAAGAATTATGGCAGAGATCTTTGTAATGGGTTGGAAGCATTTCACAACCTACTCGTTGCACAATTCGCATTGTGTGACGCCTGGTTACAGAATTCGCGTTGTGCGACGCTTAGTGCTTATTTTACTCTTCTACCACGCTATATTGCATATGCTAATGTGGTTCCTTCCCGACATGAAGCCTGTATAGGACCTTTTTGCAAAGCAGTTTCAAGCACCGGCATGGCTCAGAGGTTGAATACTGGGCTCCGACGCAGAGGGCCCAGGTTCGAACCTCGTTCCATCCTGGAATTTTTTTCTTATTTCGTTTTTCTTTCTTATTTCGATCGATACTGGTTACGGACACCGACGGCGTCGGCGGCGGCGGACAACTACGGCGCCAAAAACGGCCGGTGAAATGATCTCATAACAGCTTTCGCTGTAAAAAATTAAGCGTGCTGCACTGACCTTGAGAGACAGCGACTTTCGTCGGCAGAGGCTGACAACACTGCCCCCGCGATTCTGCCGTCTGCGGCGTCGCGCGCTTTACCACATGGATCATTCTGTGCTTGAGAGGAAACCATCGCCGCCCTATCTATCGGCGACCGGCGGGGCGCCTTTGCTTGTCTTCGCACAAAAAAAGAAAAAAAAACGCCATTCCCCCATTGGAAAGACGCCTCAACTCATGTCCGACGCAAAAAGCAATGTAAGGAGATACCCGTGTCCTGCATAGTATCACGATACAGGCGATACATCGTAAATGTATTTCACTACTGAGATACAAATGCATTTTTCAAATGTATCTCGATGCAGAAGTACAGATACGCGTTGTCAAGATTAACTTGAATGAATGAACGCGAATAATCCCCCGGTTAGCCCCCCTCACGGCAGGCAAACTACGATTACGCGCCGCCATAGTTCGTTCTTGCCCGAAGTCGCACTGGGGGAAACTGGTGGGGTGTCCTTCGGCCTGAAGGCCGGCACGCCTGCACTCCGCGCAACAGACCGCAGCCTCTCCCAGACGAACGGTACACGATGTGCCTAAGTGGCCTTCTGTGCCACAGCGCGTGCACACGGCACGCGCAGGTTCGTTCCGTAACGGACACGAACTCCTTCCGTGACCGTACGTTGCACAGAAGGTGCACGTCGCGACGTGGAGATCCTCGGTTACACGAACCGAGGTCCAACCTACAGATGTTCGCGGCTGGCGCATGATGCGTGCGAACGCTTCGGGATCGACTTCGGCAACGAATGCCGAAGTGCCGGATCGCTCCTTGAACGATGCCCTGACCTTGCATTTGTCGGTGTCGAGCTGCAGGTGCGGATTACGTTCGGCAACGAACGTAATCCGCGAGAGATGTCGGGGTCGACGCCCGAAAAGCGAACGTGCGGGTTGCGCTTGTCAGGTATTCGCATCGAAAGTGCGGCACAGGTGATGGCGTTGTCTGCTATAGCTTGTCCCATGTTGGTAAGTGTGGTTCGAGTGTGAGCAAGAACGGTGGTCTGCCTCAAGGTGACGTCTCGTATGTCGTGGGCGGCCGGATCTATGTTGGCCTTTAGGAGGCGCAGAGAGCCCTGGGCAGGCGTCGCAGCAGGGGCGATCGGCGTCACGAAGGCCACATACTCGTGAAGAGTCGGGCGTTGCCCGATGCGGTGCCGGTAGGTCCGGGAGGCGGTGCGGTAGAAGCGGCACCCGCCTGGAGCGCCGCCGCGTACGTCATGGTAGCGTTCGATGGCGCAGAGCTCGGCAGGAGGGCCCCGGGAGGCTCGGCAGGAAAGCCAGGTCGTCGCTGGCATGACGGCATGGCCGCAGGTGGGAAGGAGGCCTCCGAGAGTGCCGCAGTCGTCGTCCTTGCCTCCGCCAGGACCGCTCTCCTGTGAAGGTCGGCCACCTCTCTCCTCGTCTCGGTAAGTAGCCCCTGCAACGCCGTAACGGCCCCGCGCTCCGAAGCGGCATCAGCGCGCAAGTCAGAACATAGCTTGACAAGCTCGAACACGCGAGCCATAATAAAATGGCGGGCGTTGACAGGGATGCGGTTGGCGGTTTCGACGCAGTAGCGGCTGAGTTCCTCCTCTATCTCACAAGCCCGCGCCTGCACTCGCGTTCCTACGTCCGATTTTAGCGCACAGGAAACGGCAGTCGTCTGTGAAACAGACGAAATTGCGTCCTCGTCATCGGGATGCGTAGCGGGTATGTGCCTATGTGCTGTTTGGGCCGTAGAGTGGTCATGCCTTGTGGAAAGGTTAAGTCCCTCACTACTGTTTTGGTCAACGATTTCTGCGTTTAGATCATTTCCAGCCGGCGAAAAAGCGGCGAAAGATGCGCCGGAAACGTCATTCAAGTAGGGGGAAGCCGACCCAGCCGGGGAACGTTGGTTGAGCTGGGAGTGCTCATCTCGTCAGCGGTGCAGGCTAGTCATGGCTGCTAAGCCTAGCACGACAAAAGGCCTCGAATTATCAAAAATTATCGGTTTTAAGGCGGAAAAAAGGCGCACTGATGGGTCCCTGAACGTTTAATAACAAAGGCAAGCTAAAATGTCGGGTGAGAAACTCAAATTTACTGACCTTTTGCCGTACTTTTGCTTGGCGTTTCGGCTTGGCTGACACTGTGCGGCTGCTTGGCTGAAAGAAGTGCCGCCCCAATTCAAACTTCATTCTAACCTCTTATGAAATTAAAACCAAAAATAAAGTTGTGGGAAACCTGTTCCTGCAAAAGCATACCAGGTATAAAGCCAATTAAAAATAAATGAATAGGGGTTTTAAATGATACCGAAAGCGCTCAATTTTGTGGAAAACCCAATTGAAAATATAAAAGTGGGGCAAACGGTAACGCGTGTGGTCCCTAAGTGCGTTGGGACGACGAGCACAGAAACCAAGCCGGATGTTTAATGTAAAGGAATGAGACAAAACACAGTGGGGACAGGCCCCATATGAAAGTGACATAATGATGGAAATGAAAATGAAAAAAAAATGAAATACAGAAAGGACAGAACAGAGTGAGAAGTGGAAAGAAGGAGTGGTCAAAGGCTTTGACAAGAAGAGAGATGAGAGTAGAGAATGAGAGTGAAAAGGTGAGAGCAAGAATGAACTGGGTGTACAAAGGAGCACTGCGACAGAGGCATTTTGAGTTCATGGGCGTAAAACAGGCAGTCCTTGGCCGATGTCTTCCTGGGAGACGGCGGGGGCAGGTGAGCCCGGTTGGCCCGGTTCCTGGAAGGTGTGGCAGGCGCCCCCGATGGTCCGATAGCCCGGCCGATGCCCATGTCAAGCTTCCGACGCTGCAGTCTTGTTGCGAAAGAATGCCCCGGATACCCAGGACGGCGTCACAGTTCTGGTGTGAAGTGCTTGTTATGCTAGTGTTTGTTTGCTCGCAGAGGAAGCGTAATGCATGACTACCGTCCTCGAGGTGTAAAGCCTCGCCCGTGTGGGGTCAACTGTAGGACGTAGCCGATGCATCCGCTAGGAAAGCTGGCGTATTAACCTGACGTGTTACTGTGGTGTTTAGTGAGCGCGGGTCCTCGTGATGTATTAGTTGCTGATGGGGACGAACTGGAGGTGAAACCTCCAGTTCGTCCCCATCAATCGAGATGGCAGACTATCTGTTTAAATCCGGAAATTATCGAGATGGCAGACTATCTGTTTAAATCCGGTATGGCATCACTGACCATCCGAACTATTCGGATCAGTAGCGCGCGGTTACGGGGGCTACTAAGAATAGTCGGGAAGTTGTCATGAGTCGGAGTTGCACGGGGTTGAAGTCGTTCTGCGAGGGAGTTGGTGAGAGAGCAGTCGATGAGGTAATGTGTGACCGATTGACAGGGGGTACCGCAGACGCATGTGGCATCGGGAAGGAGATTAAACGGGTGAAAGTACGGGTGAAACCTGCCGTGAGCTGTGAGTAATGTAACAAGCGGTCTGTTTGGAGGGAAAAACTGGGGAATTTCCCGTGAATCAGGTACCCAGTTATATAATGCGGTGTCGGAATTTTCACTAGCTCATTCTTCGGCCCATCTACGATAGAGTTCAGACTGCAATCGACGTCGCGCAGTGCGCGCTGAACAAGGCACGGTCTTAGGTTCCCCGTGCCTGGCAGCACGAGAGGCGATGTAGTCTGCCACCTCATTTCCAAAGATGCCGGAGTGTGCGGGGACGTGGTAGAACGAAATAGATGACGTTGAGCGAGCAGTTTGAAGCGTTCGCTTAATGGTCATTATAGGCGATTTCAAATTTGTGCGTGTCGAGACAGCCTGATGAACTGACAAGCAATCGGTATATACGTATACGTTGTGGCTAGTGGGATGACGTTGGAGCCACTGTAGGGCCTCGGTGAAGGCGGTCGTTTTGGCGCAAAACGCGCTGGTTGTCCCAGTCAGGGAAAGTTGGCCCACCGCTGCTATTCGGTCTGCGGGCCCGAATGCCACGTACGCTGCCCCTGCCGTACCCTCGGAATATGAACCGTCCCTGTAAATATGCAATCCGCGATTGCGGGCCAGTAGTGTTGCTTGTCGCACCGTGAGTCGGCGAAAAGGCATATAGAGTAAATGCGCGGGATGGTGGTCAAAGAGATCTGTTCGCTGTATGACCTCGTCTGGGCGTATGAGGAGACCCCCATAACGAATCACTCTGCGAAGAGTGAATAACCGAAACTGTGTTTAGGCGTTCGAGTTCGAGAAGAATCGGAGGGGCACGCTTGAGGACTTGAAGCGCAGCAGTGCGCGTTGTCCTGAATGCACCCGACAGGTGAAGCAACACTGACCGTTGGAGGGCAATCACACGCGACTTCATCCGGCAGTCAGGGCAGTTCTCATCCCACCAAACCGGTGAAGCGTACGTGATTGCCGGAACGACGACACTCCTGTACAGCCTAAGCTTCTGTTCCGGTCGCAGGCGTCCTACTTGCAGGCGGCTGAGTGTGGTAAGAGAGGCGAGTAGCGCTTCCACCTTTTGCTTCAGGTATTCGGCGTGTTTAAAGAACGATAGGCGGGGATTGAATATAACGCCTAGTATACGGAGTGAATCTTTGAAGGCGAGTCCACGGTCGTTTCTGGTTGCGCGGATGGTAGGGTGGCTTCTTTTCCAGACGCCTCCGTAGCCGTGGGAGAGTAGCACACGGTACGTCTTCTCCATGCTAAGTGTAACTATGGCCTGTTTCGCCCAAGCCAAGACTCGGTTAAGGACGTCCGAGCCAAGCTCTTCCAAACGTTGCCGAGAATGCCCGGGGACCATAATGAGGGTGTCGTCCGCATACGCCTGCGTTGTGACGCCGGTAGGCATGGGCAGGCAGAGGAGGTCGTGTAGAATATCATTCCAGAGCATGGGTGATAGAGGCGATCCCTGGGGGCTAACCAAAGAAGGCTGGGCCTCTATTTCACCAGCCTGCGCCCTGAAGACAACAGTGCGGTCCTGAAGGAACGTCCGAAGCATGTGGTATAAATTTTCGGGAACGTTACGCCCCCGAAAAAAGCGGAGAACCTGCGGGTGCCAAACGCTGTCAAATGCCCCTTGAAAGTCTAGAGACATAAGAACAGCAGGCGTTTTAGAGGCCTTTAATTGCAGTAGTCGTGTTTTCAACGTATGGAGAGCCAATACCGCACCTCCAGCATGCGTAAATTCGAACTGGTTGTTGTGGATATGGACATTCTTCCATAAAAAAGTGGTACAGGCGGCCATTAAGCAGTCTTTCGAGTACCTTTCCAAGCACCGAATTTACACAGATTGGGCGGTAGGAGGTTGTTTTCTCGGAAGGTCGGTTGGGCTTGTGAATGAAGATGATTCGACCCCGACGCCACGACCGCGGAAAGTACCCGAGTTTCACTGCGGAGTTCATGAGAAACATCACAAATTCCGGCTGTACTGCAAACAGGCCCTTGACGATTGTGGGCGTTATATCGTCCGGCCCTGGAGCCGATCTAGGGGATATCCGGGCAATGACCTGTCGAACCTCACCCGTGGTAAACGGGGTGTCTGGTGTGACTGTAGTGTACGGCGAAGCCGCCATCGCTCGAACGTTGGCATGCTCAGGGAGGTCCTTCGTGGGGTCGTCTATCGCTATCTGCGTGCGCAGGAGCAATGCTGCCGAAGTGCGTTTCAGTAAACGTACCACCCTCTCTCTGTAAAGATGGTAGGAATTTCAAACAACGCGTCCGACCAAACGCTTCTCGGACGGGTGTCGAAAAAACGCTGTGGCGCGAACAGGCCGAGTTGCACTCCGCCTCGAATTGTTCCTTCGCCTGTCGTATGTGCGTGCGATAACGCGCCAAGGCAGCGTTGTAATTAGCTCGGAAACCCGCACGGAGGTCATCGTTGCGGCAACGCTGAAACCGCCTTCGACTAGCATTTACGTACCTCTTTTCCTCAACCAGCCACGGAGTCCACCAAGATTTGCCTCGAGCTGACAACTTCACAGGTCTGAGGTGCCGTTTGACATGACACGAGTAGGTTTTATAAAAACCTTCCAAGACCATATCAAGCACGGTCGGAGATCCAAGGTCTGAACCGACCACCCTGTGAAACCAGGAGTCCTGCGCCAACGTACGAATGAGTTCAGCCTGCGCGAAACGGGTAAGTCGTTTGCGCGGGCGGGCTGCCGTGTTCCCGATGCGTACGACTATGTAGCGATGGTCGGAGTACGTGATATCATCGAGCACTTCCCAAGTATAACCTGACGTGATTGCGGATGGAGCAGCAAGTGTGACGTCTATCCAACTTGCCGCATAGTTGGTTTCATACGTAGGCTGTGATTGAGGGTCGTTAAGCACGATTAGCTCGTGTGCTGTTGCAAACTGTAGCAGACGCGCGCCTCTATCATCGCCCGTGCGTTGTCCCCAAGCCAGATGTTTCGCGTTGAAGCCTCCCGCTAAGATTACGTTGGGAGACCGAGAGCGTGAGAGTACCTCTTCCATAGCTCTAAGAGTAGGCTCCATCGAAGTATGCGGTGGTGCATACGCTGAGACAAATACGATATCAAAGTCGCGTGCCTGGCAGTAGACAGCGACTACCAGATTTGTGACTAAAATGGGACAGACGTCAAATGGTGGCTGTCGGATGATTATGATAGCTCTCGGATCCTCCCGAACTGAAATCACCGCAAAGCCCACAGGAAGGCGTGGGACCTGTTGCGAAGGCCTGTACGGGTCTGAGGCCGCCGCCAAGTGTAACGTGTCGTGGAGCATGCGGTCGCACAAGGCTCCGGTCGCTAATCGAGCGTGGTCCAGGTTGACCTGAACAAATGCTAGGTGAATGTTTCCCCGTGAATTTCCCCCCCTTGTGACGGCCGCGCCATTATGAGCCGCCATAATTGGTTCTGGCACGAAGCCGAGCCACCTTGTCCATCAATAGAGGGCACTGAGGGTGTCCCGCTGGGTGGCCGGCGGCCTCCATGCCCGCCCGGCGACACGCCACACAACAGACGGCTGCTTCACCCTCTCTAGCGCGACAGTCGCGCCCTGTGTGCCCCTCTGCGGCACACTTCATGCACGTCGCTCTGGCTGGCTCATTCCATAAGGGGCAAGTACTGCGACCGTGACCATAAGACGCACAGAAGGTGCAGGTCGTTACGTGGAGGTCCTCCCGTGCTCGTACAACCGTCCACCCGATGGATAATCGCGGGCACTCCATAATTCGCCGGAACGCACCCGGGTCCACTTCGGCCACGTACGCCATGGTCCCCGCCCGCTTTCGTAACGCGTAGCCTACACGTTTCTAAGTTTAATTGGAGGTTCGGGTTCCTATCCCTCAAGAGTCGCAGGAATTCATCCGCGCCCATGTCGGGGTCGACCCCGGAGAAGCGCACATGAGGGTTGCGCTTCTCGGGAACGCGTACTGTAAGCGCTGCACGTGTGACGGTGTTTTCCTCGATTGCGGTGCGCATATTGACCAGTGACTGACGTGTGTTGGAAAAAACTGTGACACCGTACCGGGTATACCGTAGGGTGACGTCGTTGATGCCCTTGGCGGCGGGGTCGATGTTCGTTTTGGGGAGCCTGACGACGTCCCTCGCCGGCGCCTCTGTCGTTCCCACCGGGGTCAAGAAGGCCACGTGGTCGTGTCGCAGAGCCATGCCAGGGCCGCCGGCGGTGCCAGGTCCGAGTGGAACCGGTTGCGCGGCCCCCGGAGCGCCGGGCCGCGCTCCAGAGCCAAGGACGGCAGCGTAGCTGAGCACGCCAGCCGGCCCAGCAGCGGCCGCGAGGCCACCGCCAGAACCAGCCACCCATAGGCCACCGGGATGCATCGGGTTGGCGTGGTCGGGTCGAAGAGAGCTAGGGACGCCCGTGAGAATGTCTCCTACCGCCGGTTGCTCAGCCACCAGGACACGTCGCTGTAGCGCCGCAATCGCGCGTCGCGCCTCCACGAGCTGGCCCTGCAATGCGGTGGCTGCCCCACGCTCCGAGGCCGCGTCAGCTCAACACAGCCCGACGAGTTCGAAAACCCGTGTAAGAATGAAGTTTCGTGCGTTTACCGTGATGCGGCTTGTCGCGTCCGCGCAGAACCGAGACAGTTCGTCTTCCAGCTCGTGGGCTCGGGCCTGTGCTCGGGAACCAGGGTCCGTCCTGAGTCCGGCCAGGACAGCGGTTGCATCTGACACACACGACTGAGCCTCTTCCTCTTGGCCGCTGTCTGTAGCGGGTATGTGCCGGCTCTCGGTGCTCGTAACTGTAGTGGGTGTGGGTCCCTCGGAATCAGTCGAAGGTCCACGTACCTCCGGATCCGCGAGCCCCGCCAGGAAGCTGTCACCATCATCAGATAATTGAGACCGGGGCGTTTCCGAAGGGCCTGGTACGGCCGGTGTTGTTGCCCCGGCGGGCGAGACTTGGTGTATCCCTCTGCTAGCAGCCATGGCCGTAGTGGGTCCGCCTCATACCCGCCATGGTACCAGCTTAGGGCTCAGCTGAGATGCCGTGTAACGGCAAAAAAGAGGGTGGCCCTGGCCAAAACCGCAATCTAGAGGGTCCTGAGACCTTTAGAGACCCGTTCCTTAAAAGGGACAGCAACAGAAATGCAATAAAACTGACCTGGGAAGGATTCAGGCAGGAGCCGACACAGCGGGCATCCGATAACAAGCTCGAGCTTGTTATCGGTGTTATTGTTTTGCCGTACTTTTGCATGGCGTTTCGGCTTGGCTGACACTGTGCGGCTCCTTGGCTGAAAGAAGTGCCGCCCAGTCAAACTCCCCGTCCGACACTGTCCGACCCAAAGTGCAAATTTAGAGGAAAAGCCAATTAGATAAAAGAAAATTATGGGCAACGGTAACGCTTATGGGTCCCAAGGTGTTGGGGCGACGAGCACAGAATCCGGGCATTTTTTAAATGAAAATGAGACGAGACGCAGGGGCGGAATGTGCCCAATGAAATGAAAAGGAAAAAAAATAAATTAATAAAAAAAGAACACAGAAGACAGGCGGCCAAATGGCCCGCCTATCACAGGCAGACAGAGGTGACAGGGGAACGGAACGCAATCGCCTGAAAAGGGACCACAGCAAAGTGTGTGTGGTCGGCGACTTCTGAGGCACAGAGTAGCACTCTAGGCACGGTCATTAACGTCCAGGGTGTCCGACAGAACAGGTCGCCAGCGGAGGCCACGGATGTCTCGACAAAAAGACCGGAGAGTCACCCAATGGGAACTCCACCGGAGAGGTCTTGGGAACTTCGGCGCCCTTGCGCCTTGTTGCAGAGCAGGCGGTAGAACCGGGCACACGGGAGGCAGGTGGGCTTGCGCTCTCAGTCAGCAGGAGGGGCAGGAACTGGCGAGTGATGTGGAACCCCCGGAAGAGCCAGGGAAGCAGGTGGGCAGAAGGAGCTGTGCAGGCATCCTGATAGGTAGTGGTCTTGGCGGTACAGTGGGCACAACAACAAGGATGGCCCTACCGGTTTGCCCGCTGAAAGACGCGCGAATGGAGCGTTGGGAGGCTAGGCTGGCCGAGACCCGAGGGCCCCACCGGAATAGCCCCTCTGCCAGCCCCACCTCACAAGACTCCAATACTTGTGCAGTGTACGGGTGTAGAGCAAGAATCCCCAGAACCTAGGAGACATGCGGTATCGCGTCGCTGAGCGCCCGCACTGCGCCGATCAATAGCGCTCTGTTGGGGGGGGGGGGCAACGCAGAATGGTAGCGTAAAGAACCGCACAATACGCATCCTGAGGCTCGATGCGGGCGGTGTAAGGTGCCGTAAAAGGACATGCGTGAAGAACGTGAGACATGTCGAGGCAGTAAGACCCTTAGGGACATCTAGGCTCACGCATCAGATTGAAACGATAGAAATATGCGGAAACCACCCGTGTCCTGTTAGGAGCGTAACCAGTAAGGCCGGAGGCGGAAAATACCGTGGGATCTCGCGGAGGTCTTGTATCGACCGATACAGTTCGGTGCGCGTGTTTGCCTCGCGCCACCGTGCCGTCCATAGGACATGCAGCTCGCGTCGAAGCTGTTGCCGGACTGCCCTAAATGGGAGCGGCAACGAGCGGTCTCGTCCGAGACATGCAGCACGCTGTGCCAGAAAATCGGCAACCTCGTTGCCAAAAACGCGTGTATGATTTTGGTATGTATCCATTCATATAAACGGCCACTATAAGCGTAGTATGTAAATCATGTCCTACATGACTTGCATGTCATGATTTTCGTATTACCATGTGTCAGTTATGTTCGTCATACAGAAATGTGTCATCACAGCAGTCTTCCTATGTATCCATTCATTTAAACGGTCACGAGCGCCCCGAGACCATATAATGTGAATCATGCTGTACATGACATGCTTGTCATGATTTGCACATTAGGACCTGTCACTCGTGTTTGTCTTACACTATTGTCAAGCCATACCAATTTTGGTACATATAAAATTATCGAAACAGCCGCAAGAACCCCAAGACCGTGGCATGTAAATCATGCTGTTCATGACATGCATATCATGATTTTCATGTTATGACCAGGCACTTATGTTTGTAATACGGTCATGTTATGTCATACCAATTTTGGTATATATCCCATTAACGAAACGGCCAGGAGAGCTCAAAGTCGTCGGCGGCTAGATAGATACGCTCAAAGTCGAAGAAGTTCGCAAAGAAATGCTTCGCATTTAAAACATCTCTCGTAACTGTGAAATTCGCAAAGATTGACCGTCAAGGCACAGCACACGATTGGTACTGGGAGCTAATGCTTGGCAGGAGCAGCTTCAGTCTGTCATTTATTATGGTTGCCACGATATCATAGTCGACGGTTAGCAACGTGATCGGGCACCATGACTACGGCTCATTTCGCGGGGCACCATCCTTAAGGAGCAGCACGATCCGCCCGCGCCGAAGGGGTCGGGCTTCATGTGGTGCTCAAGGACCACTTAATTCTGAACGGTAGCGCAAAGAAGCACAGGGGCGGCGAGAGATCAATACGGGAGACAGCGCGTCTGTCCTTTTGAACTTCAAGGATCCCGTTCACTAGTGTCAGCAGTGCTTCCTCCCACGGTTCCGAGGAAGGCAGCATAGAAGCGGGCCGTGAGCCCGCCTGTCCTGGGGCGGAGTTTGGTGGCATGCTCCCTATGGCACCGTGAAGTTCCATTGTTGCTCGGAACAAAGGGCTGAAAGCTTCTCCTCGGCGAGGCGCCGGAGGCTCTGGCAAAGTTCGTTTATCTGCCGGGTGGTAGAGTCTACTCCACTCGGATCGGTGTCGTGAAATCGTGCGAAGTGGTTGCGGAAAATGATTGCGATTTCCGTCGGGTCTGTAGCGATAGTCCCATGCGGTCGCTTCGCTTCTGTAATTTCAACGCTGTCATTCCCGCACCCTTCTTTAGTTGTCTGATAGGTCCTGTACCTTTGTAGGTCTCCGTGTGTAGCGCCGCAGCAGGCGGGTGTAGGTTACCTCAAGAGAGTCGAGGTAGTCTCTTGTGCAGGAGGTGAGTGACTCGGCCCCCCTGATGATTGGCATCCTGTAGAGGATCTCGTCCATTTGTGCCGAGACTCGTCTTTTCCTGGCTCTACCCTCCTTTTGGAGGAGTGTCTTCCAGACTTCCTTCAGCGAGTCCCACGTATGCGGGTTTCTTTGGGGGGCGTTCCCCAGCGACTCCTGTATGCAGTCTCTGAGCCCCTGGGCGCAGTCTTTGTCCTGCAAAAGTGTAGGGTCGAGTCGCCAGCTGAGGTTGCAGTTACGTGGACCAGGGCACCCTATGACTGTTGTTGCCAACGGTAAGTGCTCCGATTTCCCTGCTAGGTTGTTTGGGAGGACTAGGGCTTCCCACGCCACCACGGAGGGGAGCAGGTAGTCCGGCAGGGAAGTGCGGTCAATCCTGCTCGCCATGGTCTTTGAGGTTCTGGTAGGTACAAAGGGGTCACTATGCAAGTGCACCCAAGCATCTGTGAGCTTCAGATGCCGGAGGGTCTTTAGGAACTCCTTGGCATGGTAGGTCGACTCGCCACGGCCTGGGCCCTTCACATCTCGCTGCGAGTCGACTACGCAGTGAAAGTGTCCGAGCAGTACGTGCGGAAGAGGCCCCAGCAGGAGTTTGTGCAGTTCTTTGTAGAAGCTATTTGTGTCTGACCGCGTGACAGGGGCGTATAGGTTCACGAAGCGGACTCTCTTGCCGTCTGTGTAAACGTCGAGCATTAACATGCGCCCATTTGCTCCGAAGGCGCAGAGCAATCTCTGGCGAAAGCGGCCAGAGACGAAAATAATCCCCACTCCACAGGCTCTGGAGTTTGTTAATGAAAAGAACGCGTCCACGTGGAAGTCACGCCGGAATGTGACCCCATCCACTGGGGACCTAAAGTTTGCCTCCTGGAGAAAGAGGATGTCGATATCTTGGGTTTGGGCAAACGACAAAATGTCCCTTTCCTTCGACTTTTCATGGAAGCCGCGCACATTCCACATAGCAAATTTAGAAGATGGCATCGCCCGCTGCTTCGGGTTGTAAAAGATGAAGAGGGGGGGGCGATGAGGGGCATGGCGAGAGATCGCTGGACCATGGTCAGCGAGAGATCTTCAGGAACGCATAAGTAGAAAGACCCATGTGCCAGCTTTCGCGAGAGGGCCCTCCAAAGCAAATAACGGCCGCTCTTTCGTCCGGGTAGCGGTAAGGTTTTGCGAGCATTGCGTGTACGAGCCCCGTACGGCGCTGGGAAGGTGTGCGCGGCGAGCGTAAACACCGTTCGGGCGATGAGCTAGAGAGCGCGGCTAGCGATTACGGGAGGGGGAGGGGGAAGCCTCGAACTATGGGCGACTACGCTGCCAGGTTCCGTAAACAATGTAACGGGCATAATTACGCAAAACGAAGGGGCTTCGGGGATTTACTGGTTATTGTGGTCGCCGCTTGGGGGTGGAGTGCCGTCCCCTGAGGACCTTTTCCGCGGCTTTTTGGCATTGGCGCGTCGCGCCGCATCGCTGTCGCTGCTAACCTCGCCTAATTTTTGGCGGCGCAGGTAATTTTCTGGGCTCCCGGCTCGGTCCTTAGTCGCGGTGTTATCTCTGTCACTCTGCGTGAGCGTGAACGGTGTCGTCGTTCAAGGCCGAGCTGCGGCGTGGTCGCCGTTGAAGTCGTACCCTCCGTCCTGGTGTTCGCTGGCGCCTGGAGGCTTGGGCCGGTGTCTGTGGCCGGGAGGACGTATGCATGGTGTGGGGGGGGGGGAGCAGCGGCCACTGCTGACAATGGGTGTGTCGCTAGGTTGGCTAAGCGGCCACTCCCGTGTCACGGCGGTGCGTTGGACTCGCCCTTCGCGTGTGGTAACCTGGGCGCGGCTCCGTCGAGGGTCCCTACGTTCATGAGAACTTCCTGTTCCTCGCTGCTGGGGTGCGGCACCGGTGACGAGTTCGAAGACGGGTTGGCTCGGCTGGAATCCGATACACTGATAGCCGTGATGTCGCCGTCAGAACTTGCGCTGGCCAAATCCTCTGTTCGTTCGCGCTGGTGGCCTTGGGGCGCGGACCTCGACGTCGCGCATGTATACGTTTGCGAATGTATACGATGAGGAATTCGATGAGGAATATCTCGAACTACGTGCAACTTTCGTGATATCAAAAAATAGTTATGTCATAAATTGGCACGCTCTACAACTTTGTACTATAAACACGTGCACTCAAGACAAAAGTTAGTGTTAACTAACGAGTTTTTGTTAATCAGTCGCCACAGTGTCATTTTAACTACGGCAAAGTATTTCCGTCTTGACGTAGAGTTCGTGTGTGAAAACGACAGGCGCCTTACTGTGAAAGTTTTTTTTAATAAAAATCTGTGTTGTCTACAAAAAACAGTGTCATACCCTGGAATTCGGGGCATCGCTTCTAGTTCACCGTTTTTCACACCACGTGGCGTACGGGCCTTCAACGTTCAAAATTCGCGCGATGATGCTTGCCGTAATCGCGCGAATTGGGAAAACCACAATAGATTAAAAAAAAGCACGACGACGATATCCGCTACAACCAGCGAGCGCGAACCTCAGTCGCTGAGTGATAACCGCAACGCATGCAACGAGCGGCCGGTTGGGCTGCTCGACCGTAAATCAGCAGTTCTGTTGCACTGAAAGGACGCACACGTACAAGTCGCTCGGCTGCGCTTGATAACGACGAACTCTCGAAAGAGCGTGCTGCCCTTCTTCTCATCTCCTGCCACTTCGAAATATTTCGTCCGATGATATTGTTGTTGGCTTCAACGGGTTTCTTAAAAGAAAGCTAGAACGTCTTTTAGCGCTGCTGTTTTCGTAAAGTCAAAAAGCTAACCTCCATAAAATAATGCAAGCTTGGGAGGTGGTGATGACAATCGCGGGTTTCCGAATATGCAGACAGCCTTGACGTCCCTAATTTCTGGTGGTCTCACTTTATAAAAGCAATGTTTTACGCTATTATGCGAAGACGCCTGGCGTTGTTACGTTCGCTGCCACAGACATTTTTCTTTAAAGCTCAATAAGCAGCAGAAGTAAAGGAACAATACCTTTGCAAGAAGAATATATATTGTTCAATGATCTTAAAAAAATGGTTTTAATAAAGTCGCTTTAGTTTCAACATCGCGCTTTTTGTTTCTAAATAACATAACGAAAGACGTCGGAAAGCACTGGCTTCATTATACGCATGACAAGCTACAAAGGCCGCGTTTTCCTCTCTGCTAAGTGTTGGGGAACGAGTAATGAAACAGATTAGATTGATCCCGCCTTCTTGTTTGACTGACTATGCTGGTCTGCAGAATTGTAGATGGTCGCGGTATTGAAACCCGGCTCTTGCGGCCAGCTTTATTCGGGACAGAATAGCGCGTTTCTATTTTTACATGGTAAAGTTCGCTGAAAGGCCCCTCGTCGGGACCCGTTTAATATTTTGATTACGAGCTGGAATATTTAATTTATGTGAGCAAGGGACCTCGAAAAGCCGTTTTATTTTTATTCTCTGTGTCGCGTGTTTGTTTGCCGTAAGACAACGTAACACCTCACCAGGCGATGTTTGTCAAACCTCGGATTACACTGAAAGCTGTTAGGGGCAAGCTGAGCAACCTTTCACGAATGTCTTCCTTTTTTTCATACCCAGGAATTCGGGGCATCGCTTTTAGTTCACCTTCTTTCACACCACGTGGCGTACGGACTTTCAACGTTCAAAATACATAAAAAAAGCACGACGACGATATCCGCTACAACCAGCGACCGCGAACCTAAATCGACGAGTGATAGCCGCAGCGCGTGCAACGAACGGCTTGGTCTGCTCGATCGTGACTCAGCAGTTCTGTTGCAATGAAAGGGGGCATACACAAGTAGTTTGGCTGTGCCTGATAACGACGAACTCTCGAAAGAGCGTACTGCCTTTCTTCTCATCCCCTGCCTCTTCAATATATTTCGTCCGATTATATTGTTATTGGCTCCCACGGGTTTCTTAAAAGTTCTAAAGCAAGAACGTTCTTTAGCGCTGCTGTTTTTGTAGTGTGAAAAAAGCTAACTCCCAGAAAATAATACAAGCTTGCATAGGCGTATCTACCGAGGGGGCAAGGGGGGCGCTAGCCCCCCCCCCCCACTGAGAAACGTTGAGGGGGCGGAGCCCCCCCCCACTTTCGACAGTGGTTATTGTCGTCTGCAGACTGGGAAACTAACAAGTCAGGCAAAGTTTTACTTGAACGCAGCAATAACGTAACTTTGTAATAAAATTTGTCCTACGATTCTGCTGTGACGACTGTCCTCCGTGTGTCATGACCACGCACTGTAGGCTACCTGCGGTGCGGGCTGCCTATTCCACGCTTGTGCGTCTTGCGCTCGAGCATTGCGGAGGAGGCTATCGCTCAGCAGGGGCTCTATAACATTACAGCAATCTGTCATGATTTTATTTTGTTCTGCCTGGCCTTAAATTTAAGTAATCCGCGACGCAAATATGGGCAGGAAGCAGTAAACCTTTTATAGCCCGATCAAATGCTCTCCTTTTTCAAGAAATTCAGTTTCTTTCTTTTAACACGAATCGTATTGCCACTGATCCATATTGAAGCTGCCGTGAGTTGATGAGTGTGCAGAAGTGTCCAGTATTTTAGTCGTGCCTAGCCAGGACAGCTAAAATAGATTGCCACTTTAGTCTGCGATTAGCCTGCTTCACTTGGCTTATCATATGGTAGCCTGCAGCGATCGTGGCGGCTTATAACAAGGAAGTGGACTCTGGCACATTGAGAAGCCCAGCTTTCAAGTTTGCCCCGTTACTTGATCTACCTCACCAGGGAGATGATCAGCGTCCACGGTTTTCTGGACTAAGAAGGCTGCCTTCCTGCAAAAGATTGTGTCTGTTCCTAATGATGTTTTTTTCTCTCTCTACTTCTTTGTCAGCAACGATGAGTTCACAGAGAGTTGTACACGTGCAAAAACAGCTCAACATCGTTATACTACAACTGAAAGTATCTATTATACACATATGAATCCATCTCGCCCGCTGCCATTCAGCTGATTGGCAGGTAGCCTTCTTAAATTACGTTCAGAAAGAGACAATCTCTGGTTATTCCGGAAAAAAAAAGTTATTGTTCAGCACAGTAATGTGCTGCTTATTGTGCAGACTTCATTTTAACACCGCGTGTTTTCGCAGACTTGTGACGTCGCGTAGCAAGGAGGCAATTGTATGGCACATTGAAAATTTTTGACGAATAGCGAAGAACCAATGACAAACAATACGCCGTATTGAAAATAGTTCATTATTATTATTATTATTTTACGCAGTCATGCGTACGTGGCAATTACGCGGTGTGTCACTTACGCGTCATTTGTTGCGTCGTTTTACGAGCAGGTGCTGTGAGCATGACCCATAAAATTTCGACCAATCATTAACAGCTAACAACCTATACGGAAGGAAACAACGCGGGGTAGTTTAACGTTATAATCGCCCACATTTTTTCAAGGAAAATTTGAGCTTACACAGTATACGTAGGCTATTTACTTGGGAGGAACAAGAGGGGAGGAGTAAAGGGCCACTTCACCGCTTTTCCGTCCACTCCCCCACCCAAGCTGGGAAAAGTAGGAGGGCAAGGAACGACAACTACTATATAAATTCCTAGTAATTTATAATCTTATAACTATACACAACCAGCTCAATGTGCTTTGCTTAAGTATTAATCAACCGAATTTGGTCTTCTTAAGAAAGACTATATTACAGGGCTCTAACAGTAAAGAAATTGGCACTCGGCTTATCCTGAAGGCTTCTGCGAAGTACTTTGATTTGTCAGCCACATGTTTTGTTTAATAAGTGAGAATTTAAGGTATTAGAGTCATAGCAGGTTCTTCATACTCACCGTATCTACAACGCCAAACTAAGACTGGGAAGTTTGCTGATGCAATGCACAGATGGTGAGGTTAAATTTGGGTGTACTTCTTAACCTTCACGGTAATATTTCCAAAATGTTATTAAACACTGCTGTGTTGTCGCGGTACAGGGCGGCCCAGCCTGCACAATCTGCTTTTTCCTTGATTTAAAACAAACAGGTTTGAAAAGCAAGCGATCATATCAGCTCTATGAATATAAAAAGTCACCTCAAATCAAATATATATATATATATATATATATATATATATATATATATATATATATATATATATATATATATATATATATTGTGATGACCAAGAGCGGCAACGGGCTATATATATATATATATATATATATATATATATATATATATATTATATATATATATATATATATATACACGGTGGACAGAGTGAGCGGTGACAGCCCCCCCACTCGCGAATGAGTTGGTACGCCACTGCAAGCTTGGGAGGCGGTGATGACGATCGCGGGTTTCAAAATGTGTAGACAGAGGCTTGCCGTCCCTAATTTCAATTGGCCTCAATTTACAAATTCAATATTTTGCGCTTTTACAAGACGTCTTGCCGTGTTATATTCGCTGCCCACAGACATTTTTCTTTAAAGCTCAATTACCAGCAGAGGTAAAGCAACAATACCTTTGCAAGCACAATATTGTTCAATGATCTTCTTAACAAGAATCATTTTAATAAAGTCACCTTAGTTTCAACAGCGCTTTTTAGTTTTGAAATAACATAACTAAATACGCCGGAAAGCACCGACTTCATTATGCTCATGACATGCTACCCAGGCCGCGTTTTCCCCTCCGCTAAGTGTTGGTGAAAGAGGGATAAAACAGATTAGACTGATATAAAGTATCGTGAAACCCGCCTTCTTGTTTGACTGCCTATGCTGATCTGCAACCCTTCAGGGTGGACTAGTGAATAAGGTGCTCGACTGCTGACCCGCAGGTCGCGGGATCGAATACCAGCCGCGGCGGCCATATTTTCGACGGAGACGAAAACGCTAGAGGCCCGTGCACTTAGATTTAGGTGTATGTTAAAAGAACCCCAGGTGGTCGAAATTTCCGGAGTCCTCCACTACGGCGTCTGTGATAACCATATCGGGGTTTTGGGACGCTAAACTCCAACAATTATTATTATTATATTATGCTGGTCTGTAGAATTGCAGGAGGTCGCGGCTTGAAACCGGGTTCTTGCGGCCAGTTTTATTCTGGACAAAATAGCTTGTTTCTATTTTTACATGGTAAAGTTCGTTAAAAAGTCTCTCGTCAGGACCTATTTCATATTATCATTAGGAGTTGAAATCTTTTACTTCATGTGAGCAAGGGACCTGGAAGGTTCTCGAAAAGCCGTTTTATTTTTATTCTCTGTGTCGTGCCTTTGTTTACCGATAGACAACGTAGCACCTCACGAGGCGATCTTTCGCAAATAGTGGATTACACTGAAAGTTGTTAAAGGCAAGCTGAGCAACCTTCCACGAATATTTCTTTTCTTTGGTCAATTAGTTCACTGTTGAGCGTGAAAAAGCGCGCCGAGAGGGGACAGAAAACGAAAAGGAGCACACATACACATCGCTAGTTTGTGTGCAACTCTTACAATAGCGGGGGTGTACCCACTATTATAACAATTGCAAGGCATTGAACTGCCCTGTTACCGTGCTGCCAGAAGGTAAACATTGCTGTCAACGCAGGCCTTGTCCGCCTCGGTGGAGCAGTAATTGTGGTGCTCGGCTGCTAACCGGAAGGTCGCGAGTTCGATCCTCGCAGCTGCGGTCGCAATTTCGATGAATACGAAATGCTAGGGGCCCGTGTACTGTGCGATGTTGGTGCACGTTAAAGAACACCGGATGGTCAAGATTTCCGGAGCACTCCACTACGGCGTCTCTCATAATCATATCGTGGTTTTGGGACGTTAAACCCCAGATATTATTATCGCCGGCCTTACCTATGCCATGGCGATGGTCTGCAAGTCTGCAAGCGGAATTCTTTCCCTGCATTCCGTTACGTACCGTAGGCAATGTACATACTCTGTTTTTCTTACGTGATGAGCCCCACTTTTCTTTCTGTTGGTTCGTGGCGCTTCTAGAGTGGCCGCATTGAGCTTCTCGCAATGGGAGCTTAACTGAAGCCACGTGCTGCAGTCAATGACGCTGAAATCCGTGTGCTGCAGTGCGCGACTCACATCTCGTAGAAAGTGTGACCGCCTCTTGGAGGCATGGCCTACTTTTTGATTATTTTCACACATAGTAGACACGATATCCGCCTGCGAATCGACGGACCGAATTTGTCAGAAATCTTACGTGATGACATTCTTCGGTTTCCTCGCATCACTCATTGCCATCGTCTCAATCGTACAGTAATGCCAATAAACACTGGAGGGTGCTAGGTAATATCATCAATTAAAACGGCAGTGTTGTATGGCTGGTGATTTTCAAAGCTCCTAGTGACCCTGTGAGCTTGGAAGCGTGGGCTCGTGCCATACCAAGGAAAGATCGAAAGCGCACGCCTCGTGACTACGTTTGCGAGAAGTACTTCTCGTTGACTAAGGCCTATCATTCGTAGAAAAAGAAAACGCACTGGGCCCCTTATGCATTAGACTAAGGCGACTTGAAGGTGAAAGTTTTCTTCTTGTCGTCATTCGATGTGTCCGTTCTGACCCACCCCCGTGCAAAAGCTTTCTGCACCTACCGTGGTTTTGCACTGCCTCTGTGATTGGCCAACCGATCACAGAGGCAGTGCAATGCGACAATGTCATGTGATGAAGTCACGTCATGTGACGTCATCACGTCGTCATAATTACGTGAATTTGAGAATTGTGACGTCATAATTACGTCCCGTCGTGATGTCATCACGTGATGATTTTTTGTTGACGCCGCCAACGCCGTGCAAGCAATTGGCTGATAAAGTGTGGCGCTGCTGAGTGGCGGGGTCGCGTCTTCTATTCCCTGCCACAACGGTCGTATTCCGGCGGGGACGAAATGCAAGAACACATGCTTACTTAGGTCTGTTAGATGCACGTTCTAGACCCCGAGGTGTTTAAACCTATCACAGAATCTCCCACTGCGGCTTGGCGATAATGACAATGGGGTTATGGCACGTAAAGACCCTTAAATTATTGTTTACGTAGGCCGCTTGGGGGCAACAAAAATAATACATGAAAAACAACCCCGTACACAGGCGTCATCATTAATGCGAGAGTGTCACACACATAATTCTGCCTAAATTGATATTCTGCATGTTACATCACAAGCATCTGCTTATCAATAATTCGGAAGTATCCATGTGAATTCGCACATGGATACTACGGAATTACGCATGCTCTTGCCGCAGAATAAAAAAGTCGAGATATAAAGGTGGAAGGCTATGGTATTCCTCTAGTCTTGCTTGCTTTATTCGCTAGGCCATCTTCTGGGGCTGCTGTCGCATCCGAAAAGCTACAGCGCAGTGTGTCTGTATTTTGGCGGTGTGCAAGTAAAGAAATGGCTCCTCCTGGTCTCTGTATATATATTTTTTTGCAGTGAGATTGCAAGTTGTGATATCCACAACCCGACTAGATGCTTAATACGAGTGCGGTTTAAACCGATGCACCGTGGAGAAAACAATAAAACAGGTTGAATATAAATGCTTCAAGCTTACATTTGTGGTAATTCCATTTACATAAACCAACACTCTACGAGTTTCACGCCTTAGTAATACTACTACAACTACTACTACTACTACTACTAATAATAATAATCATAATATGAACAATAATATTAATAATAATAATAAGTGTTATTGTTATTAGTATTAGTAGTACTAGTGGCGTTTTATGTCTCAAAACCACGATATGATTATGCGGGATACCGTATTGGAGTGCTGCAGAATTATTGACCACTTAGGGTTCTTTATCGTGCACCTAAATCTAAGATTTCTTCCAGTATTTTTATATACGGTTCGTTGATGCCCTGATTCTGTTGTGCCTGAATGACTGCTGCCATCTCGACCGAATCTAATGCCTTCTCGTAATCTCTGACGGCTATATATAGGGGTTGGTTATATTCCGCGCATTTCTCTATCACTTGATTGATAGTGTGAATGTGTTTATTGTCGAGTAGCCTGTGCGGAATCCTGCTTGGTCCTTTGGTTGATTGAATTCTAATGTCCTAATTGTATTAGCTATTATATTTTTAAATCGCTTGTAGACAACGGAGAGTAAGTAGATCGGCATGTAATATTGCAAGCCCTTGACGTCGTCTTTGTTATGAATTAAGGTGATTTTAAAATTATTCCAAGATTCTCGTACCTTCATCGTCAAGAGACACTTTCTATACATGGTGGCCAGTTTTTCTAAAACAATCTGTCCAGTGTCTTTCAACCGATCTGATGTTGCCTGATCCTAACCAGCGGCAATTGCTTCTTTGCGTTCCCTCTAAGGATTTCTTTACTACCCATGTCGTTACTGGTGGGTTGTCCGATTCCTCTGGCCTACTAATATACTTCTTACGTTGTCGTCCTCGTTGTCCTGGCTCCTGTACAGATATTTGTAAAGCTCCTCAGCTATTTTAACTTTGCTATCCATATTGACAGTGACTTTGCCTTCCTCATCCCTTAGTGCATACGTCCGGGTTTTGCCTGTGCGCAGTTTTTCTCTTGACCCCTTTGAGGCTTCGTCCGTTCTAGAGATGGCCAATAAAAGGATGGGACGAAGTCAGTCACGTGCGAGCCGGGCCGCGTGTTTGAGACCTCAGCCCTGCAGCAAAAATAAATAAAACGATACAACGTGGCTTCCTAGATGAAGTCCAGGAGCGGTCTATACAAATCGCGCATCCACTTGGAATCAACGTCAATCGACGCTGTCGACGAGCGTAAGGTGAGGTTGCGATATTTACAGAGTACTCGAGAGTACTCGAGAAACTGATTAGACCGCGTGCGCGTCGCTCGCACCGCATATACATGTATATAACATATTGCTACGGTATGAGCCGGGTCCGGGTATGAGCCACGAGAGAAGAAGAGGAGGTTGAGCTGCTTCAACTTATGGACGCCATCACCACCTATCATTGCCTGACTTCATCTGTAAATAAACACAATTAACCTCGATCGAACCGTAACAGTTTTGTGGTGGAGGTGCTGGGTATCGAATCAAGCATCACGGTTCTGCAACCGCCTGATCTATGCCGAAGCCGCCGCATTGCTCGACTTCCCCCGTTACCACTGGAGGTCGACATGTCTCGCGGAGAAGACGGAACCCGGAACTACGCAGCTGCAGCCACATCACCAGTTCCAGCAGCACCTTTGCTACCTGCTTCGGTCGCAGCTGGCCCTTGGCAGCGTCAGCATCTGATAGAGCCTCGTACCTTCGGAGACAAATCTGGCGAGGACGTGGACGAGTGGCTCACACACTACAAACGGGTGAGCAATTACTACCGTTGGGACGCGGCAACTCAGCTGACTAACGTGGTGTTTTTCTTGACGGACACGGCACTAACATGGTATGAGAACCATGAGGACATCCTCACGACGTGGGATCGCTTCGTGTCCGAAGTAAAGGAGTGTTTTGGGGACTCCGTGGCAAAGAGGAAGCAAGCTGAACAAACGCTGCTGCAAAGAGCCCAGGTACCAAGCGAAACATGCACGATGTACATTGAAGCCCTATTGAAGCTGTGCAAGACCGTCAACCCATGCATGTCCGAAGAAGACAAAGTCGGCCACCTGTTAAAAGGAATCGCCGAGGACGTTTATCAATTCCCATCGGCAAAGACAGCATTGCTACAGTAGCTGACGTCATATGGCACTGTCGTACATTTGAGGCACTGAAGGTGCGGCGTATCGCTCCGAAATTTGGCCGACTGCCGAATGTGATCACAGTCGCGAGTGTTGACGACTACGCACCTTTTGATCTTGCGTGTACAATACGCGAGATCCTACGTGAAGAACTTAGTCGACACGCTCCCGCGACGCCTTGTGAAGCTGCACCTATGTCGGTTCCCGCTCAACATCATGTTTCCATTGCTGCAGCGGGCGTCGAGGAGCACAACTACGGTTCTGGCGCACCACCGAGGGCGCAGCGCAATCACTACCAAGATTCAAGGTACGAGCGCCGCTTCAGTTACCCTCGTCAGCCGGCCGCCAGCTATCAGGGCTCGAATGACTATACACTTGTGCCACCGCGTCGGGGCGATGCTTTCCAGCAGTATAATGTATATCGCCAACCTCCTGTGTGCTATAGTTGTGGTGCTTCCGGACACATAGCTCGATTCTGTCGTCGGCGGAGTGAAGTGACATCGCGATACGAGCCACCGTCAGCATTTCCTCGTGGCGGCAACGCTTACAACGATCCCTGGTCCGCCCCACGACAGGACCCCACGACAGGCACCCCACGACAGGAGAACCGGCGTGGTAGCTCTCCCGCTTCTGATCGCAGCTTGACACCTCCATCTGCCCGACCGCGTCGCTCGCCTTCACCTCGACGGCGGCTGTCGTCACCGCCACCACAGGGAAACTAGCCGGCGCGACCGATGGAGGTGAGGTCGCACAAAAGGACTCGACTCATATGCCTCCACCAGTTACCATGTTTAAGAACAGGATACACGTTTCAATAGATGGACTAAGTGCCACAGCTTTAGTGGACACCGGTGCGACGATTTCAGTCATGAGTGTTTCGTTCAAAGATCGCATTGGCCGCAAAGTTATGTTCCCCTGCCAGGATTCTACCAGATTTCGTGGCGTCGGCGGTGACGTACTTCAACCTGTAGGAGTCTGTACCGTTAACGTGCTGTTGGCAGGAACGGTGTTCCCAACTGAGTTTTTGGTTCTGCAGCGGTGTACGCAGGATGTTATTCTCGGCATTGACTTCCTCCAAGAGTGTGGTGCTTTCGTCGACTGTGGTACCGGTGAGCTTTCTGTCAGTGGTGACATTGTTCCTGATCTCTTTGACGAGCCGACGCCTGCAGCAGACACACTGATTGTTTCTGAAGAGCTCACAGTACCACCATGGTCCATGAGGTCAATCGCCGTATCTTCCTCAGTTGCGGCCGTGACATCCTTTGATGCCGTCGTTCAACCTCTCATGGCTACGTGTTCAAAGAAAGACATAATAGTACCTCGTTGTGTGGTATCAATTCATAACGGAACAACGTTTCTGTGGGTGTTTGTTCGCCAGTGCCGGTTATTCTTCCTCGAGGAATGAAGCTCGCGCTGCTCGATGATGCCACGGAGAGTTCTATTGCTGCCATCGACGACGAAAAAAGTGACAAACACTTAACGATTTCCAAACGCAGTTGCTCCTACGAGACGCACATTTTGAGCATGGTCAGCAAGACGCTACAGTCATATGAGCAACAAACGCTGGTTCAGCTAATAGAACGACATGCGTCCGTGTTTGACTTTGGCGAAAAGGAGGAGCGACTGTCCTTACCGTGTTCGCGAGCCCAGCACAGGATTGATACAGGCTCTGCTCATCCGGTTCGGCAAAAACCTTACCGGGTGTCGTCATCGGAACGGAAAGTCATTGCTGACCAAGTTCAGGATATGCTGCACAAAGGCGTTATTGAAGAGTCGTGCAGCCCGTGTGCAGCGCCTGTTATTTTGGTTAAGAAGGACGGCTCTTGGAGGTTCTGCGTCGATTATAGACGATTGAACGCCCTGACTAAAAAGGATGTGTATCCGCTGCCTCGGTTCGACGACGTCATTGACTGCCTGCACTCAGCTTCTTACTTTTCGTCACTTGACCTAAGATCAGGGTATTGGCAGATCCCTATGCACCCTGCCGACAAGGAAAAGACCGCATTTGTGACGCCTGATGGACTGTATCAATTTAATGTTATGTCGTTTGGGCTTTGCAATGCTCCCGCAACTTTTGAAAGATTTATGGATTCGATTCTTCGTGGTCTTAAATGGGAAGTGTGCTTGTGCTACTTGGACGACGTGGTTATTTTTGGACGCACATTCGACGAGCATAACGCCCGCTTAAGCCTCGTTCTGGACTGTGTCGAAAAGGCTGGCTTGGTTTTGAACTCGAAGAAGTGCCGCTTTGGTGAACGACAGGCATTGGTCCTCGGTCATCTGGTCGACAAAGATGGTGTCAGGCCCGACCCTCGAAAAATTGAAGCAGTCAGCACCTTTAAGCCACCCAAGTCTGTAAAGGAACTCCGCAGCTTTCTAGGGCTATGTTCTTACTTTCGACGCCTTGTGCCGAAATTTTCGGACATCGTGTATCCATTGAACAGCCTCTTGCGAAAAGACAGCCCATTCGAATGGACACCTGAATGTGATGCTGCATTCTCTCAACTAAAATTTATGCTAACGTCAGAACCTCTCCTTCGTCACTTTGATCCATCTGCGCCTACTGAAGTGCACTGTGACGCAAGCGGTATTGGCATCGGAGGCGTGCTCGTTCAGCGCCATAATGATGAAGAGCATGTGGTCGCCTATACGAGTCGTTCTCTGAGCAAGGCAGAAAGGAATTATACTGTGACAGAGCAAGAATGCTTGGCAGCTGTTTTAAATGCGAAGCATTTCTTAGCGAACCTTTGGCACTTCGAGCGTTTATATCTACGTATCTATCTATCTATCTATCTAGCCGCCTACATCTGGGTGCTCTCATGGTCGCCTCCTTAACTTGGTGTAGACCAAAATTGCATGGGAGGGTAAGATGATTTGACGAATATGATTGTCGGGTCATGACATGAATAACGTGAAAATAATGTCGCGTACGTCGTCAAACCCTTTCCACTAGACACGTGTGGCACATACCCGTTTGCCACGGGCCGCGGTGTACCGGTATGCGCCACAGGTGATTGACAGTTTATATCTACCCTGGAGCGGCGAGAACAGACACTGGTAACTTAAATGCTAGAGCGTTAAGGAAAACCAACATCGGCAGCGTTGACTCGACGAATGGAAAGAATAAAAATTAGGATCCCAGCAGGAATCGAACCCAAGCATTCTGCGTGGCAATCAGGTATTCTACCACTGAGCCACGCCAGGTCTTTAAACTGGTTTGGAAAAACAGCCTACGCAGGCGTAATCTCGATGCGACGTCAATTGTGGTTGTGGTGCTTGCTATCTAATTTCGCAAGAAAGCAATGACCACTACATGATACTCCTACGATACAGGCCTCGTACCAGATTAACGTCTGTGGTTCTAGTGTTGGGTCAGCTTTTATACCAGTCTAATAAACACTGCGTTTTTATTCCTATGATTCAGCAAGCTATATTGAAGTATTGCTCGACCCGGAGGAATGCATTAACAAAAGTTACACATCATATCCACATCACCGCCCCGTAAAGTGCACTTCGTCCACTAGAACGACGCAGTGTCCTCTTCATTTCTTACAAGGCTGGGCGATGGCCTCATGCTGACCGAGGATGATGCCAGATTGATTGACAGCCGCTTTGTAGACTAGACTACGTAGGCCACATACGCCCAGGTAGTCTACGAATACGGCAAGCACCATCCACTGATGTTGGTCTACATAGCACTATGCAGGCCTACCAGCCTCAACGGCCTATATATATATACCTTACCAACGCGAAGGGTGACTTCAGGTTCCGACATGTCGCCGCTTCTATCGACAGGCAATTTGTCGACGAAATGACCGAGGCATCCACAATTTTCAACAGCTGTACTATACCTCATACTTCACTACACATGGACCCCTCGTCACCACGATCACGACTGGATCCAATAACAAGTCATGACCAGCTGCGGGTGCCCACTGACCACGGTGACGATGACCTTGTGCAAAAACTGTCAAGAACCTCTTCCACACACGCACACGGGTTCGTCAAACGTGCGTTCGTTTTCTATCATAAGGGACAACTATAAGCATTACATATCAGCTTACCGCTTCTGGTGTTGGTAATAGCCACGTTGCCATTGGCAGCGTTACCCAACCGTAAAGAACTGGTTATATAACACATATGGGGCTCTTCAACATATATGTGTGCGTATAAAATTTTTAAAAATCTTCAGCGTCATTTTGTGACGTGTCACTCAGTAAAAAAAAATTCCGCCACAGTCACCTTCCCGCCGCATACTTCGCAATAACATCGACTCCCACAGTACGTGGAATCTGCCGAATTTTTTTCTGTTCAGAAGTTTCGTTGTTACCTGTACACTCTAATCACGGTAACGTTTAGGACAGCATAAAAAAGACATGTAACCTATAATTTATAAGTTACATGGCTGTTACAGCAATTTTATCTTTGTGTTTTCTTCATTTCCCTCTCTCATAAAGGTTACATCGACAGTAGCGTGCCAAGTTAAAAGCTAAAGCACCGCGATGAGCATTGTAACCTTTAGATTGTAACTTATAAACGCGCAATGACTCATCCGTCAGGGGACCTACACTATGGAGTGGAAGTTTATTGATCAATGTGTCACATCGCGATCTGTCTTGTTCAAGGCTGGCTTTATCAATTGAACAGCGGATGATGTACACACAGAACGGGTCTTGACAGCAGAAAAGCAAATCACAGAAGCAGCGATTTTACATTGCGGCATACTGAGGCAAGCGATGGTGGGGTATGAACTAAAACTGGAGTTCAATAAGGTGAGCCCGCTTCCAAAACCCGTAATTTATGAAGTGACATAATCTGCACAGACATCGGCAGAAGCACAAGAACGAAACCTATCGTATGTTGGTCAAATGTTTGTCCTAAACAACTTATTAAGTAGCTCTTATATCTATTTTGCTTTTAAGCAGCAGAAGTAATTAATTTGCCTCCGGGAAGCTTCGCATATGGCGACAAGATAAAGTACTGTGAGCACACGACAACCGACCAAATTAAACTGACGATGCGATCGAAGAACCATCCCGTGGCGCGAGAAAAATATTTTTCCGAGACTCGCAATACAATTTATTCAAATTTCGCTGTCGTGTTGTCTAGTTTGTTTCTTTTTTTTTTCGCGTTATAATTAACGGATCGTAAAGTGCAGCAAACGTCACTGGACAACAAAGCACCAAACACGCTTAACCGTCATCAATTCGCCAACACGGGAGAAAAAGAAGCCGGTGAGTTCACAAAACAGCGTGGGACGGCCGCTCCAGTAGAGAGGCCGCGTAGAGAGATGTATGAGCTCGCGGTGAGTAACAAATGTGGCGTCCTCGAGGCGCCGCTTCAACTTTATCGAACCAGGGACGGCGTCATCTCTCCTAGGCTTTGCACAGCTTGAGGTGTATGCCGGGAAGAGCATTCGAATGCGAGGCGGTTGGTGCGGTTGTGGAAGTCGCGTTTGTGCAGTGCTGCTCTTCGTTTCATCGATTTATCCAGGTTTTACACTCCGCGCTTTGTTGACGTGCGTGGTCTAATCGTGTTGTGTACGTGAGTGGCGTGTAACTAGTGATACAGCACGCAAGGACAGTCATTAACGTGCGCGATCCGCCGCAAATCAGCCACGAGGCATTGCAACGGCCACGTTCAGTGGGCTGCGCGGCCGTTGCGACGAGCTGCATTGCTGATTCTTCGCTTGAGACTGGCAATTGTCGAGCGGGTTGCATCCGTTGTTACGTTGCCCGAAGACAGTAGTAAATGTGATTTGCAGGTAAGCAATATTCTCTCTTCAGTACGTTATTTGCTTGTGTATATGTACTTATGTCGCGTGTTTACATGAATTCATGCTCATGCTTACGCTACTGTACGAGATGGGTCGTGTCATACTTTTATGTTTTAAATAAATCGTGTCATACTTTTATGTAATGCATTGTTATTGGCAGTATTTGCTCTGCGTTTGACATTACAAGATGAGTGTTTGGGCGTATATTATCAAACATCCGACTAAGATCATTCGTTATCATACACGTTTACTGAGAAGAGATGAAGGACAGAAGTTTAACCCTTCTTGCTGTCGCCGTCTTGGTACCTTCAACACGCTAGATGAAGGCTGCAATCACGGTGTGAAATACTGTAGGCGGCATACACAAAGTGCCCCAGATCAGCTTTGCCCAGACGAGCTCTGCGTGCGCAGTAACTCGCTCCTGTCAATAGCAGTCTGGGCTGTTTAACTCGGCTGCGGTAGTTTTAGGTGGACGAGTGAGGGTTTAAGGCTGTAATGCGGGCTAATTGGTTGTGATCACTGGTGTTCATTTCGGTAGCGCAAAGAAAATTAGACACATTAAAAAAAAAAAGCCCTCGTAGAGTGATGTAGCGCGTCGCGCCTGTGCAACGGGTTTTTGTGTGTTTCCTTGCAGTAAAGTCAGTTGATCTCTAGCGCCCGTCCTGTCTACGTGTCCTCTCTTGTCTTTATAAATTGTTTTGCGCTACCGAAATGAATAAAGCTTTAAGTACACGAAAGACAATGAAATGGCGTTAAGAGTGCGTTTTAAGTGTAGTTTTAAGTGTCTTAAAGGAAATCACAGCATCCTTCCGTGTGTAGCTGAATGTAGCAAACCCGAGGCACTGAGCCGACCGAAGTAAACATTTAACACACACACACACACACACACACACACACACACACACACACACACACACACACACACACACACACACACACACACACACACACACACACACACACACACACAAAAGGACGTTTATGACGTGAGAAAATAAAATGCTAAATCCAGTGCTTTGGCTGAGCACGTTTCAGGGGACACGCAATCGACTGGGGGAAGGCACGTGCTCGCGCTAGAGAAAAATGACTGTCACGACGTCTTTATCTCGAGTCGCTCTTGATACCGACTACCCCGTGTGTGTGAGTGCGTACGTGTGTGTGTGTGTGCTCGCGCGTGCGTGTGCCCGTACGCGTGTGTGTGTGTGCTCGCGCGCGCGTGTGTGTTTGTGTGTGCTCGCGTGTGTGCGTTTGCGCTCGCGTGTGTGTGCTCGTGCGCGTGTTTGCTCGCGTGTGTGTGCTCGTGCGCGCGTGTGTGTGTGCTCGCGCGTGCGTGTGTGTGTGCGCGCGCGCGTGTGTGCTCGTGCGCGTGTGCGTGTGTACTCGCGTGTGTGTGTGCTCGTGTGTGTGTGTGCTTGCTCGCGCGTGTGTGCGTGTGTGTGTGCGCGCGTGTGTGTTTGCTCGCGTGTGTGCTCGTGCGCGCGCGCGCGTGTGTGTGTGTGTGTGTGTGTGTGTGTGTGTGTGTGTGTGTGTGTGTGTGTGTGCTCGCGCGTGCGTGTGTGCTCGTGCGCGTGTGTGCTCGCGTGTGTGCGCGCGCGTGCGTGTGTGTATGTGCGCGCGCGTGTGTGTGCGCGTGCGTGTGTGTGTGTATGTGTGTGTGTGCTTTTTGCTTTAGTCGGCTCAGTGCCTCGGGTTTTCAACGTCACCACGAATCAACCCAACCAGACGGGCATCCGTCAGACTTCAAACTTCTGCGTCTTGACCTAACTTGAAACCTTACCACAAATATATGCTGAAGTCATCTTCATTCCATAGTTGCACTCATACAGATCACAATGTACGGCATTGACAATTCAGATAATTCATGCTCATACGCTGCTGTAAGAGTTGGGTCGAGTCAGAAAAATAAATTGTCATGCTTTTACGCATTGTTGCCGGCAGTATTTGCTCTGCGTCGCTCGATTACGCCTAACTGCTTCGCTATCAAAACGGGGCAGCTGAGAATATGTTACGCGATAAGCGATACGCTGTGGCTTCACGATTTTTCAGATAGCACGAATGCCAGCAATCGTGCGACGTAGGAGTTCAAAGGGGGACATGTTCAGTGTGGTTGGTATGTCTTTCGATGTCCTTAGTTCCTTGGCGATAAAAATTTGTTCTCTGGCACTGAGATAACTTTTTTTGTGTTCTCGTTCTGTTCTAGGGTGCAAGCAACGTGTCATTGTGGTTAGAAAAAATGAATCAGTATACATGTGATTTAACTGTCAAAGCCGGAATGTTTAAAGGTACGTAGACAACACAAATGACTCTTTTCCCGCCATATTAAATGTGTTGCGTTGGAAATGTTTACAGCCTACATCCCGCCCAAGGCATGCTGGGATGATCTCCTATCAGGCAGCTTGGAAACTTCCAGACGCCGATATGCCTTACGTTCGGTGCAGCCGAGGTTATGAACTGTCAAGTGGAATATGCCCCTTGAGGAAAACAATTAGGTACGAGCATATTCAAGCTCCACGTGAAATGCCAAGTATGGTCACTGAAAAATGTAAATTGCAATGTTTCTGTTTCTAATCACCTGCTGTCGTGTTTCTGCTACTAAACTGTCACTTACATTATTGTATTGCTGACTCTTGTGCTAAACAGAAGTAAATTGCATTTGAGATTAACGTGCGTTTTCAAATAAGATTTTTTGTTTTCCGATAAACGTATTGCACAGGATAGTAGATTTGAGGAACGCTTATGTATTGGTCAAGTAACACCCTTTTTGGGGGGGGGGGGTTGGAGTATGCGTCTCACATTACGTGCTATCGGCAGTTGTGTGCAAAGTGGCAGTAACTGTTGGAATAGTGTAAAATAACGGTCCTCTCCATTTAGGATCGACTGTCCAGCGAGGAGATTGCGGAATCAGCAACTGACATATTGACTGATGAAACATGATGGTGCGTGCAGCAAGAGAGGGTTTGACTGCAGATCCTGACCACCTGCTCCTGTAAATTTGTACCAACCACAGGCGAAAACAAGAAGAAACGCTTTGAATACCTGCGGTCTTCTATCAGCTAGACAAGTCCCTGAAGCTATAAATCAATAAACTTTGATGTATTCTGCTTTGGAGGTATAAAGCAATCAAATATGAATTCTTTTCGAATGGTGCATGTTTTTTTTTTCTTCAGAAAATTTCTTGTGAGCACGCACAACCCGAGCAACAAAAGTAAAGGACTGACAATCACCCTCTTTTTGGCTGCCCTCTGGGTTTCAGCTGTCCTGCAGTACCAGCATTTATGGTATGCCGCACACACTAGTGTACTTCAGGAGAAGCACGACGCTGATCACGTATTATTTGCAGGGGGCTCCACTCAGTATAACAGCTCTACCCGTGGCCCACCCACCCAGATGTCGCCTAACAAAGGGTATGTGCCTCTTTTTTTCTTTCGATCTTCTTTCTGCGACACATTTCGGACCACTCGCTACACGCATGATCGGCCCAGCCAAGTGTCGTCTAGCAAGAGAAGCGTGGCTCTTCCTTTAGGGCTTCTTTCTGTGCACGCCTAACCTTTTGTACTTCTTTCTGCGGCTTTATTATGCAGCGTACAAATATGTACACAGAGTAATGAGAACTTTCACGGCGGTGTCATATGGCCTGCCGTGTCCTGAATACACACGCTGGAGCTTTGGAATAATTCTGGTACATGTCTGCATAGATCACGACAGTTGCGGTGTCCGTGGCAAGAGACGTACGCTTCCCTAATCGCAAGAAAAAACACAAAACAATTTCCTTTGGAGTTGGCTTAGAGCTTGCATGCATCATAACGTCACACCTTCGCCCACAAGCATCGCGTCGTTCAAATGCGGTCTGCCACTAAAACGATAATTAAGAAGAGCAGAAGAGCAGGTGATTGACAGATATTCTTAATCATGAGTTGTGCCATGTGTATCAGACAAGTATCCTCTCTTGATCCAATTACGTAGATGCTTAAGCATTGCAATTTGCATCTCTCGAGAAAACCGCGTTCCGGCTCTTGATATGCGCTCTTGGTATTATTGTATGTTTTGCGTATGCATACATTTGCATTTACTGCGTGTTTTTCTGATAATATCATTCAGCATTCGTATATAATATGCACAAACGTACCAGCCAGCTACTTATTACGCGTTGATTTCAGACATTTCTTTGGGTTTTGCGAGAAGTACGTAAAACTGACTTAACGTGGCGTATGGCAAGTGGTCTGTATATCAATTTTGAATATGCTCTACGCCGTGAGGAGCAGTGTTAATTCTCTGCGTACTTCTTTACCGCCTTCAGCAGCTTCCCTGCTTTGTCAACTTCCCATTTTGTCAGTATCCACGTTTCCAATGCTGATCCAATATTTGAAGGTGAACAAAATGGCAAATAGCCCTATAACAAATAGACGGCTGGTATTTATTATCGGATAAGACACAGTTTGATAAGCACGAATCACACAGTCAATGAAAGTGCACGAGCAGCAGAAAAATAATTGAAGTGTTATAATCACGCCAGCCTATGCTTAAACTGCATAGAAGTTGAACCAAGAGAGGATGGCCTGACACGTATACCATGATACTGTTATAAAATCTCTGGTCTTCACTGATATTGACGGGTCGCCCACATTTTAATAATAATGGCGGTTCATCATTGCTGTAGTGCATGCTAACTCCAAGTCGCCTCGAATATGCGAATGTCTTGTTAGCTGCCTCTTCTAATGAGCGAAGGCGACGCGTTTGGCCTCGGTCACCGCAATTGTCGCGTTCTATAAGCAGTCATGCACTTGATTTATTACAATGCGCCATCGCGTGTGTTCCGAGAAGCACCTTCCATGTGACACCTTCCGCAAAAGTTCGCATTTCTTAGCGTACGTATATGGACGGTGTATTAAAACCGCACAAGGAAGCGCGGAAAAAACACGAGGCATGCGCAGCACGAAGTGCGAAAGAGTGGAAGGCTGTGCTTCCGTTGCTGTGGCACAACTGGCTGATCCATGTGATGAGCGTAACCTCCTGGAATGCGTCGAAGAAAGAAGAGCGAAGGAAAGAAGAGGCGCAGAGCGGTGGCCGTATAAAATCTCATGCAAGCCGTTTTGTGTAAACACTATACCGTGTACTGTACAACGTAACCTCTATTTTTACGTGATGTGGCCGTATAAAATCTCCTGCAAGCCGTTTTGTGTAAACAGTATGCCGTGTACTGTACAACGTAACCTCTATTTTTACGTGAGAATGCTCGATACTGTGAACGGGTACTAAAGGTTACTAGATAACTTCTATTTTATAAGTACACAAATTTGTGAAAATGTGCACCTTTAGTAAACGTTACCGTGCTTAGAGTGTATGGGCGTCCGTTCACGATTGTAACCGACCATCATTCCCTGTGTTGGCTCGTTACCCTCCGAGACCCTTCTGGACGCCTTGCGCGCTGGGCTTTGCGGCTCCAGGAATTTGACTTTAATGTTTCATACAAAAGTGGCAGGCGTCATTCCGATGCGGATTGCCTTTCTCGTCTTCCTTTGTCAACAACGGAGCATAATGCGGACACCTCCGACATCTGCTTTGCTGCTCTCTCTCACACGTTTCCTGATGCCACTATCTTCCAGCGGGAACAGCCCAATGATTTATGTTTGGACCCGTTGTTCGCCAACGCTCGCAGTCCTAAGGGCAGTGGTCGATTTTGCATTCGAGATGGACTGTTATACAAGATAAATTACTCGGGTCATGGTGCGCGGTATTTATTGGTTGTTCCCGACAGTCTGAGACGCGACGTTCTCCGTGTCATGCATGATGATCCGACGTCAGGCCATCTTGGATTCATTCGCACCTTACACCGAATGCAGGAGCGTTTTTACTGGCCTAAAATGCCAACATGTACGAAGAATTACGTCTCGAGCTGCGACAAGTGCCAGCGTCACAAGCGACCCACAAGCGCTCCACAAGGACTTCTTCATCCTGTAGCGCCGCCCACTACGCCTTTCGAGCAAGTTGGTATCGACCTGCTAGGACCGTTTCCGCAATCTTCGAACAACAACCGCTGGGTCATAGTGTGTGTCGATCACCTCACCCGATATGCGGAAACCGCTGCGATACCATCCTCTACAGCCGCCTCCGTAGCTTCCTTCTTGTTGCGCTCCGTTGTTCTTCGCCATGGACCGCCTCGTGTAATTATTAGTGACCGTGGTCGCCAATTCGTCGCCGACACTGTGGAAGAATTGCTTCGCCTTTGCACTTCGCAGTTCCGCCACTCATCGCCATATCATCCCCAGACGAACGGGCTTGTCGAACGTACAAACCGCACGCTAACTAATATGCTGGCTATGTACGTATCATCGAAACACAAGAACTGGGATGATGTCTTGTTATTTATAACCTATGCTTATAATACAGCGAAGCACGAAACCGCAGACTTCACTCCTTTCTACCTGCTCTACGCTCGATCTCCGCGCAGTTGCCTCGACACAATACTCCCATTTGAGCTTTATACGAACGACTCAGTTGCCCAGACATTGTGCCGTGCTGAAGAAGCCCGCCAAATTGCTCGCCTGCGCACACTGGCATCGCAAGACCGATCCAAGCAGCGGTATGATCGACGCCGCGACGATGTTACATTCGAAAAGGGTGACTTTGTGTGGTTGTGGACCCCCCAACGCAAACGTGGTTTATGCCAGAAGTTTTTATCCCAGTATGCTGGCCCATTCGTCGTAGTAGATCGCTTGAGTGACTTGACCTACGTAGTGGCACGTCTGACGTCAGCTGGTCGTCGCTCTAGTCGGACCCAGTTGGCGCATGTTGCTCGCCTCAAGAAGTTCCATCCCGCACTTAGCCAGTGATTCTGACTCGCCCAGCGGGCTTCGTCTGTGAACCGGGGAGTGCTACGGTATGAGCCGGGTCAGGGTATGAGCCACGAGAGAAGAAGAGGAGGTTGAGCTGCTTCGACTTATGGACGCCATCACCACCTATCATTGCCTGACTTCATCTGTAAATAAACACAGTTAACCTCAATCGAACCGTAACAATATGATAAAATTCTAGCGCCCTTCGTTGATACTAACTGCAGTTGTTGCATTTTAGAAACGCTGGTTGTACTTTCACGTGTTTGCTCGCAGGTGAATGCATGCCGTAGATATGTGTAGTCGTGCGCAAGATGAGTCTCTAACACTGAAATTATCTTTGAAATACGCCAAAACGGCTAAACGCAGTGAGCAAGCGCAAACGTGTTCATGACACCAAATGCTGATCCCGAAAATTCTATGGCATTTCAATACGACACATTCGCATTAGTACCTTTCAAGTATTCATACACTGAACATGAATTCGGTGTTCCGCTCACATTATTGACAACAGAACGTCGCGACGGCATCGGCACGCGATAACGCACATATCGCTTAACTGCTACGTCCCATATACATACGCTCGGCAATACCTACACTGACTGTGTTATTCCTTTCACATTTCATGCGTAGATATACAGGCAGATGCGTTTGGATAAGTGTAGTCTTTTACGATGTAAGAATATTCAACAAGCCGCGACGTGTACTGCGTTCCTTTCGTTTCGTGCTCCCACGGCACCAACGAGCCGCGGGCGACCGAACGGCCGGCTCGCTCGATGTACAAACTATTCCCATAGTGCGCCACGCTCCCGCGGGCCTTTCTGGGGTTGCTTGAAAAGGTTCATTAGCAAGAATCTCGCAATGCATTCACCCTCTCTCTTTAGACTATCATCTGATGCTTTGCAATCATATGCATCAATTTATTTTTATCATATATCTGCACTTAATTAGTAATTTCCTAAAACTATCAGTAGATTCAATTACTCCTTTAAATTGCAGAAGGGTGTCTTGAAGGGTCAGTTGGTACATGTTACTGCGTTGCAAACAGCGCAAAAATGGGGCGAAGGCTTAGGAACAAACAACAGAAGCGCTGTTCCTTTGTTCGTTAGCCTTCGTGCCGTTTTCGCGCGGTTTTCAGTGCAGTAACATGTAGCAACTGGCCCTTGAAGACACCCTTCGGCAATTTGTTTCTCTTACAGCAGGCTCTTTTGCACCCAGTGTTTCGCATAACTCATCAATGTGCGAGCGCTTGTGTTGTTTTTTCCTTAGCCTTCGTCCAATTTTCGCGCCGTTTTCAACGCAGTACTCCTTTAAATCGTCATCTCTCGTAAACGTTTCTCTTGACACTTGTCGGTGATAGATGGTATCTATATTAAACGAATAATTATAATTGATTACGAATTAATGATATTTATGACAGCTAATAATGAATGATATTCTACTATTTCCCATCATTGTACTCTAACTGCATAGATTAGATACTATCTATCTATTTTTCTGATGTCCTACACTGACAGCTTTCACCCCTAAATTGAACATATGTTGAATTCATTGTCACCATTCATTAGTATTTTTTCATTTATTTATTTATTCATATACCCTAAGGGCCCATGGGGGCATTACATAGGGGGGGGGGGTAGTTACAATGCTGTAGGGTTATGCTTACAAAGGAAATATTTACACAGAACATGAAAAAAAGGAAAATCGAAAAAGCACAAGGAGTCTGCATACGAACAAAACATGGTAATACAATGTAGCTCAGTAAGGCATGAAACAAGGTATGCAATAATGCAGGTAATATTGGAACTAAACTAAACAAGAGGTAGCTACAAAGTTTTACACTTCGATATTCCACATCTCCTTTAATTTGCTAACAAATATGTCGTGATCGCGCACACTTACAACATCGCTTGGTAGTTTATTCCAATGATAAATTGCAAGAAACAGTGGTGAGTCACGAAGGATGTTAGTACGCGCAAACATGGGTTGTATTTTGTATGCATGATCCAGGCGTGGAAAAAAACGCCAGGCCTGCGCTGAAACCGCAGCACAGTCACAGCGAAAGCTGGAAGAGCGGCGTTTCTAGAGCACGTTGTAAGCTCTCTTGGGGCTACTAATACAAGTACACTAGCAAGGTACCCACTACGCCATAAATCACAATTTTTGTGAAGTTGGGAAGCACCCACAAAGCCATTATTCGTCATTCTGCGGAGAAGCGAGGCACCAGCTACACGTCTGTAAAGCATTATGTGCACTTTGTTGAGGCGACGACTGATGACGATGAAGAACTATGGCTCAGCCCTTTGTAATGGGTTGGAAGCTTTAAACGACCCACCAGTTATGTAATTTGCACTGGGTGACGCCCGGTTGCTATTTCCCTCGCCCGCCATGCTGTATAGCATACGTGGACGTGGGAGAGGGAGAGGGGGGGGGCGAAGAACTTTACTGAGACCCCGAGGAAATGGATCATGCGCTTATGGGCTTCCTTGGCAACGAATACAAGTGCACTTGCGAGGAACCCACTACGCTATAAATCATTGTAATTTTTGAGAAGTAGGAAAGCAGGCATTATGCCATTTTCCTTCATTCTACGGAGAGCCGTGGTACCTGCTAAACGCATGTAAGGCATTATGCGCACTTTGTTGATGCTGTGACTGATGACGATGAAGAATTATGGCGGAGCTTTTTGTAATGGGTTGGAAGAATTCAACAACCTTCTCGTTGCGCAAATCGCATTGTGTGACGCCTGGTTACAGAATTCGCGTTGTGCGACGCTTGGTGCCTATTTTACTCTTCTACCACGCTCTATTGCATATGTTAATGTGGTTCCTTCCCGACATGAAGCCTGTATAGGACCTTTTAGCAAAGTAGTTTCAAGCACCGGCATGGCTCGGAGGTTGAATACTGGGCTCCCACGCAGAGGGCCCAGGTTCGAACCTCGTTCCATCCTGGAATTTTTTCTTATTTCGTTTTTTTTTTTCTTATTTTGAGCGATAGTGGTTACGGACACCGGCGGCGGCGGCGGCGGACAACTACGGCGCCAAAAACGGCCGGTGAAATGATCTCATAACCAGCTCATCGCTGTAAAATGCGATGAGCTGGTTTAATCTGTGACTGTAAGAACGATGAATCACTGAAATAAAGTCTGTGGAAATGAGACAGTAGTGCGATAAGCCTACGCTTTTCTAGTGCAGGTAATTTCAATGACGCTTAAATTGCTGTAATGCTATAGAACCGTGAATATTTTCCTGTGATAAAGCGGGCTGCCTTGTTTTGGATTGCCTCAAGTTTATGAATTAGGTATTGCTTGCTGGTTAGGATTCCAAATAAGGGCGGCGTATTCCATTTTTGAGCGAACTAAAGTTATGTATGCGAGAGGTTTGGTGGACTGGTTGGCAGAGTGCAAGTTACGTTTAATAAATCCTAGGGCTCTTGAAGCCTTAGTAGTTATTGCATCAACATGAGCATTCCATGAGAGGTTTTGGACGCCTAAGTATTTTATTGTGGACACGTTTGCAACTACCATATTGTTAATCATGTAAGAATGTAGCTCGGGGTTGGTAGTTCTCGTAAATTGAATGCACTTCGTTTTTGAGACATTAACTTCAATTTGTCATTGATAGCACCAGCGGGTGATTTGGTTAATGTCAGACTGCAGTGCACTGACATCGGTATGGTTAGTAATTTGTCTGCAAATGACACAATCGTCTGCAAAAAGTCTGATTGGGGATGACAGGTGGTTACCTATATCGTTGACGTAGATTAAGAATAAGATTGGTCCGAGCACGGTACCTTGCGGAACGCCTGATTTTACCTTTATTAATGGAGAGAAAGTATTATTAACAAAAACAGACTGGTAGCGATCAGACAAGAAATTAGCAATCCAATTAGAGATCTTAGGGTTGATGTTCAGGGCGTTGAGTTTCATATTTAGGCGGTTATGGGGGACCTTGTCAAAGGCTTTGGCAAAGTCTATAAATAGAGCATCAATGACGCTTTATTGTGTATGGCTTCGTGAATATCGGTTATTAGTTCAAACAGTTGACTTTCGCATGAACGGCCACGCTGGAAACCATGCTGACTTGGTAAGAAGAAGTTGTTAGTGGTTAGATATGTCATAATTGCAGATGATATAATGTGCTCTAAAAGTTTACACGGTATGCTTGTTAGGGAAATTGGTCTATAGTTACAAAGCATAGAGGGGTCACCTGATTTAAAAATAGGAGTGATGTGGGCAATTTTCCAGGCATCTGGTACGCTTCCGTTATCAATTAATTGCTGAAAAACAGCTGCTAGAATGGGAGAAATAACAGGCTTTGTTATCTTTAGCATTTTGGTGCAGATGCCGTCCGGGCCGGGTGCAGAACTATTTGGGAGCCTTTCAATAGCGCGTTCAATACCTTGGTACGAAATATTTAAATCGTCCATGGCCGACTCGAGAGTCGTGAAGCTAAGGTCCGACGGAATGGGATTTTCATCAGTGAATACAGAACCAAAAAATTCATTTAGTTCCGTTGCAACGCGTGATGGTGAAAGAAGTACACCATCTTTGGAAATGGACACTTGGGATGACGAAGAAGGTTTGGGGTTAATTACCTTCCAGAATTTTTTAGTATTTTCTCTTAAAAGCGTTGTTATATCATTGTTAAATAACTTGTCTTTGGCTGCTTCGATTTCAACCTTACATTGCTTAGATTGTTCACGGTAACGTTCCCAACCGCTATCAGACCCCGACTGTTTTGCTTTCGAGTAACATCGTGTTTTTTATTTATGGAACGTTTGACATGCAAGTTGAACCATGCGCTCTGGGTTGACGATGTTACCTCAATTTTAGGGATGCACTTGTCTTTTAGTTCAGTCAGCTGCTTCTGCACGAGATGCCTGTGTACCAGGTGCGAATGTAGATCAACATTAGTAAGATATTCTTACCGTGAATTCTGCTTAGCTGACCTAATTTAAAAAAAAATTGCGCAGCTTGCACTGAGTTGCGCAAACCTGGGCTAGAGCAGAGCTGGTCGGCACTTGGCTGGTCCTGGCTTGACTAGACACACGTGCATTCACACGCCGATGCACGAAGTGTTCACGGGGTCACATTGGTAATCACGAGTATAAACTAGGTGTTGATCGCGCTCGATTGGGTATCACTCGGCCAATCACAACAGCAAATAGGTTAATTAGCTTAATCAGATTAATTCCAATAATTAGCGTAATAGGTCTAATGTGCACATTTGGAACTTGGTGTAGCTTAACTTGCATCCCTAGTCAAGCTAGCATTAATTATACCTTAATTAGCTTAGTTACGCTAATGAGCCTAATTTGTTTAATGTACATACTCGAGGCTTCATCTCGACGAGCTTTCACCGCAATCAATCTAGACCTAATTAGCTTATATAACTTAACACTAATTAGACTCATTCGTAATTAATTTATCGGTATCGCTCGGCATCTCTTGCCCAACTCGGCATGACTACGCACACTAGAATCTCAACTCGGCTTAATTAGAGCTAATTAGCCTTCTGGCTGTATTATGCTTGGCTAATTAGCTTTCACCGTGCTCAACTAAACTTAATTACAATTGGCTATGATTAACATGCCTTAACTAGGCACAGCTATGCTGAGTGCGCCGGCATATAGATGATTGTGTTTTATCTACATCGTGAGTAGTACAAAGGTTGGGCATAACTCTGCTATAAAAAAATATTAATATTAATTACGCTTCAGAGCACCTAAATACCACTTAGCAAACATTCTAAATGTATTCAGCCTCTTCCTATATGCTTTCATTTGATGCATTACAATGTTATCGACCTATTAATTTATTGACCATATACCCGCACTTGGCAACTGCCTACAACGATCACTAATAAACTATAACCGTCATCTCTGGCATATCTTTTATTTGATACCTTTAATTGCTAGGTTCTCTAGATTTTCCCCAAAATTACCCCTCATTACTAATTATCGATTACTATCACTAAAGATAATTGCATGCTACTATCTATCTCGGATGGTAATTTCATACATTGAATACCCTATATATATCACGTACATATCCTTCTATACTGAAAGATTTCTATTATAACCGTAAAATTGGCGAATTCATTACAAGTGATTACTTATATGGTCAGGGTGCAAACGTGCATAATGTTGCTGAGTAAATCCCACTCAGTGTGAATTCTTGGGGGTCATTGTCAACTGTGTTATTTTCCATACTAATTAAGCTAAAAGACCCCCGGGCCAGGTGGCAGCGCGTCTGCAACTATGCGCTACAAGCCTTTTCCGTTTCTTATACAGATCCTGACCTTTGGTTGGATCTGTGTGAAACTTAAAGACTCGGGCTTATATGTAACTGAAGACTTTTAACAAAAGGTGCTTCAGGCCAGGAAGAATCTATGGGACAGCACAGTTGCAAACAGGGAACGAAATGAACGTGTTAAACTACTCTTCGATAAGGTGTCTGTGAATGGAAAGCTGTTAGTTTGGGACGAGGCCAAGAATGATAGGGTTGCCCTTCCCAGGCACGTGCCGAAGTGACAGGAAAGCCCGCGTTCGTTGAAACTGTTAAATGTTAATTGCCGTAGCATTTTGAACAAAGAGCTCGATCTTGAACACCTGATAGCACTTCATGACCCCGACGTAATCGCACTCACAGAAACATGGCTTCATGGTGGTGTCTATAACAGCGAAATTGCGCATTCCGGGTTCAACGTGTACAGAAGAGATCGTGGTTCCAGAGGGGGCGGAGTTGCGTTGCTGGTAAAAAATAATTACAGGATAGCACGCATGCCTGATGCCCCTGGCGTTGAGGCTTTATTTTGTAAGCTTATCGATAGAAATGAAAGCCTTGTTATTGGAGTTGTGTATAGGCCCCCTGCCTCAACCCCTGATGTTTTAGTAAAATTACAGCTGTATATTTCGTCTAAAACAAATCAAACTACCAAGCTTATTTTATGTGGAGACTTCAACCTTCCAGGCATCAACTGGTCTTCGTTTAACGCAGGAAGTTCTGATCCCATTAACGATGAAGCGCTTATTGACATTGCTTTCCGTTTCGATTTAACGCAACTAGTTAGTGATTACACTCGTGTGCAAGGTAACAGTTAATCTAATCTTGATCTTGTCTTCGTCAATGGTAATATTTCCGGAAAAATTGACTGCGAAGTGGTTACAGGTATTTCAGATCACATGGCAGTCTTGGCTGAGCTTCACTCGCTGAAGTACAAAAATGATGTTAAATACACACGTGTGCCAGTATTTCATTCTTCCGACGATGCATCCATCATAGAGAGACTGGAGATAGCCTACGACGAACTTTGCGAAAGTGTTAATCTGGGTTTGAGCGATGTTAACGCTCTGTGGTTAAAGTATAAGAGCACTGCGCATGCGTGGATACAGCTTTTTGTTCTTTTCAAGAAAAAGAAGGTACATATGTTGAAACCCTGGATTACACGAGATATAATTCACATTAAGAGAAAAATTAATCGTCTTCGGAAATCACTAAAAAAGCACAGGAGTATCACAACACGTTCTCTGATCAGCGATCTGTCTAGACAACTAAAAGATAAGATAAAGATCGAACAACGCAGTTTTTACAATGTAAAGTTAACTCGCATGATGATGGAATTCCCGTCTCATTTTTGGCAGTTTATAAGGCCGACGTCATCCAATAGAGACACGTTTGTTATAAATAACGTTTGCACATCAGACGAAACAGAAATAGCCAATGCATTTAACGAACACTTCGCATCTGTTTTTACTTGTGATGACAAAACCACCCCCACTTTTAGCAAGTTTAAAGACCTGCCTCCCATTGAAAATCTGGAAATCACAGAAGCTTGCGTATTTGAATTATTATTGAATTTGAATGTAAGAAAATCTTGTGGCCCAGATGACTTACCAAATGCCTTTTTAAAGAGATATGCTGAATGGTCCTCAAAATTTTTGACAATTATTTTTAATGAATCGTTATCCAGAGGTGTCCTGCCTGAGGATTGGAAATTCTCTAAAATTAAGCCTTTATTCAAACATGGAGATAGACAATTGGTTTGTAATTATCGCCCAAAAGCTTTGACTTGCACATGCTGCAAGTTATTAGAACACATAATACATAAACACATTTCCTGCTTTTTGGAGTCGCACTCAGTACTTTCACCAGCTCAGCATGGTTTTAGGCGTGGGTTTTCCACAGTAACACAATTGGTTGAAATAGTCCATGACTTCACACTAGCCATAAATAACCAGTCACAGATAGATGCTGTTTTTTTAGACTTCGCGAGGGCCTTCGACAAAATCTCTCATTCCAGACTACTTATGAAACTTTGGGCAGTATTAAAAAACCCACAGCTTTGTCATTGGATGCAAGCATACCTGGGTTCTCGAAAACAGTATGTTGTTTTTAATGAACATTTCTCAAAAAAGCTGCCTGTAGATTCGGGTGTCCCCCAGGGATCAGTTTTAGGACCGTTATTGTTCCTTCTTTTTCTAAATGACGTGGCGGATGATTGTGGCGTTAAAATAAGACTATATGCCGACGATTGTGTTTTGTATAGTGAGATAAATTCAACTTCAGATCAAAATGCACTGAATTTTGAGTTAGATAAAGGAATGCGTTGGTGCAGGATGTGGCAGATGGCTGTGAATTACAACAAATGCGCTGTAATTACCATAAGTAACAAGAAAAATCCTCTTTTATATACATATACAGTTGATCGTAAATCATTAAATTGTGTCAATGAGTTCAAATATCTAGGTCTCATTATAACTGATAACATTCACTGGGATAGTCATATCACAGCTATTTCTAATAAAGCATTGTCTAAACATCATTTTTAAGGAGGTCTCTCAAGAGGGCATCTACCATCTGTAAGCTCGCCACTTTCAAAGCGTTAATCCTGCCAATTTTAGAATATGCAAATGTTATTTGGGACCCGTTTACACAGACGAACACACGTAAGCTGGATAGAGTTCAGAGTAAGGCTGTACGATTTATTTTTAACAGTTACGATCCATCATCTATCACTCAGTTACTTCGCCAAGCAGACTTAAAAAGCATTACAGTTAGAAATAAAATCGCTCGCCTTAAGTTCATGTTTAAAATTGTGATGGGTAAGTTACAGAGCCGAACATGTGGCTATATTTCGTTTTCCAGCGGTTATTCTACAAGGCTACGACATCCATACTCATTAATGCCATTCAAATGCAAGAACAATGTTTTTAAATATTCCTTTTTTCCCCGTATGGAATGAACTCGATAAAGACCTAGTAACGGTAGTTGACTGTGATACATTTCAGGCTCTCCTTGAATTGTAACCCTTATGTATTTTGTATTACGAAAGGCCTGTCTGCATTTTTTTAGGGGCGAAGCTCCTTAAGGCGGCACCCGTTCGTCCCTCGTAGTCGTCGTGGTCGTAGTAGTGAGTAACAAGTCTTACGCTTTGACCTCCAAGGTGGTGCCGGTGGGAGATTTCTCCTGTGCGTTGTTGAACAATAAAAAATTCGCAGCGTGCGCGTTAACTAAAAGCCGAATTCTTCTGTCTCTCATTCCCCATTAGCAGCCATTGGCATGTTCCAGTAGGAAACGTTAGTAGAAGTAGAAGTGTAAGTGTTAGCTAAAAGCCGACTTCTTCTGTCTCTCATTGCCATTAGCAGCCATTGTTTACCTCCAAGGTAGTGCCTGGTGAGATTTCTCCTGTGCGTGATTAAACAATAAAAATTTTGTTCAAAACGCCGTTGATTGATGAAATAAACCAACGAAAGACGCCAGATGTTTTGTCAAAGCAGAACGAAAGAACGCCAGATGTTTTTCTTAAAGTGTAGTAGTAGTAGTTATATGTAGCCACCTCGCCCGATCGTCAACGGGCGAGGTGGACCGGCAACGGCGCGAGGACCCTGCCGTACGAGAGTTAAATCACACTAAAAGACATACTTTGCGGGCGATACACTCTAGTGAGCTTTCAACTTTTCGTCTTAATGTACATGATAAAGAAATTATTTCTACGAAAAACGCAAGGCACACCTTGAGCAATATGTTTGGTTTTGGGACGCTAAATGGAACCATGAGGCGATGCGAAGCCGGAGCACTTGCACGATCGCGTTCCGTTGGCTTTCGTTGGGCATGCTACCGACCTCGCGTCGTGGAACGCGCGTCCTGTCTTCCCTCTAGCCTTGCCTTTAATTCGCACAGGGCGAGCGGGGAATGCGGTCGCTCTTGGCGCTCTTTCGCTCGGGAGCGGACTTCTTCCTTGCATTTCACCGATCACAAGTGATAATGAAGGGACCACGTAAACCAACAGTACAATAAAAGTTTGATGTTTAATATATACACGATGTTTCACACTCTTTATATTATGTACTGGGCGCATTTCACGGAAGAGTTTCACGGTTTACAGATGATTCCCTCCCTAGCTTCGCCCCACTCATCATCATTTACCCCGTGGATATGCTGTGATTTTTTTCTTCACAATGTAAATTTTGACATCTCACGTTAATATTGTCAGTTGAATTTTGTATTGTCTGAATTTGTTGTATTTGTTAAGAAACCGTGTTATATGTTTTGTACCACCCTGCTAGAGCCCCTATCATTGGGGTTAGCAGTATTGGAAATAAATATGAAATAAATAATAATCACTAATTAGCAACCTAAGATTCTTATATCTTTGATCCTCTTCGTCTCCACTTCCATGTGATACATTACAACGCAATCCTCCGATTAGTTGATTCTTATTGACTCCTTTTCTATTTACCTGAAAGTGTAACTATTAATAATGACAGAGTACAATTACAATATCTCTTATGCCTTTGATTACTAATTAGCCATAACAGTATCTACTGATAGTTGCTTGCATGCGACAGCCATCTAATAATAATGGCGTGCATTGCAATACTATATCTAAATATATATATAATATACATGTCCTTCTATACTAACCGCTTTCACGAATAAGTTTTAAGTAAATTGTTAAAGTCATTAGTACCCTTGATTACTTACACCCAGTGGAGCGAAATTCGTATCCGTATCACTATATCTTGTCAATTCTTGCTTACTTTGAATTACGAGGAGCTATACTCATTTTTGGCCATCTGCTCTAATTAACCTAAGACTTCTCATTGCTAATTATCAACTTAAGACCTCCGCAGTATTCATACCCTCCATATCTTTAGCGGCTTCAAGAAAAACAAGCTTATATAAAAACACCGACATTTTCACCTGTTTTAGGGCAACCGTAAACACTATGAAGCGTATGCACCCCTATAAGGTGGTTTCGCTGCAATGCACCTTAGACAAAAGTTTCCGTCGAACCTCAGAAACTTCGGCGACATCCGCCAAACTTCACAGGTACGAATACTGAATCATCGAGATTGGGTCCCTTGAGTGATTTCAGCATGTCAGGGCGCATTGTTTTGATATAAATTCTTAAATTATCTCTTATGGAGTTTCACATAGCATATAAAAGTGGCTCTCGAACCTAGGAAGTTAATGGGAATAAAGCAAAACTTCTCGCACTGTGGCATAATGACTCCCATATTATATGGACGAAGTAATTTAAGCGTATATTGAAGCTTTACGCTACAATAAATGTTTAAATGTCCATTCCCATTGAGTGACGCTGCCACTTAGCAGCCAACACAACAGATGGCGCTAGTTGTCGATGTCCGGAATTCCTGGACATGATATATATTCGTACCATGGAAATGTTGCGTTAATAAATGAGTGTGTCTACCTGCAATGTGTGCTGTCCTCGTCGAGTGATCACGCAACTTCGACGCTCTACAAAACTCTCACTACAGGGAGAAAAAGTACGAAGTGAAGTTGAAAACACGTAATGAAAATTATTGCAAACCCTTCTATCTAGAATGCTCTACGAGCCCTCCACTCAACACACCCCTCGCACCCGCTATTGATAGGCTAGATAGGCTGCCGAATGCGAGAAGCCGTGTTGGCTTATATGTGGTTCGCTCCGGTGCGACTGGCGAAGAGACGCTAATCGCTGGAGCCAGCAAAATCGTTTTCCGCAATGAATTCTTACTTGTTCAACTGCCTCAGCTTGCCATTATTATACAGCACAGTTTGAAAAGAAATATAAAATTTTATTACTTCCACTGTAATATTCGTTACTTCTGAAAATTATATAGAGTTTCCTTTATAAGTGCGATTGCCTGCAGAATGCAGACGGCGCTGCGATCGCTTCCAAATATTCGCAACCACTGGCTCGGGTGCGTGGAGAGGGCCGCTCGCCAGTTGACGTTCACTCTTCGCCGGGCGCAGACGCGTCTGGCGCGTTTCTGGTATGTTGTCGACCGGTTCATTGTTTATGGTCGGATCTGGTAGGACTTGCTGCTCAGACCATCCAAGCGCGTATCCGGGAGATCGGTGGCTTATTGAACGTGGCGTTGTCGCCTGCTCGTATGCGAAGAATTCAGAAGACGCGCTACGCGCGGTTGC